>NC_051086.1:98249990-98549990 GCF_004664715.2 Peromyscus leucopus
AGGCTGGGTTTCCCAGAGCACAGGCGGAATATAGCCCTTACTGGAGGTGAAGCTGATTAAAAAGTCCCACAACACCTCTTCCTCTTTCTCGGCAAGTGCCACCTTAGCCCCCCTTCACGCCCCCTCTTCTGTCTTCGGGAACTGGGGTAGCTGTGACCTAGGGTCACAACACACATGGCCTCATGGTTTGGGGGTTGTCATTTCATTTCTCTGAGCCCCAGAAATGGGGGTCCCATTTAATTCCCAGAGGTGTGGAGGTGACCCAATGGGATGCTTGAAACATCCCCTAGTAAAGAGTACCACAGGTGGGTGACTGATTTTGTTCTTATTAAGGGAACCAGTAGACAGTAGGGGAGGGGCAAAGGCCAGAGGCTGCAGGAGAGGCTTGCTGAGCAAGGCACATATGGGGTACTCCAGCAAACTCAGAAGACAGTTTGGACCATACAGGTCTATCTAACTTGGTTGGAAAACTGAGACACAAAGGAGCTTTTTTTTTTTTTTTTTTTTTTTTTTTTTGAGACAGGTTTTCTCTGTGTAGTCTTGGCTGTCCTGGAACTCGCTCTGTAGATCAGGCTGGCCTTGAACTCATAGAGATTCATCTGCCTTTGCCTCTGAGTGCTGAGACTAAAGGTGTGGGCCACCACCACCACCACCAGGAACATAAAGCTTTTTGTTTCCTTCCTTCTACTTCCTGGTTGAGATTGTTCATCTAAAAGAAATTCATTAAGTGCCCACTATGTATGTGTCAAACACTGGGCTAAGGCGTGGCTCCAGGAGCACAGCCTAGGGACAGAAATAAATCTATACTCATCATCTCTGCATAGACTTCGCACTGAGCGTCCCCACCTTTGACTGACACAGCACTGTGTCCTCAGCTCCTTCTACTGTTAAGACCCTTCCTGAAAGAGGGGCCTGGAGAGATGGCTCAGTAGTTATGAACATTGACTGCTCTTCTAGAGGACCTGGGTTCAATTCCCAGCACCCATATGGCAGCTCGCAACTGTCTGTAACTAAAGTTCCAGTGGATCTAATTCCCTCACACAGACATGCAGATGGAACACCCAATGCACATTAAAAAAACAAAAAACAAAAAACAAAAACAAACAAACAAACAAAAAAACTCCAGAAGGAAAGCCAGTAGGAAGGGATGGTGCCAGAGCGGAGACTTGGAGCATGAACATGAAAGGCTTCCCATCTTCTCTTGTCTTCCTCCTCTCTTCCACCACTTAGGTAGCATATAGGGTTCCCTGATGCCCTAGGCTGTCCTAGATGACAGATCTCCCCCATTTGCAAACCCAGGGAAGTAGGTCTCAATTTCTCCAGCTGGAGCCTGCTTGTCTCTTTTCTTAGTATGTTCCATAACAGGGCAACCCAAGGATGAAGATGTGGAGCCTCTGGCCACTGGAGAACTGTGGGGGCTGGGCAAGCTTCTGGCCTCATGTAATCCTCTCTGCTGCAGAGACTGGGTTATGAGAGTCCCTACCTCTAGTTGACAACCCTAGGGCTTCAAGGTGGTGGCTGAAGGGCAAGCCCACCTGCTAGACTGAGGACACACAGGAGGGGAGGGAAGAAATTGTCAGGTTGTAAGAGCAAGCCTTAAATAGCTCCCCTCTCCCAGAAGAGGGCCCCGAGTTCAAGATTGGCGCCTCTCACTCGGAATGAGAGCAGAGACTCCCTCCAGGAGAAACAGGCACTTAGGGGATCTGCTCATTAGCATGAAATGCAAATAGGCCTGGCCTCATTTGCACAACTCAACGCTGGGATTTGGCGAAAGGGCAACCAGGAAGGTGACAGCGTAGCAGCATCTCTGCCCTCTTCACCCCACCTTGTCAGCTGGCGGGAGTAGGAGCTGAGATGGCCCCAAACCCATGTCGTGGTGCCCAGAGGTCTCTGGAGGATGTGTGGGTTGTGCAGCTTTGCCAGGGAAGATTATCTGGGAATCAGGGGCTGCAGGAGGTGATCCAGTCCAATCCTCAGCTTTTTCCGCAGTGGCTTGTGCTTTCCTGGACCACCGAGACTACGAATCCTGTCGCTTCCATCGTATACACCCTATGCAGATTGTGGAGACGTTTCCCTGCGTCTAACCTCAAACACTTCCAGCCCACCCTCCCCCACGCTCAGAATTCCGGTGGCATTTGGGTCTCTGACACCCACAGCCTTTTGGAGGCACCAGTGGCGTGAGGGAGCTAGAACTGACTGAGCCCCTGAACACAGGGAGGTGAGGCAGGGCGAAAGCCAGGGTCTCTGCTTGCAAGTACACGCCTGGAAAGCAGGCTAGCTCAAGTGCCCCTCCTAACAGAGTAGTGGAGGAGAGTTGACTCTGTGGAGCATTCTTCTCTCAGGCAGACTTAAGCCGTATTGGGAATCTGAGAAAGGGGAGAAACTGAGGCACAAAGTGGAGCTTTGCATGATGAAATTGGTAAAACTCGGTTCTAGGAGTCATTCCGTTCCACAACACTCGAGGCCCAGAGTGGCCTTTACAGGTGGTCTCCACTTTGGGGCTGCAGGTAATCCAGGCTCTGTGGTCTGTCTGATGCCACTCCTGAGGACTACGTTTTTCCAGAATGAAGCCCCTGAGAATAGTCTCCACCCTGCAACGATCTCTAGAAGCAGGAGATGACCCTCAGAGCATCAGCAAGAAGGGTTAGAGTTAGGCCAGGGTCAACGTCTTAGAAGTGGACCAGGGATCTGGACCAGTAAACCTAAGAGGCTGGTGGAGGACACTCCTAGACCACACCCACCTCTACCTTTTTAGCCTCGCCTATTTGCCTCAGCCTGAAACAGCGGGCATTCCATTTTTCTTCCCTTTCCCGAGACTGGCTCCGGGTTCAAGCGCAGGGTGGGTGGTTAACCAGGTGGAGAACTAATTTCGCTGTGGGAACCCGGTAACATTCCTAACTCCTGTGACTGTCTCCCTTCTTTTCCAACCCTGCTTAGAGCTAAGTCCTGCCTTCTGGCTGCTGTCCAATTCGGGGGTCCTAAACAAGAAAGATGTCAGAGGCCCGTAGGTGCTACCCCAGGACTCAATGCCAAATTCTCTGATTTCTAGAGGCTCCCTCCAGGGGCATCCCAAAGACCCCCGAGACCAATAGAAAAGTGGGTTCGGTCTGGGCAACTGTCTGATTGGCCCCAGCCTTCGGGAGCGAACCCAGGGGCAAGAGGAGGGGAGAAAGGCGGTCCTGGTTTTGGGGTGGGAACCGGATTCCAGCTGTGGTTCTCTCCCCCGATATCCCCCTCCCGCACTGGCACGGCGGCTGACCAATAGAAGGGCGGCTCTGGACCGGTGACGCACGGCGATTGGCTGTGAGGTTGGCTGGGGAGAGGCGGGGCCGAGGCTTGAAGTTGGAGTGAGGGATCCAGCTGTGGTGTGCGCCGGGCTGCTCGCCGCCGCTTTCGCTCGCTCGCTCCGCGTCTCGGCCGGAGGAGGAGGCAGTGGCGCCGGCGACAGCTACGGCAACGGCAGCCACGGCGGCGGCGGCGGCGGCGGCGACATCTCCGCCTCCACCCCCGCCCGGGACGGCCCCCCACCGTCTCCCCGCCCCTCCCGGTCCTCTAACCCGCCGCGGGGCGGAGGAAGGAGCCGGCCCCCACCCCCTCCAAACCCACCCCCAAAGAGATCCCTCCTCCCCTCCCCCCGACCGCCTCTGGCGCGGAGCCGGGACGATGCTGACCCCTTAGATCCTGCTCCAGCTGCGCCGAGGGAAGAGGGGGCGCCCCTCCCCGGACCCTTGCCCTCTACCGGGTGGCCCCTTTCTTCCTCCCTCTCTCGGGGGCTGCTTGGCCGAAGGTAGCGCCGATTCGGGCAACCGGAGCCTGGGCGCGAAGCGAAGAAGCCGGAACAAAGTGAGGGGAAGCCGGCCGGCTAGTCGGGGAGCCCCCGGGAACCCAGGGGAAGCGGGACTCTCGCCAGGCGGGGCTTCCCTGCGACCCGGCGCCCCGAGGGCAGCATGCCCCTGCGGGCAAGGGGAGCAGGGCTGAACTGGCCCTCCTGGGGGCTCAGCAAGCTCTCTAGAGCCCCCCACATGCTCCCCCGCCGGGGTCCCCCAGTTGCTTGAGGACACCTCCTCTGAGGGGCGCCACTCGCCCCTCTTCGGACCCCCCGGGGCTCCGGCTGGACAGAGGATGGACGAGGAGGAGGATGGAGCGGGCGCCGAGGAGTCGGGACAGCCCGGGAGCTTCACGCAGCTTAACGACCTGTCCGGGGCCGGGGGCCGGCAGGGGCCGGGGTCGACGGAAAAGGACCCAGGCAGCGCGGACTCCGAGGCGGAGGGGCTGCCGTACCCGGCGTTGGCCCCGGTGGTTTTCTTCTACTTGAGCCAGGACAGCCGCCCGCGGAGCTGGTGTCTCCGCACGGTCTGTAACCCATATCCTTCTGGGCACCGCGATGGGCCGGACTAGGGGGTCCACAGGGGGGCGGGTCGTGTTACCGGAGGGGACCGAAAGCCAGGTGAGTTGGAGAAGTGAGCCTGGACTGTGGACAGTTGAGAGGGGCACTGCTGAGGAGGGGAGGGGGCGTCCAAGTAGAAGCGGAGACTGGAGCAGGTCTGGTGGGTACCCCAGATGAGCCCCACCTCCGAATACACACACCTCAGTCTTCCTTGGGCGGGGGTGGAGGGGTAGAGGATTGAAATCCAAGCTAGGAAAAGAGAGGAGACGTGACCCTCTGGTAACGCAGCTGGATGCTCTACAGATGTGGGCAGAGGAGGGTCGTCATCCTACAGATGTGGGCAGCTTCAGGAGTCTGGGCTTTCTACTCCTCCAGCTCGCCCGCCGCGGGTTAGCGAGCTGGGTTTGGTTTTCGAGTTTGGGGGCAGGGGTGGAGAGGAAGCTGCGGGGACGGAGGAGGGGAGACCGCAATCTCCTGGGGTTTCCTTATGCCCCCGCCCCAAAGTTTGCGGCGGATTCTAGGGTCCAGTCGCCCAACCTGGTCCTCAAGGCTGAGGTTTTTACTGACCTAGCGGGAAATGGGGGGGCAGGTCCTGTTACCCCCCCCCCAACACCCTCCCAATCCGCGGGTTGGAGGCACAACAAGGAGATTTCGGCGGCGGCTGATGTCAGGGGTGCAGAATGAGAACAAGATGTGGTGAAGGGGGAGCTGTCTGCCCCCAGAGCTGGACTGTAGCCCCTTTCAGAGAGAGCCCAATGCGGCCAGCGCCCTCCCCGCCTCAATTCTTTATCTGATGTCGGGTGCCTAAGGTTGGGTTGGGGAGTTTTGCGCTGTTTTTTTTTTTTTTTTCTTGTGGGGGGAGACCGACAAGAGCTCCGGCAAGTGGGGGATGGGATTAAGCTCGTCCACACACTACGCCTTCCCTTTCACAAATCAGAGTGTTCCAGCTGATGGCAGACCAGGTATGGGAAACCGCAGTCATCTGAAAGTGTTGGGGGGACCAGGAGACCGCCAGTGTGTTCACTAAGGAGGACTGAGGTCGGGCACCCCAAGCCTACTCTGTGGCTAGGTTTTGGAAGTGCATGCCCCACATTCCAGGCAGATGAATTTTGCTCTTCACCCGCACCTCTTCCTAGCCTGGAGCGGTCAGGGAGCCCCTACTCCTCTAAAAACCCGTAGCACAAAGCACAGGCTTGACTGACGCCCAGCTCTGGGGTACCAGAAAGGTGGGGGCTGGCTGGCACCAATATCCCAGGAACCCCTAGTCTCTTTTGGCTCTCTCCTTCCAGCCTAGAGGTTCTCTGGGACTCAGGGTGGGAGACCCCAGTTCTGCCCTGTAGCCCCTGGGAGCCCAAGCGGGGCTCTGCTTTGGAGAGGACAGGGGCAGTGGGAAGCTTGTGCCGCCTTCTCTCTGCAGCGCCGACGCCTCTAGTGCGCAAAGCAGGATATGAGCCCGAGTCCCCCACCCCCTGCTCTACCCTCTGTGAGTCTTCAGGAGCGCCCCTAATCATCCTTCCCGATACTTTGCCCCTTCTGTCCTTCCTTCCTTTCTGAGCTGAAGAAAGGAGAGCAGCGGGCTCTGAGGTCTGTGATCTCTCCAGCTGCTGCTAACAGACAACACATCTTGAATGGTGAGCCTCCATCCCAAGGTCCCCTTCTCCGTGGCAGAGCTGGAGATGAGAAAAGAAGCCCTCCTCTCCACTCCTAACCATATTATGAATGGGAAAGCCCCAGCAGTGCCTGCCTTCTCGGCCTCAGGGATCCTGGGGTAACTGGAAGATCTTGTCTCCTCTTCTTCCCAGTGCCCCCTAAGAACAGAGCTCTTGGCAAGCATCTCTGCCCACTTGCCCTATCTCCAGGTGGAGGATCTGGAGGTAAACGCTTTCCTGGAAGGAGATAAGAGACTAGGCTTGTAAGAGGGAAGAGAGGTGGGACTCGAGTGTTAATCTGGAGGCTGGGGAGCAGGCCCAGTCTGGAGGGGGTGGTCTTGGTTGTGTAGAACCTATGTCCCTATAGCTAGACTAGCTAGCAGGTCAACTGAGGGTAGGCTGAGAACAATTTCTTGGTAAAGGGGGTTGCCTGCACTGTGCTCCCCATCATTCCAGCTCCAATCCTATCCAAGTGACAAGGGCCACTGTATTTCCACTGCCAGAGAGGGGCTCTGAACTGCCCCCCCCAGCTCCCCCCTGTCCTTTCTCTCTTTTTGGTTTCTGCGAGGCGTCTGTTGGCTCCAGGAGTCCCCAATGTAGGTCATGAAGACACTGGTCCTGAGGGACGTGAGGACAGTCTTCCCACCCCCAGTTAACTGAAACTAGTTAGCCTTCTTACTATACTTTTCTTGGCCCCCTCCTCTTGCAGCCCCATTAAGAGGCCAGATTTCCTAGAATGAAGAGCTAGATGCAGGTAGGAAGTGTGTGTTCGTGTGTGTGTGTGTGTGTGTGTGTGTGTGTGTGTGTGTGTTGGGGAGGAAGGACAACAAGAGGTAGAATGGACACGGAAGTATATGTTCCTGTATTGGGGAGAGCAGAGACCTGGGCCCCAACTAGCTCTCAGGCAGGCCACAGCCTCCCAGGTTACAGGGAATGCTGGCCTTTGCAGTGTGTTTCTTACAGTGTGAGGGCGTGCATTTCCCCTCCCGGGAAGGAGTTCCTAAGCATTCCCTCTCGGGCTGTTGTGTCACATCTGGAAGTTTGTGTAGGAGTTTCTCCAAGCTCAGAGCCCAGCACAGCTTTTTCTCATTTGGAAATCACAGGCTGGCATTTGGGATGCCGAGAGAGGAGGGGTGGGAGGGGGCCAGGGAAGGAGAGGGGAGCCTGCCAGGAGTTGGGGGGAGGAGAAGGGGGAGGCCTGAGAGGCAGGAGTCCTAATGGCTTCCAGAAGTGAATGTGAGTGTGAGGCTGTGTGTCACTGTGTGTGTCTGAGTGTGTGCCTCTAGAAGGGAGGAGGCCCTAGGAATTTCTGTAGTCTTCTTCCTTACCATTGTCCCAGTGCCCAAGTGTGCCTATGCTTCCCGAGGGAGGATTCTCCACTGGGTCCTCAGAGGAAGTGTGTGTGTGTGTGTGTGTGTGTGTGTGTGTGTGTGTGTGTCAGAGGCGGGGAGGTTATTTGAATCTCATATGTTCCTCGTCCCCTTTCCAAACCCTAGCCCATCTAGAGAAGATTCTGGGGAGAAGGGCTAGAGGAAAGAATAAAGTGGAACTGGGGGCAGGGGATCTTGGGCAATCTGTCCCAGATCCTCCTTTCTTCTGGGTCATATAGACTCCTTTTCACGCACTCTGCTCCACTGCTGGGGGACTCCCCATCACCCCGAGTGCCAGTTGGAGCCATTCCTGGGATTACCCCTCCACCCTGCCCCCCTTCTGCTGCTCCCGCCCCAGCTCTCACCCCTCCCTGCCTGCCTCAGTCGGGATGGCGACAGACACACTGCTCACACACACAGACACGCACATGCTCACACACACACACACACACACACACACACACACACACACACACACGAGTCACAGACATTTGAATCAGATTTCTGGCCTATTTCCCCTCCCAAAGATTCCAGTGGCGTTCTCTCTTGTGTCTCTGTGTCTCCTGTCTCTGTCTCTGGGTGGGGCTGGCTGCCTTTCGGGCAGGCTTCAGTTTTCAGTTTTGTTGGAAACCTCTCTCCCCACACACCCACACACCGGAGCTGGGGGTGCACAGGGAAACAGACTAGTTAGAGGGAGGGGGCCTCTGTTGGGGAATCCCCTTTTCTGAAGGGGAAAAAATGAGCACAGGCCATCAGACTGAACCCCTGAATCTTCCTCCACCCTAGGGAACATTGGATCCCATAGACCACCAACCTCCCTGTGGCATGGGTGAGGCAAGGACCTGGCCCCCAACCCCCAACTCTTATTAGAAGGCCAGAATTCCTGGGTCCAGGCCAATTTCCTCCTCAGTGTTCCTTAGTCTCACATTTCCAGACTTCTGGGAGGGAGGGAGGCAGCTAGAAGACCTGCTTGCTGTCTGGGTTCACACCCCAGGCCCAGGGCCTTAGATCTATAGTTGCCAGGCTAGGCAAAAGCTGTGTCTAGATAAAAAGCTATGGAGAAGACTCATTTGTGGATATAACATGCTCTATTTCCCTCTCCCAGGAAGGAGAGGAGGGGGAGGGAGGGTAGAGAGGTCCTCTTCTGCCATTCTCTTTTTCTCTGCTTTTGATGGTGGGCTGTGGGGAGGAGAAAGATCCTCCCCTCTCCTGCTCCCACCCTTTGGGATCCACTCCAGCCCGGACAGTCACCATAGCAACAGTAGACATGTGACCGCACAGGTCTCTCATAGTCACTATGGCAACCAGTGTCCCCCGTTCCCTTGGTTACCATGGAGATCTGTCACATGGTTTCCCCCCAACCTGATAACCTGTGGGTCTCCCTGCTTTTCTTTCCTTGCATGGACAAGAGAGCAGTCTGGGCAAGGGGAGAGCATGTGTAAGGGGGGGTGTCTCTTTAATTACCATGGCAACAAATCCACACCACCTGGTGACACATTCTCCTGTTGTTATGGCAACAGAAGAACATCACACAGTGACATACTGCCATGTTCCCAAGGAAACAAGCCCCACCCCGAGAAGGGTGAAAGACCCTCTTAAATAGTCCTCTATTCCAGTTATTCTAGATTTTATACTTATCTACAGTGAAGGGGAAGGTAAAGTGCAAGGCGTGTACCTGGGTGCAGGCTGGATTGCCAAGGGGCCTGCAGAAGGGAATTTTGGTGAAGAGCCTGATGTGGAGTTGTCTGGGGTCAGATTCTGACTACCAGAGGCCCCAGTCTGAGCCTGTAAAAAGTAGGCACCGGAGAGGGGGCCGTCTCCTCTGTGGGGTCAACTCTGTTACGCCCCATATCACTGTGACTGATTTGTCACCGCAGAGGGGAACATCAGGAAAACCTGAGTGGGGAGGCACATCTGGCTTCTAGATCAGCAGACGACTGACTGATGCATTAGTTCATTCATTCATTCATTCACTCTTCCCGTGCACCCATCATCTGCTATGGACTACACACTGCACTGGGCTCTGTGTGTGGGTACTGTGAAGGATGTAGCTGAGTATCCTTACCTGCCAGGAGCCTAGAGCCAGCACGGAGAAGAGCCAAGCATATGGATGACTTCACTCGGTAGAGTCACTGCCATTAGATGTCCCAGTACATATCCTGGGACCCTTCTTCCCTACTATTGTTCCCGCGGGCCCTCCTGGGTGCTGCTTCCCCTGCAGAGAGGAGTGGGTTACTTGGGGAGCAGAGACCAGTTATTAAGGGTAATTGTGTCCTTTCCCTTCCAAGTGGTGGCTTTCTCCCTGTTTTCCAGAGTGACCCCTGGCTGACCCCCATTCTGGAGAGAGATCCGTCGGCTACACTCAGGAAAACAGCCCCATAGAAACACTTCATTTCCCCCTCTCACCTACTATCCCGCTTCAAACCCAGGCTTTTATTTTATTTTATTTTATTTTATTTTATTTTATTTTTACTCTTGGTTTTTTTTTTAAGGGATGGATATGAGGGAAACTGAAATGTCTCAGGATTTCTAGGGTGCTAGGCACAGGAGGTGACAGCCATGTGCACCCAAGAGAAGAGAGCCTGCGGACAGGAATGAGGAGGGCTTCGAGGTGGTTGAGGGAGAAGTCAGTGTTGGAGATTCAGCACAGTGATGGGGACCACCCGGGAGGATGGTTTGGGGGTCTCTGAATCCTCCTGATGATCTCTTCGTGCCTGGTGGAAGCCTTCTCGTCTCAGAAGCAAGGCTAAGACAGGAAGGGTCCGTGGGCTCTGGGGCCCTGAGTGGACTGGCAGGACAGACAGCCACCACCCCTTCCTCTTTCCTTCCTAGACTCTGCTTTGCTCTTTCTGCCTCGCTCCTATTTTTCGATGAGGAAGCTAGGCTGTCTTGTTGTTCACCTGTGGGGTCCAGGGCCCGGAACCTTCTTTATCTAGAGGTCATCTTGCATATTCTCGTGCCGATGGGCTGCAGGTAAACCAAACCTCTCAACAGAACTCACCATGCAGAAAGGCCCGGGACAGAATTCCCTCTGCCCCTAGCTGCTTGGGTCTGGGTTAGAAGGTACCAAAGGTGTGGCGGTCGCCTGGCCACGTGTATGGTGCCTCTATTGCCCACTCTGCACAGCTGAGGCTTGTACCAAGTACAGGGTCTGGCACGGGTCTTGATTCCAAAAGGCGTGAATGTGACGAAAAGGTTGAGGATTTGGAGAAGCCAGGGAGCTGGTGGTCGGAGAGAGAGCCTTGGGCTCCTGTGAAGTGGCGAGGGGGGGCAGAGCTGCAGATGTGGGCTTTCCTTCTGGTACCAGGGCTGTCCCGAGTCCCTGCCTGCTTGGGCAGTTATGGTGCAGGGGAGATAATGGAGTAGACCATGAGCTTGGAAACCTTCGTCTCGTCTTGGCTCCTTGAACAACTTTGCCATATGACTTGGCTTCAGCTCTCTGGGTCTTGCTGTCCTTGGGTTGTGGGGAAATTAAAATGATCCACCCTGGATGCTTCTTCACGGGGCTGTTGTGAGCAGCAATGGTGGCATTGTGTGAAAGTGCGTGGTAAACTGTAAGGCAGGCTTAATCCGACTGTAGGTTTGTGTAACACATTCGCATACATTATCTCACTTGCTTCTCACATCTCCCCAGTGCGGTGGGGAGAGGAGGATCAGATTCAGAGCAGATTCATGGAGCCTGGCATTTCCACAATCAATTCTATTCCCTACGTGGCTTGTGCAAATAGTCAGGGTATTTACGGCCTCCTCTACCTTACAAATGAGGAAGATGGAGCTGGAGAGAGAAAATGACCATGGGAGGCCCAGTCCCTTCCACCTCACTTGCAGTGTTTCCAAAGGCATTGGGAGCTTAATTGATGGGTCGCAAGTATTAGGTATGGCATGGGAGGCACCTTTAACTCAGGCTCTGGATAGCTGTTTCCTTGACCCCTGGCACCTGGTTCGAGCGCATCAGCATGCTGGTCATTCTTCTCAACTGTGTGACTCTTGGTATGTTCAGGCCATGCGAGGACATTGCCTGTGACTCCCAGCGCTGCCGGATCTTGCAGGTGAGTGTGTGTGTGTGTGTGTGTGTGTGTGTGTGTGTGTGTGTGAGTTTCTGTCTGTCTTGTCTGCCTGCCTGTCTTGTCTGTCTGTCTGTCTGTCTGTCGTGTGTATTAGAGGAGGGGTTGAGTGGTTCTTGGATCTTAAAGCCCTGAATTCTGGTCTGCTAGAAGCCCCGATCCAGCTGGTGGGCACTGGGTGGGGTGGGTGTGTCCCCCATTCTCCTCAGTTTCAGCAGCTCCTCCCCCCCACCTTAGGCCTTTGATGACTTCATCTTTGCCTTCTTTGCCGTGGAAATGGTGGTGAAGATGGTGGCCTTGGGCATCTTTGGGAAGAAATGTTACCTGGGAGACACTTGGAACCGGCTTGACTTCTTCATCGTCATTGCGGGGTGAGGGCTAGGGCTTGGGTTAGGGTGGGGGAGCCTTGGGCAGGTCTCCTGCCTGTCTGGCTGTCCACTCTGCTGTTCCTTTTGGGTCTGCTCTCCTCTGAGGAGACTGTCATTGCTGGGGGTGCCCCTGACCCCTAGACAGAGAGCTGATCTTCAGCTTCCCTTGGTGGAGGAGAGGGAAGAGTCCTAGGTCATCCTGCCACCTCACAGCAGGATTCTTCACTGGCCTCTTGCACATGGAGTTGGCCGCAAACTCAAAGGGCCTCCTTCCCCGCCCCTCCCCACAGGATGCTGGAGTATTCGCTGGACCTGCAGAACGTCAGCTTCTCAGCAGTCCGAACAGTCCGTGTGCTGCGACCGCTCAGGGCCATCAACCGGGTGCCCAGTGAGTGACCCCTTAGCCCTGGCCCCTGGACAGAGGGCCCTCAGAGGAAATGTTTCATGACCTGACCATTTGAAGCTGAGGCAGAGGAGGGCACAGTAGGGACCCAGTCAGAGCCTCTAACCCTGGTGTTATCACTAGGAAAGCTACCTGGGGGAAAACCTCTATTCCACTCATTTCAGCCAGGCTTTGGTCCAAAGTCTTAGAAACACCTCACATGACCCCTTTCCAGGGGAATAAGGGTGGGTGGGGACCAGAGGAGAGCTCATCAGACCAGCAAGAGGAGACACAAATTGTTAATGGTCTTTTTGGTTTTCACTGGTGTGACGGTACTGGCACGCAACACCACTTCTCTCAAGACAAGGCCACTCCACGCCTTACCCTCCGGCTGTGGTTGCGTTTCTCACCCCCCACCCCCACCCCTTTCCAACTCTTGCAGTGACTGCTGAGACCATTATCTAAATTAAACCGCATTGGTTTCTGGAGCCAGCAAAGGTTTGGCAGCATCAGCTCCCCTGACGTTCTGCCCCTCCCCCTTTGCAGGCCCCCTTTGCAATTCCTCGGCCTGCATAAGCTGCAGATGGTCCCCACTGGGGCCTCAGGAGGGGGCGCTGTGCCTTGCCTGATGCTGTAGTAACTCTGTGTGTGTGTGTGTGTGTGTGTGTGTGTGTGTGTGTGTGTGTGTGTGTGAGATTCGGTTACCTCTGGGAGGGCAGAGCTGCTGAATGAGGGCCGGAGAGTAGGGGGGGCATGCTCCATGTTAACAGGAGATCCAGAAGAGGGGCGTGGCTGGCCTCCTCTCCCAGGTGACAGTTGCTAGATTGATGGACCTCAGACTAGCTCCTGCTGTAATTCCCTTTAATGCAAGCCCCGAGGAATTGCTCTCAGTTGGAGCTCTGAGGAGCTGAAGGAGGGTGGAAGGAACTGAGGGGACAAGGACTGGCCTGGCCGGCTGGTCAGGGAAGGGTGGCTGTAGTCACCAGGAAGGTTAATCAGTTGCTGTGTTAGTGTTTAAAACCTTTACCCCTGAGGAAGCAGAGCCCACACAGGGCACTCTTTGGGGGTCAAATGGACCACCAGAGGTCCATCAGTTTGACAAGGGCTTGGGGGGTCTGGGTCTCCTAAAGGCTAGTTCAAGTATTTGGGCTATTGAGTCCTAGACCTGGAGTGAGGATGGAGAATGGATCCCTAATGGGGCTTTTATTTGGGATTGGAAATGCCTCTGGTGCCTTTGTCCACAGAGGGAGCATTAGCTGCTATACTCCCAAGAAGACAGAGTTGTATCTTCAGACCCTGATTTCAAGATCCGGATGCAGAAGGGAACAGAGATGCAGGGCTGGGGGCTGGGGGTGGGCTCAGAAACCTGGTAAAGTGCTGGTCATCTTGGGTGCCTTCCAGCCTTCCTCCAGGAGATCTGTCTCAGTTTCCCCAATGGCCCTAGGGGCCATCATTTAGGAAGGTCAGGTGACTGTGTCTGGTGAGAGGAGGAAGTGGGAGGTGTGTGTGTGTGCCTGTGCTTTGGGAAGCAGGATTTGGAAGCACAAAAACCTAAATTTAAGTCCTGGCGCCTACATTTAGCAGCTCCCATCCTGAGCCTCTCACGTCACTTCTGTGAGCCTCAGACTTCTCATCTGTAAATTGGGGGTGATATCATCAGCCCCATGGGGACAATGGGAGAGTAAGGTGGGACTCAGAAATCTGAGAGGGCTCTGGAAACCATAAGTGTTGGCACCATACAGCAGTTCATATGGGTGGACCGAGGGGCTTCAAGGGTTACCTGGGAGATGTAGGCATATCTGTCCGTCTCTCCTCCAGCTTAAATTGGGTCTTCTCAGCATCCCTAGTGGGCCCTTGTGGGAAAGACTGCCAGGCCTGTGGCACTCAGCCTAGCTGGGCGAGCCTGGAACCCTCAGCATGGCTCTTCTGCCTCCACAGGCATGCGCATCCTCGTCACATTACTGCTGGACACCTTGCCTATGTTGGGCAATGTCCTGCTGCTCTGTTTCTTCGTCTTTTTCATCTTTGGCATCGTTGGTGTCCAGCTGTGGGCAGGGCTGTTGCGGAACCGATGCTTCCTCCCTGAGAATTTCAGCCTGTGAGTGGTGGACCGGTGGGTGATGGACTGGGGGGCTGTGGACCTCTCTTAGTCCCTGGCTTCCTGTTGCCATGGATATAGCTGTTCTCCTATCTGGCATGCATTTGGCTCTCAAACCTAGCTACACATTGGAATAAACTGGGGCATTTTAAAGCCCTGATGCCCAGGTATGCCTTCCAGAGATTCCCGTTGCATTGACCTGGGGTTCAGCTTGGATCTAAGCATTGAAGAAGCCCTTCAGAAGTCAGGCACAGTGGTGTACATCTTTAATCTCGGAACTCTGGGGAAAGGGTTGGGTGAATCTGGGTTTCAGGCTGGCTCAGTCTACATAGTGAATTCCAGGTCAGCCAGAGGTACATAGTGAGACCCTGCCTCAAGAGAAAGAAAGAAAGTGGGGGGAGGGGAGGAAGGGAGGGAGGGATGGGGTGGGAGGGAGAGAGAGAGAGGGAGGGAGGAAGAGAAACTCCTTGAGTGCTTGCCTAGTATGCACAAAGCCCAGGGTTCAATCCCCAGCACCCCATAAACTGTGTGTTGTGGTGCACACCTGTGATCCCAGCGCTCAGGAGGCAGAGACAAGAGAATCAGGAATTCACAACCCGTTTGGCTACGTAGAGTCTGAAGCCAGCCTGAAATACACGACAAAGGGGTGGGGGAGGGGTGGGGAAATAAACTCTTCCTGGTGATTTTGACTTGCAACAAAGTTGGAAAACCAGTTCCGTATTGTGGTCCCCTGGACTCTGGAGTTCCCGACCAAGCTCTCCTATCCCTCACTGCTCCTTTCCTGTCCACAAAGCCCTGTTCGCCCAATCTCCTCTCCCACTTTAGGTCTGGCTTCCTCTGTGTGCCTCAGTGTACCCACACCAGTCTTTTCTTGGCTCCTCCGTGGAGAACCCTGCTCCCCAACTTTGCCTCTGTCTCTTCCCTCACCCTGCAGCCCCCTGAGCGTGGACCTGGAGCCTTACTACCAGACAGAGAATGAGGATGAGAGTCCCTTCATCTGCTCCCAGCCCAGGGAGAGTGGTATGCGCTCCTGCAGGAGCGTGCCCACCCTTCGTGGGGAAGGTGGTGGCGGCCCGCCCTGTGGTCTGGACTACGAGGCCTATAACAGTTCCAGCAACACCACCTGCGTCAACTGGAACCAGTACTACACCAACTGCTCTGCAGGCGAGCACAACCCCTTCAAAGGCGCCATCAACTTCGACAACATCGGTTACGCCTGGATCGCCATCTTCCAGGTGGGGCCGTACGGGCCTTGGGGTGTTCCCCCACCACAGTCCCGGGACACAGCCTGGACTGGGAGTGCTCATCCTTGGGGTTAGGGTGGGGGCCAGGGCCTTGGTGGAAGAGGCGGAAGGAGGCTTTAGGGGTCCCAGCCAGAGTCAGCCGTCTCTCTTGCCTCCTCAGGTCATCACCCTGGAGGGCTGGGTCGACATCATGTACTTTGTGATGGATGCTCATTCCTTCTACAACTTCATCTACTTCATTCTCCTCATCATCGTGAGTGACTCCTTCAGCCTTCGTGGGAGAGGGAGATAATGGGGGTGCGGAAGGAGCAGTGACTCGAGGGGACGTTCTTAGCTCTCAAGTCCTGTAGAGGTGGTGGCGTCTGCCATGCTGGGGAAGGAGAGGGGGTGAGTCAGGAGACATCCAAGGTCAAGGCCAGACTCCACTGCTGCTACCGTTAGGACCTTTTGTAAGGCATCCCCTTTGAGGCCCCGGCCCTGCGATAGGCTTCTGATTCTTTACCCGTTAAGTAGAGGGTTCTCAACCCACAGAGCTGTCGTCACCTTCTCTAGGGGTGCCCAGAAATGGCCAAGTGTGGTTCTGACTTCATGAGCTCCAGGGGAGCACTGCTGGCATTCTGTTGGAAAAGAGAAAGATGTTAAACATCCTGAAATGCTTGCAACAAAAAAACTGTACACTCAGAATTCCAATCAGTATCGAGAAATACTGTGAGATCTCTTATTTCTTCCAGCTCTGAAATTCCAAGGCTTTCTGAAAGCAGAAGACAGACCAAAGCAGTATCGTTTAATCATTTTAATCACTACCAGTCATAGGAGATGCTTTCATGGCTACCACTTATGGCTGATATTTATTGGGCACTTACAGTGTGCCAGCCACTGCTCCCCGAGGCTTGGGCATTTCATCCTCACCATGATCTCATTGCCACCTTTGTTTTCCAAGCAAGGAAAATGACTTTCTCTCATTTATCTGCCCCCACCATGTGCCTTGTCTAAACTGTGGATCAGTCTTGCCGGGGAGGGCTGCCAGTGCTGGTGTGGCTCTTCTTCCTTACATGCTCCTGTGATGTGGCCACTTCAAGGATGGTGGCCTCTAACTTCTAAGTGAGAACTCAGAGCTCTAGAGGGTTGGCCACTAGTCCAAGATCATGCAGGAAGTCAGGGCTAGCAGTGGGATGTCAGCTCCAAGTTACCAACTCAAAATCTAGCCCTTCCATTTTCCTGTCACCAAGAGCCCAATGAAGAGCCAGGGGGAGGGTCAGATACTGAGAGAAGGAGATTAAGAATGAGATTAAGAAGCTGGGCGGTGGCACACGCCTTTAATCCCAGGACTTGGGGAGGCCCAGGCAGATAGATCTCTGGGAGTTCGTAGCCAGCCTGGTCTACAAAGTGAGTTCCAGCCTAGCCAGGGCTATACAGAGAGACCCTGTCTTGAAAAACCTTAAAATAAAAATTAAATAAATAAATAAACTATGAATAAGATTAAGATCACTGAGGACTAGCTTCAGAGAAGTGGGCACAGAATGAAGCTCCTTCTGGGGAGAGAGACAATGTGTAGGCTCTGAGAAAGGGCGTCTTCCCTAAGCTACCACAACTTTCCCAGGTGTGAAAGAATGACCAAGCTTGGAGCAGAGCTTGGCTGTGGACCTTTACCACCCCTGACCATTACCACAGTGGTGAGGCAGGTACTTCAGGGTAGCCGCTGGCTCATCTGATCATTGTTGCTGTTCTCAAGCTTGCTCGGGTGGGGGAGGGGTAGACCGGGACATCAGGGGCCTAGTTTCCACCCTCCCACACACCTCCTGAAAATTCTTCCCAAACAGCTCTCTGGAATCACACTAGTGAAGCTAATTATCATAATTACTAGGACATGAGCTAGAGAAAAAAAGTCCGCTTTGTCACCACAAATATTTATTTCCATCATTCAGGCTTGTTGTCTAAGCAGTAGGTTACTCAGGGTCCTGGGGGAAACTGAGGCATGGAGGTGGGGACTGGGGAAGGATGGGCAAGTCAGAATGACGGTTTTGTTAGTCTATAAGGGTCCCCCTTTTCAGCTGGGGATACTGAAGTCCTGTGGTTAAGTGTCCCCCAAGATCGTGCAGCTAAAATTGAAATAAGTGGGAGAATTATGAGTAAATCTCAAAAGGTTTTAATCCGAGTTGAAGGTTCTCTGTCCCCAGTAGTACATTTCTACGGCATTCTCTCCAACCAGAAACTGGGGAGATGCCTTAGCGTCTCCATGCATACGCGTTTAAAGGCTGGGAACTGGGAGATACCAGCAAAGCATGCTATCACCAGCAGTAGCAACACCCTGAACTTCCACAGGGTTCAGTGTCAGTCTTACTTAACTTGGTCTGTGTTAGCTGAGTGATGGTGGGCTAATTGCTTGACCAGTCTGAGCTCCAGCTTCTCCGCTGCCCAGATGGCCAGTACCAAAGTGTCTGCTCCCCAAATTATCGTGACAATAAAATGGGAGACTGCCTGGACGATTGCACACCCCATGCCTGGCCCACAGTGAATTCATTGATCGGGGCGGCCGGCCTCAAGATCCGCTTTTCTTCAGGACGTCTCCTCTTTCTGCCCCCACCCCTGCAGGTGGGCTCCTTCTTCATGATCAACCTGTGCCTGGTGGTGATTGCCACACAGTTCTCAGAGACCAAGCAGCGGGAGAGCCAGCTGATGCGGGAGCAGCGTGTGCGATTCCTGTCCAACGCCAGCACCCTGGCAAGCTTCTCCGAGCCAGGCAGCTGCTATGAGGAGCTGCTCAAGTACCTGGTGTACATCCTCCGCAAAGCAGCCCGCAGGCTGGCCCAGGTCTCTAGGGCTGCAGGTGTGCGGGCTGGGTTGCTTAGCAGCCCAGTGGCCCGTGGTGGGCAGGAGCCCCAGCCCAGTGGCAGCTGCTCTCGTTCACACCGTCGTCTATCTGTCCACCACCTGGTGCACCACCATCACCACCATCACCACCACTACCACCTGGGTAATGGGACGCTCAGAGTTCCCCGGGCCAGCCCAGAGATCCAGGACAGGGATGCCAATGGGTCTCGCCGGCTCATGCTGCCACCACCCTCTACACCCACTCCCTCTGGGGGCCCTCCGAGGGGTGCGGAGTCTGTGCACAGCTTCTACCATGCCGACTGCCATTTGGAGCCAGTCCGTTGCCAGGCACCCCCTCCCAGGTCCCCATCGGAGGCATCTGGCAGGACTGTGGGTAGTGGGAAGGTGTACCCCACTGTGCACACCAGCCCTCCACCAGAGATGCTGAAGGATAAGGCACTAGTGGAGGTGGCCCCCAGTCCTGGGCCCCCCACCCTCACCAGCCTCAACATCCCACCTGGGCCCTTCAGCTCCATGCACAAGCTCCTGGAGACACAGAGTACGGGTGAGAGCGTGGGTGGGTGTGCTGGGACCCCACAGTTGGAGGCTGGGTGGTAATCTAGAAGCGTAGGGGTCCGGAGACTGAGGATCCAGGGCCCAGGGCCCAGGGCCCAGTTTCTCATGCTGCTTCTTGTAGCCCTGGCACCTTCAACCTGTTCCATCATTTCTTTTGAGCCCTAACCGTTTCATCTGTTCAAAATGGGGACTATGATTATTGTATTACTACAGTGTAGGGAGTAACGCTAGCTGTCACACATGCGCACCTACCGTGTGCTGCATTCCATGCCTTTGGCCATACCATCTAACTACGGCTGCCCGATGTATGCCTGTCACATGCTTTGCAGGCAAGATCTGCTTGAGTCCTCCAGACAGGCTGGTAATTAAGCTTGCGTGCACCCTTGCGGTGTGCATAAGACACAAGGTGGCTAGGGGTGTGGGTGAGTGTGACCTCGAGACCGTCTGTCTGACTCTGCAGCCCACTCTGCGTCCTTTGTCCCAAGGCTCAGCGGGGGAAATGGTGTGTGACTGTGGCAGTCTGGTGCCTCACAAGGTGACTGCTGTGAACAGAGAGACCTGGAGCAGGAGCAGCCCAGTGCCGAAAGCGGCCAGCCTGTGGGTGGGACGTGGGTGACCTGGGGGAGTGTGATGCTTGCCCCCTTGTAGGCTGGCTACCCTTGCAAACACAGCCTGCGACCCACGTTTCAGGGAGGATGTGGTGATAGAAAGTAATGGGATATGTGAGATGTCCCCTGGGAGTGTGTGTGGAGACCAGACAGTGTCAGAACAGAAAACAGAGTGAAAGGTTCTTAGGCTAGCTCTCTCGCCGCCCCGCCATGGGTCGTGGAGGATCAGTCACATCTCACACCTAGGCTTCCATTTCCCACTGTGTAATAGGTGGGATTGAGGCTGTCACTACTGTGGGAGCTAACGGATGGCCTGTGGTATACAGATACATTCAGGAGGGGGACATAGCATTTTGTGTCTACTGGAGGTCAGGCCTTGAGCCAAGGACCTCCTCACACTTGCTTTACCCGAGTAGTCTCTGAGGTATCATTCATTTCTCATATTCTGTGACCAAAACAGGATTTAGATGGATAGGGATGCCTTGGAACATGTCCCTGTGTGTATTCAGAACACATCTGGTATACTATGTGTGCTTGTGGGCATGAAGGAAGTGTGGGTTCCATGTGTGCATGTGTATATGAGGGTACAAGTGTCTGATTTACATGCATTTGGGTATGGTGCTCCTTCCTGGTGTCTGTATGCACATGCACATATGTGCATGGGTCTGGTATATAAACATTGGATGGCATGGGAGTGTTTGGGTACACATGTGCTTGCTGTGTGTGTGTGTGTGTGTGTGTGTGTGTGTGTTGTAATATATAGATTGCATGTGTTCACTATACATATGCACAGTATGTGCATGTAGTGCGTATGTATGTGTATCTGGTATGTGTGTCTGGTATGTGTGGGTGGGTCCCAAAGATCCCCTGGGAAATGCTACTCAGCACTGTGTGTGTACAGGCCTGCACTCTCTAGGGAGGGGAGACGGTCTAGGTTCCTGGCAGAAAGTTCCTAGGGCATAGGCCATAGCTTCATAGGACATAGCTGTACAGGAAGGATCACAGAGGACATGGTGCCTACCTCTTTACCGCAACCCTAGGATTCTCAGAATCGACCATCAATAGGGTGCTATTGACATTGGGATAGTCTGTTATTCAGGGACACCCCATCACTAAGTGCCTACCACAGCCATCACTGTAACCCCAGCCCCTCTCTCACAGGCTCCCCATCCTCCTAGGGCAGGGGAGCTCCTGGTGAGCGTCCTGATCCTCTAACACCTACTCTTTTGTTCCAGGAGCCTGCCATAGCTCCTGCAAGATCTCCAGCCCTTGCTCCAAGGCAGACAGCGGAGCCTGTGGGCCAGACAGTTGTCCCTACTGTGCCCGGACGGGGGCAGGGGAGCCAGAGTCCGCTGACCATGAAATGCCGGACTCAGACAGTGAGGCTGTGTATGAGTTCACACAGGACGCTCAGCACAGTGACCTCCGGGACCCCCACAGCCGACGGCAGCGGAGCCTGGGCCCAGATACAGAGACTAGTTCTGTGCTAGCTTTCTGGAGACTCATCTGTGACACATTCCGGAAGATCGTAGATAGCAAATACTTTGGCCGGGGAATTATGATCGCTATCCTGGTCAATACACTCAGCATGGGCATCGAGTACCACGAGCAGGTAAGAATGCAGCCCAGGCTGGCTCCAGATAACTGCTTCTTCCCTAGGGTTGATTCCTCTTTGTGTGGAAGTGGCTGGGAGGTGGAGAGATGAAGTGGTGGGTGGGGTCTCTAGAGGGTAAGCGCAATGATTGCTATATGCTTTCTGAATGGAAGTCGCCCAGGCAGGTGCCGGTTTGTTCTGTCTGGGAAGGTTTCTCAGAAGAGGGAGGCTTTATGTGCACAAGTAATGAGCATCGCATGTGTCAAGAAAGCCACCAGAAGAGACTTGGGTCTTTGGAGAAGGCAAGGCAAGCGGGAGATGTGCTAGCTCAGTAAGTAGAGGGTGATTGACAGGCAGGAGGGCCACTCAGGTAGAAGTGAGGGATTGGCGGTGTTGAGTGGATATGCCTGAGAGAACATCAGGGTGCAGCCGCAAGGCAGTCTTGGCTTGGTCTCAGGTTAGAGCCTTGCTGTGAACCAGGGTGCCTCTGGGTAGATAAGAGTGCCCAGAATGGCCAGACGGCTAGAAATGAGCGAGTTGAGGAGCTGCTCCAGGAAGCGGGGTGTTTAGTCAGGAGAAGAGGTTCAGCAGGGACAGTGAGCTGTCTTCAAATATTTGAAGGACTGTCGTGTGGAAAAAAGAAGCTTGTTCTGTGGGTCAGCGGCTGCCAGCTATAGATCTGGGCTGAGAGGGGGAAGCTACCTCCAAGCTGTGCAGGTGGAATGTGTAGGGGGTAGGGGACGACACTGGCCTGGGCTGTCTAAAGAGGCTGGCCGGTAGCGATGCATGTGGGTCCTTCCGTGCTTTTCTCTCTCACACTGTTCGTCTGGGTGCTCTTGCCAGCCTGGGGCAGCAGAGAGAGAACTGGCCACCAGAACCTCTCTTTTCCTGGTTTGGAACTGAGCATGCGCCCCTCCCCACCCTACCCCCGTTCCAGATCCCCACAGCCCAGCACGATATAGGAGAATTATCTCAACCAGTAGGGTCTAGTCAGGGTGTGTGAAGCCAGTAAAATGTCCACTTTTCAGAGGGTTTCGAAGCCCCGTACCCTCACCCCACCAACCTCTGCCCTGGAAATGTCATGAGCATTTGGCTGTTACTTAAACGGCCCTGTCTGGCCAAACACACCCCCGTTTGTCACATCTCATTGGCTCCATTCTCTCTCGTTTGAAGTGTCAGCGAGGTGTGTGTGTGTGTATGGGTGGTGGAACCACACACCGGCTGCGGTGCCAGTGGGTGGCCATGCATGGCACTGGGTGGGCGTGTTGTGTCTGGGCTGCGTGGGGCGTGGGCATATATGCACATGCTGGCTCTGCCAGCCTCCCGCAGAGAGGTGTGCTACTCTGCCAGGTGGCTGGGGGAGAGTGGGGACAGCATTTTCTCCTTCTGTGACCCAACAGAGGGCAATCCCTAACCTCTACCACCTGGGATCCCCTAGCCTGAATCGCCACCTCCTCTGCTTCCCTCAGTGTGGGTTGTGCCGGTCCTGCTCTCCCAAGGGAGCAAGCACATTTTTGGTGCCCTCCCCTCTCCCCTGGGGGGTGGGTGGGTGGGATTGCACCCAGCAGTCCCTGCCCGGCCAGATGCCGCTGGTGGAGGCTTTGATTGCACTGGGAAGAAGCTGAGTCACACAGGCTGAAGGCAGAGGAAGCTGCAGCAAGAGGGCTTCCAGTTAGATGTCAAGAAGGACGCCCCTTTTGGAGTGGAAAGAAAAGCCATTAGCTGAGGTGCTTCCAACATCTCCTTACCCACGTTCCCGAGGAAAGAGGAGACAACCCTGGCTCCCCGCTAGCCCTCAGTAACCAGAAGCCTTCATTTTGAAGGGCTGGCAGCAGCTGCCGCAGGAATAAGTTTGTCCTAGTACCTGGTTGCTGAAGGCCCCATGAGAGTGAGTGGGAGTCCTCAGCAGGCTGGGCAGATGACTGGTTGCCGCCTGGCAAGCTCAGAGGGTAGGGAGGGTGGCATGAAACTCCAGAAGCTGCCATGGTCCTGTGCTTGCAGGCACTGTGGCGTGAATGTCCCACCATCTGGGCCCCTGAGCAGGCTGGAGGGGGTGCTGGAGGGGAAGGAGAGTGAGCAAGGATGCAGGGCTGAGAGACAGAGACACAGAGGGGCTTAGAGGGGAGACAGATGCATGGAGGGAAAGATGGAGACCCAGGGAAAAGGGACAGAAAAGACAGAGACGACAGAGATGTGGAAGGAAAGACAGAGACATGGGGGGGGGTACGAGACGGAGACAGAGACTTAGAGAGACAGGAAGACAGAAAGGACACTGAAGACAGAGACAGAGGTCCAGATGCAAAGGAGGACAGGGAGGGGGCAGGCACGGGCTGGGCGCTCCGGATTCAGATGGAGCTGACTGCAGGGGAGGTGGAGCTGGTTGGAAGGAAGGCTCACAGATGCGGCTGCGGTGACTCTTGGGCCCCGGGCTCCTGCTCTCCCCCATGGGGCTCTTAATGAAGCAATTGCATCCATCAGTTCTGGTATTGATCTGCTTGGGAGCCCGGCAGAGGATTGCTGAGAACGTAGCCCCAGCCCTCTTCTCCAGGTGCTGGCTTCTACTACGGCCATCTACTTGGCTGGTTACTCAGTTTTGCATCTGGGCACAGTGTCTGTCCCTTCTACCTACCTCTTGATGGGGAAACATCATTTTGTTATATCCCCCAGGCCCCCAAGGCTGGGATCATGTTCACTATAACATTCCCCTGCCCCCTAACCACTTGTCAGCAGTATTGGTGTGCCCAGAAAGATCAGTGACAGGAACAAGGTCATAGGACACTGAGAAGTACCTGAGCAAGAAAAATGACATAGTGTGACTATAGGATGAGCAAAGGCATGTGTCCCATCAACAGGGGCCGGTACAGGGAGTCTAGAATGGTGAATTATCCATCCATCCACTTACCCATCCATCCATCCATCCCATTCTATTCCATCCATTTATCCATCCTCCCACCCATCCATCCACCTACCTATCCCATCCATCCCATTTTATTCCATCCATTCATCCACTCACCCACCCATGCATCCATTCATACATCCACCCACTCATCCATTCATCCATCCATCCATCCATTCATCTACCCACCCACCCACCCATCCATCCACCCACCCATCCATCCATTCCACACACATATTCTACGTGTCAGAACTGGGTTTATGCAGTGGTGCTGAGAAATGTTTATCAAGTAGCCCTCAACAAACAAAATAAACCAGGCCTGATGGTGCTGGCCTTCCCAGCTACTCAAGAGGCCGAGGCAGAAAGATTGAAAGTTCAAGGTCAGCCTGCACAATTTACTGAGATTCTGTATATAAAAAAATTAAAATATTTACTTATTTTATGTATATATGTGTGTGGTTGGGTGGATATTTGTGCATCATGTATGTGCAGGAGCTCATGGAGATCAGAAAAAGCGTCAGATCCCTTGGAACTGGAGTCACAGATGATTTTGAGCTGCTGTGAGGGTGTTTGGGAGCCAAACCTGTGTCTTTGCAAGAGCAGTAAGGGCTCTTAACAGCTGAGTTGTCTCTCTAGTCTTCAAAAAAAACCTTTTAACCTTTTAAGTAAAGGAAGGCTGAGACTGTAACTCTGGAGTAGGGTGCTTGCCTAGCATACCCTAGGCCCTAGTTTCAAACTCTAGTACTCCAGAAACAAACAATCCCAACCTAACTTGCCAGTTTCCATGGTGTACATGCTCCCACCACAGCCAAGTTCCTGGAGGTGGAGTTGGAAAGGAATGGACCCTGAGCTGAGTCTGAAGGTCAGGCAGGGTGCAGCCATCCAAGGACGCAGCAAAGGGGAGAGCCGAACCAGACACTGAAACCTAAATGCGGGCATTCAGAATGAGTGGGCACTGGATATGGGCTGCATGAACAAGTGACGAGAGATTAAAGTGGGGAAAACTCAGGCCAGATCTTGAGAGCTTCTTGTGTTGATAGATTCTTAGCAAAGATTTTCAGCAGGTCATATGACTAGCTTTGTGTTTTATCCGAAGCTTCCTGGAAGCTGTGAGGGAGAAGGGGAGGAGAGAGAAGGGCTGGCTGCAGTGGTCCATGATCTATTTTCATTCCTGGAGACAGAGAGGAGGGGGCTGGGGAGAGCCCACAGGTAGCCAAATCTGCAGACTTAGCACCAGGTAGCCATTAGGAGAGGGAACAGCAAGGATGACCCCAGGCTTCCAGTGGGGAGCAGGGGCTCGAGATGATATCTGGGGTCCAAGAAGGGGCCCTGTCCCCTGTGTTCCATCTGGGTCCTCTCTGTGAGTTGGGGTCTTGGAGTCACAGGCTGTTTGTCCCTTCTTGGTTCTGAATCCAGTAAAAGCGGGTGCTAGCCACTTGTTTTGGAAGCAAGATGGCAGCATATAGGCCTGGGGAAGCTGAAGAACAGAGAGAGTCTGGGGTAGTTAGCCTTTCAGGCCAAGAGAGGACAGGACAGAGACAGTTCTGCTTGTCACTCGTGTCTGGACCCATCCTGTCAGTGCAGATGTATGTCCAGAGAAGGTTTCTATTTATAAGTGATTGCGGTTGGTTCACAGTAAGGGAAGTGAGGGGAAGATGGGGGTGGGGTCCCCATGTGGTATGCCTGGACTGTTGAAGGGGACACCGACTCCTTTTTTGGTTCTGTTGAAAGCGGGGGACACTCTTTCTTCAGACACGGACATGCCACATAGATAATCCAAATGCGGCATTTGAGGGCAAGGCTTTATGGATGCCTTCTTCCTGGGCCTGGTCCTTGGTTTCCAGGTTGTGGACCAGGGGCTTTGGACCTAGCAAAACTTTTCTTTGATGCCTGACCTAGCCTCATAGTTTCAAGGGGTCTTGGATGAAGGGAGTAAAAAGGGTACTGGTTGGAGCTTTAAGGCTGTGTCCTTTTAGGCATCCCCCGGCTGTTTTGGGCACAGCCCACTGGGTGAATTCTAGGATGTCAGAGGGTGGGGGTGGAGCCGAAGTCCCCAGGTGGTGTGGTGTGTCCTTGTTCCCTTTCAATGACAATTCACACCCGAGACCAGGAGCTGGACTCCCAGGGGCAAAGGAGACGTGTCCACACCTCCACAATAGGTGAGGAAGGTAGTATTAGAAAAGGGCAACATGAGGGACCCTCCAGCAGCCAAGCTCGGAAATGCACTGGATTGGCGTAGGGGCACAAGGTGATCAAGCCAGGAGTAACAGGGATGGGAAGGGCTCTGAGGAAGCCTGGGCCGCCAGGAGGTGCAGGCCTGGTCCGGGAGGGGCAAGGAAGTTGTTTCTATCACTCAGATGACAGGCAGTGAGAGCCTCTCGTCTAGGGGATGGCACAAAGAGGCCAGGGCGGGCATGGCTGGAGGCCCACTGGCAGGGCCTTTGGCCCTGGCACCTGCCTGTCGGGATGGATGAAGGGCAAGCGCGACTCCCAGATAACTCCGAGGTTCCAAAGCAGAATCCCCAGGCATGGTAGAAGCATGGGAAGAGGGGGAAGGAGCAGGTTCGAAGAGGAGGTGAAGGCTTTGTTTTGGACGTGTTGAGTTTGAGGTGGCTGCGGGCCATGCTGAGAGGAATATCAGGCAGGCGCTGGCCGTCTGGAGGAGAAGCCGGGGACTTGGAGGACGTTTGTTTAGTGTCCTCTACACCCCAGTGACAGCTGGAGGCGGGGGAGTGATGGCGGAGGGGGGGGGCATCTAGGGGAGGGAGTGGACCTAGAGGAACTCTATAGACTGCTGGCTGAGGGGAAAAGAGACCGCTGGAGAAAGGTCTTCTAGAGAGGCAGGAGGTGGCCCTGCACGGGACCCGGGGGGGCCAGGTGCAGAGCAGGAGGGGCCGGTCCTGCCTGGATGTTGCTAAGGCAATTATACCAGAAGGACTGGAAAGATCCTTGTGGAGGGGACGGGGTGGCGGGGGAGGGGACACGGCTTATAGGTGTGTGTGCAGAGAGCTTCTTTCTGTTCGGGGGGCAAAGCAGGAAAGTAACACATGAGAAATGACAGGGCCGATGGATGCAGGGGGGTCCTAGTGCACAGGCAGAGGAGGGAGAAGAGGAGGGTGCAGGCTGGGTGCGGGAAGGAACCGGAAAGCGTGGCCACGTTAGGGACAGAGGTGAAGAGCCACACGGGAACAGGTAACTGTGGATCCAGCAGCACACAACCCTGCGGCCGCCCAGCAGGCATGGACTGTCTGGCCAGCGTAGCCTTGTTCAATGACTGACTGCTCTACTCAGCGGTTCAGCATACAGCTGAGCGGCAGGGACACGGGCACTCCCCTGGACCAGGGACCCACAGCAGGAGCCCTCTGAAGTCAGTAATTGGCCTTCAGTAGCTTTCCAGGGGCTCCAGGCCAGAGGTTGACCAGGAAGAGCAGGACAGACTTCCCTCCCTCCTCCTTCCCTTCTTTCCCCCTTCCCTTTCTTTTTAACTTCTTTTTGAGAGTCTCACTATGTAGCCCAGGCTAGCCTCAAGCTTGTGGCAATACTCCTGCCTCAGCCTCCTGAGTCTGGGGTTACAAGTATGTGTCGCCATGTTTGGTTGGTACGGTGTTGGGGATCGAACCCAGGCTCCACACATGTTAGGCAAGCACTTTTTTTTTTTTTTTTTTTTTGGTGAAAGGTGGGTTTTCCTATAGCCTGGGCTGGCTTAGAACTCAAAATGTAGCTGTAGCTGAGAATGACCTTGAACTCTTTATCCTTCTTCCTCCTGAGTACTGAGATTACAGGCATAGGCCATCATGCCAGGCTCAAGGCTCCAGAATTTTAAGTGGCAGGGGCCTGGGTTGCTGTCTTGAAGCCGGGCCAGCACTGGCAGGGCTATGCCTACCTGGCTTGTATTCAGCTGGGAAACTTCTAGTGCTGGAGAGATGGTGGAGGCGATAAAGCCAGCTGCTGGCTGCTGGAGCACAGGCGGAAATACAAAGAGGGTGCCGGGGGTGAAGTGTGCCGAGATGTGATATCCAGGCTGAGAAGGGAGGGGCAAAGCCGTAATCTGTATGTGGCCTGTGAGATTGTTGGGGAATTCCTTACCACCCCGTCGTCCCCAGACTTCTCACAGAATACGTGCCTTCTCCTGACTCGGGCATCCCTGCAGCCTGCTTAGACCCTAGCTCCTGGGAGCGTGAGCTGGGAACATCAAAAGCAGGGCTGAGACTAGCTGAGGAGTCCAGATGGGTGAGCAGGATCTTTTAGGATCGGTGGAGCTGCTAGGTGCTGAGGAGATGGACTGGGCATGGACTGCAGACCAGGGGCGGCTTGACCCAGCCCCTTCTCAGCTCTGGTCTGGCTTCTCCACCTTTCCCTGGGAAAGGCGCATCACTGTCTGTCAGAACCGGCTCTCAGGCCTCCAGCCGGGACAGCTGCAGTATCTCCTAATTGGTCTTCGTCTCCCCTCCAAGCCATCTGCATCCAGATGACTCTTCTTAGTACACAGCCTTGCACAGCTCCTCCCTCCCCGCAGAAGCATCAATGGCAGTGTTGGGGGCCAAGGCTGGTCCAGCTTGAGTTGTGGCTGGAAGCCACTGTCCTCGTGGGCCCTGCAGCCTCATCCTACATTTACCATCTTTCCCACCCTCAACATTTTGGGTCTTGAGTATGGCGCCCCACCCCCACCCCCACCCAGCCACACACATGTTCCTTTCTCTGCCCTTCATGCTAACGATGTACCCAGCTGGGGCTATTCCCATGGATACTCTTCTTGAGTGGCCCCACCTCTACCGGCCCACTGACTTCAACTGGCTTTGAGCTCCATGTTGCTCCTAGCTTTTCCTCCCACTGCCAGGAGTCTGTCCTGGCGCACTTGAGGGCTCTTTCCACTGTCTGCACCCTCAGGGCCACCTGAACCTGAGCCTGGGCCTGAGCTTCGAGCCTTTGCTGGCTTGAACTCACCTGTCCTGCGGAGAAGCCGCATCGCAAGGTGGTGACTCTCTGTATAAGACAAGAGGTTCCAGGAAGTCTGAGCTGCTAGACGTTCTAGCTGCTGCTAGAAAGAAAGGGACTTAACCAAGGTCTCACAGGTAGAAAAGTTCAGAGTTGGCAGGCCCGCTGACTTTGGGTTCAGTCCCACCTTTATATCAAGAATGTTCTGTCCACAGAGGGCACTTTAAAGCACGGTCAAGGGTATGGTCAGCCAGCAGCTGACCAGGTTATGCTTGGTACCAGCGATGATCAGGGGAGGGCAGGTTGGGAGATGGGCAAGGAAGGATTCCAGCCAGCATCAGCACAGAGCAGAGGCCCGGGCCTCAGCTGCAAAGGCTCAGGATGCCAGCCACCTCCAACACATGTATCCACCGGGCCCTGAGATCTAGGAATGGCAGGGAGTGCTCAGCCACCAGAGACCTGAGAAAGGGGATCTGAAGCCAGGAAGTCCGTGAGGGGAGTCTGGAACCTGCCACGGGGACTGAATGGGCTTTCTCTCAGAGTGTGATGGGAGTGGTACCGTGAGACATGTGCTCCAAGCCCTCTCCAGAGAAGCCCACGTGACCTCCATCAAGTTCCCACCCCCTCTCCAAGCCTCAGTTTCTCCAGGGCATCTCCTGTCTCTCCATCCTTGTTTGGTTGGGAGTGTAGAGGAAATGAACTCTAGGAGGTCCGTAGGCCACTGGCGCAGTGCTGAGTTCTAGCAGACGTGACTCCACCTCTGCCCCTTTGAGCGGTTAGAATTATGGCTGCAGTCTCTAGGGCAACTGTGTTACTAAGATTGTGTCTGTGTCCTGTCCTGCGTTGGCAAAACATTCCCAGCCTCCGATTTAGTAACTTGGACAGACCTGGTTTTGGAAAAGAAAGGTTTTTTGCTTGTTTGGTTTTTGTTTTTTCTTCCATGGATCAGGGGATGGACTACTGGGTTCTGAGGGGAAAAAGAGGTCTGGCCCTTATGTGTGTGCGGGAGAGTGGCAAGGCTGGGTGCCTGATCCACTGTCTACCTGGACCAGGCACCCCAGCTTCTCCAAAGCTGCTTGGCAGAGTGGGGTGGCCTCTTCAGCCTTTGCTGCCCCACCTCTCTGATGGAGACCGGTGATACAGCCCTCCAGGGGTCGCCTGCCCCTGCCTCCCCCCTGAGCCCTTTGCTACATACTGATAAACTGTTAGTATGTGCCCTTAGGCTATTGATGCGGATTGCCTAGGGCTCCAAGGATGAAACCTGTGCACACAGAGTCACTGTCCTGTTAGGAGCAAACCCATATATATCAAAGATATGGTGCTCGCAGGGCATGGTGGCCCAGGACTCGGGAGACTTCGGCTGGAGGTTCTTCAGCTCAAGGCCAACCTGGACTGAGCTACATAGAGAGACCTTCCCCCAACTCCAGTAGATACACTCTCAGCCCATGCACGGGGTTCTTCCTAAAGGCAGGCCTGGGTGGCTGAGAGTCATCTGAGCCGCTGTTGGGGGAACTCTTTCGGTCCTCCACTGCTCTGGCAGATCTTGATGGAGTATTTTTTGTTTGTTTTTTTTGTTTGTTTTTTGTTTTTGTTTTTTTGTCTCAAAAAAAAAAAACTCTTGAAAGCTTCTATGCTTTCAGCTTGAAAGGAGTTTTTGAAGTACAGATTGAATTACCTTGTATTCATTTAAAATGTTTGGGCCAGGTGGTAGTGGCGGAGCTCGCCTTTAATTTCAGCACTTGCAAAGCAGAGGCAAGCATATCTCTATGAGTTCGAGGCCAGCCAGGTCTACGGAGCAAGTTCCAGGACAGCCGAGGCTACACAGAGAACCCCTGTCTTGAAACCCCTCCCCCTGAAAAAAAATGTTTGGGATCAGAAGAGTTTTAGATTTGAGAGTATTTCCATATGCATAATAAGATATTTCAGGCTTGGGGCCTAGGTCTGAGTTCATTGATGGTTCATATACTCCTTGTACACACTGCCTGGTTTAAAAATCATATATTTTGAGAATACTTGTGCTTTTGTTTTGTTTCATTTTTTTTTTTTTTTTGGTTTTAGTTTTATAACCAGGCCTTTATTATGTAGTCCTGGCTGGTCTGGAACTCACTATGTATACAAGGCTGGCCTTGAATTCACAGAGATCGGACTGTCTGTGCCTCTGGATACTAAGGTGTATGCTGGGATTGAAGGTGTGCCACCCTGCCTAACTGGTATACTTGTTTTGACTGTGCCATGTCACGTGGTCGGGTGGGAGTTTCCACTTGTGACATCACCATCGGTACTCAGGAAGTTGTAGGTTTGGGATTGGAGGTGCTCAATCTGTGCACTTCCTGTGACTCCAAATCCACCCATTGTGATTGTGTTTCGTGCTGCTTTCGTGTCTGCGTGTGCTTGACACACACACACACACACACACACACACACACACACACACACACACACACACACACCTCTAGAAGGCGTGTAATGTGCTCAGCCCCTCGTGTCTGCATTCACGGGCTCCTCACTGTCTCTGGCTTTGGTCCCCTTCCCTGGATCTTCCTGCCTGCTGTCTTAGAACCCACCCCCACTACCTCTTAGCTTTTTCTGCTGCCCGGTAGCAGAGGCAGAGGAAGGTTGTTAGGTGGGTCAGAAGCCTGTGAGGCACCATACCTGTGTGTTCGAGGCTCAGGGAGGAAGGCTGGGTAAGTGGGGCAGGGCTCCCTGACAATGGCTCCTTGGTCACTGGATTTTGGAGTGCAGAGCAGGGTCAGAAGAGGTCTGGGCCCTGGGCTTTATCTGCCCTCAAATGGCCTCCTCCCTGCTTTCTGCCCTGTGCCGACACTGGAGGGGCCGAAGGTCCTGTCTTGGAGTGACCCTATTAACTAGATCTGCTTGCAGTGTCCTCTTGGGCCTCCACTCTGAGCTGGTGAATCAAATACTCGATCAAGATCTGCCAGAGCAGTGGAGGACCGAAAGAGTTCCCCCAACAGCGGCTCAGATGACCCTCAGCCACCCAGGCCTGCCTTTAGGAAGAACCCGGTGCATGGGCTGAGAGTGTATCTACTGTGACCGACACCCCCCCCCCCCACAGTCCCCCCTCCCCCCCCCCCCCCCCGCAGCGTCCCAGCCCATTAGTGAGAGGGCCTTTCTTTCCAGCTCTCTAACCTCCCCCCTCCCAGCCTGGTCACACAGATTGGGGCCATTAAGGTACATTTGGTTGCGCCCAGGACCTGGCTCCACGCTTCGGCAGCCAGACGAGTCATCTGGGTAAACAGGAGGAGGTGTCTGATAGAATGAGGGCCTCATTTGGCTGTTTCTTTCCTTTTTTTTCTCTTTCTCTCTCTTTTTCTTTCTTTCTTCTTTTCTTTTTTTTTCTTGTTTTTTTGAGACATGGCTTCTCTGTGTAACAGCTCTGGCTGTCCTGGAACTCACTTTGTAGACCAGGCTGGCCTCGAACTCACAGAAACCCACCTGCCTCTGTCTCCCTAGTGCTGGGATTCAATGCATGCTCCACCACCGCCCAGCTGTGGTCGTTTAACTCGGCTTCTTGGGCAGCTACTGTGCGCCTCGGGCTTTTGGTTTGTTGTTCACCTGCCAGGTGGGCAGTGAGTCCACTGAGCTAATCACGTCCCTACCTGCATCCCTGCCCTCAGCCAAGTCATGTGCCTCCCTTCTCCCCCAGCTAGAAGGATAGCTCCTCTTGCCTATTCGTCCCTCCCCCTCCCCAGGGCCCTCCTGGGAGACCCACTCACCTTCGGGGTTCATTACCAGTGCTCCCTCCCAACAGCCTTTCTCTGCATCGTCTCCTCTCGTTGTGCCTCCATCTGAATCATATATTTTAGCGCCAAGGCAGGTTCTAAGGTCCCTTGTGGTTATTCAGCCGTTTAGTGTGTACACAACGTGTTTCTAGCCAGACACAGGGCTCCTGGGAGGTGTGTTTTTTACAGCTCTTTCAATGCCTGGTACATTGCTAGGCATACAGCAGGCACTTGGTACTGGAGGGAGGAGACTAGTGAGCTGGAACAAGCACATGGGATGGCTTTTGTCATCTCTTCTTCCGAGGGCCTCACTAGGATGCATCCCTGACCCCATCCCGGACCTTGGGTAGGAGCAGAAAAGGAATTACCTCTAGTGTTTTACAGTTGGCCAGAGAGGTTGGGAATCTTAGTCTGAAGGTCGTGGAGTGAGCGGCAGGATAGGGTGAGGATTATTCCTGGTGTCATCAGACGCAAGCTGCAGATGCATCCTCATTCTGGGGCTTGCCCTCCTGCTTGTTAACACACATGTGACCAGGAGTGTGTGCATTTGCAATTTATCTGGGAGGAAGCAGATGAACAATGCATAGCCTTTGTTATTCGGAGCAGGCTGCTAAGCTCATGGCGTAACTGTGGGATATGGGCGGCCACACGGGGCTGCAGGACTGGGTGTGTGCACGTAAAGCCTTGGCCATAACTCCTATTGAGTCGTTTAGTGTACCTTGCCAGCCTGGGCCTCAGAACAGGAACTGAAAACTCTTAGACCTCCTAGGAGAAACAGCAGAACTCACACAGTAGCCCCTAAAAAAATCTTTAGTCTCAAGACCTGAGATGCAGTCCTGGGAACGATCCCAGGGTGGCTGTCCTTGAATGCCTCTCTTCTTAGATGCTCCCTGAGGTTGCCTTTCCTGATCCTCCTCTCCCTGGGGCCGCATGTTCAGGAGGGCTGGGATGTGGGGCTTGGGGATGAGTCTGCTACATACACCGCTGCCCTCTAGCCCGAGGAGCTCACCAACGCCCTGGAAATCAGCAACATCGTCTTCACCAGCCTCTTCGCCTTGGAGATGCTGCTGAAGCTGCTCGTATACGGTCCCTTCGGCTACATTAAGAATCCCTACAACATCTTCGATGGTGTCATCGTTGTCATCAGGTATGGCTGCCCCCTCCTGCCTTTGTCTGAAAGAGTGTCAGCAGGGATGGCTTTGAGTCAGAGACATGGCCTCAGTACTCCATCCCTTTCTCTTCTCTCGGGGTCTCACCTTGCTTTCCTAGAGCCTGGGCCCCCTTTTCCATCTGCATCTACCTCTTGTTCCCAACCCTGCCCAGGCCTGGGATGGGGGAGGATCAGAGGGTTGGCTCTCAAGTGGAGTTGGAGGAAGAGTAAGACGCAGCCAGCTCCCTTGCTTGCAAAGTGCTTGGAAACCGACTCAGACGCCCAGCAACTTACTTTAGGGTTTCCAAGACCTGGAAAGAATTCCATCCCCCACCCCCAAGCCCATGGCCAGAACTCTTTTATTGGTTTCTGGAATTGGCTTTAGATTTCATTAGAAGAGAACAAAGCACGCATTCCATAACTTGATGCTCTTGCATTGGTGGGATTTAGGGAGAGGGCTGCCTGCTGCCAGGGATGTGATCTCTGGCTGAGAGGGGAGGAGGGTCAAGCGAACTGGAACTGTCACCTGGATTTTCGGCCCCTCTGAAGGCAGAAGGGTTGTGCATGACCCTTCTCCAAGCTGTGCTGGGCGACTGGGTCTCAGGTGTCACCGGTGGGTCCTCGGAAAGGGAAGTCAGGAGACAGGGGAACTCAGGGTGTCTGCCTGCCTCCCGCAGTGTGTGGGAGATTGTAGGCCAGCAGGGAGGTGGCCTGTCGGTGCTGCGGACCTTCCGCCTGATGCGGGTGCTGAAGCTTGTACGCTTCCTGCCGGCGCTGCAGCGGCAGCTCGTGGTGCTCATGAAGACCATGGACAACGTGGCCACCTTCTGCATGCTGCTCATGCTCTTCATCTTCATCTTCAGGTGAGCACACTGCTGGCCAAGAGGGGGGTGGGGCTAGGGGCAGGAGCACCGGACCCTGACCCTGTCTGGGACTTCCTGTGTCTCCAGCATCCTGGGCATGCATCTCTTTGGTTGCAAGTTTGCATCCGAACGGGATGGGGACACGTTGCCAGACCGGAAGAATTTTGACTCCCTGCTCTGGGCCATCGTCACTGTCTTTCAGGTTCGAGGGTCGCCGGGCAGGGGTGAGTTGGGGAGGTTGGGTGTCCAGTCAAGCCCTGACTCCTGTCCCCTGCCCACAGATTCTGACTCAGGAGGACTGGAATAAAGTCCTCTACAACGGCATGGCCTCCACGTCGTCTTGGGCTGCCCTTTACTTCATCGCCCTCATGACGTTTGGCAACTATGTGCTCTTTAACCTGCTCGTCGCCATTCTGGTGGAGGGCTTCCAGGCAGAGGTAACCCCCTGCCCTGCCCATCTCACCCTGCTGAGGGCAGTCTCCTGACTCCCAGGAGGGAGGACTGCCTCTTCTTCCCTCTGCTGCTGACTGTGAGGCCTGGGAGATCCCGGAGGCAGTAACCGCTGGACTAAGCCGGGGTGGGCCTGGGGTGGAGGGTGCTGGGGCCTTATGAAGACTGTCATCAGGGGCGGGACAGGAGATGGCTGTGTGGGTTATACGTTGGCATGTTATAGGGTTCTTTTAGTCGGCTAGGCCCTTCCCCAGAAAGACAAGCTGAATTTGGGGACCTGTGTAGCTGGATCCCAGAGCATGGGCCTTTATAGGACATGTGGGGAGGACCCATCTGGGCTGAGGGGTGTGGGAGGCTTGTGTGCAAGTCATCTGAGCCCAGGCTGAGCTGATGAAGATGCCACCAGGGCCCCAGGCAGGGCTGAGCTGCCCAGGGTGAGAAATGAGCCCAATTAGCTGCGGGCATGGCAGAGATGAGAGTCCTATTTCCAGCCTAGACTCCATCACCTCCGTCACAGGCAGCGTCATCAATTAATATTGATTCACATTGATCCTGCCCCGGCTGCGCCAGGGCACAGCTTCTGTCCCAGAGGCCTACCTCCTTCTCCCTCAGCTCTGCCTGCCTTCCCACCCGAGCTCTCCTCCCGACTCCGTCATCCCAGCACCTCAAACAGGGCAGGTTGACCCAACCTAGAAATGCACCAGGTTGGGCCTGAAGAAGCTCTTGGTCCAGTTCTCGCTGGGTGACCCGGATGGAAACTCCCGCTGCGGCCTGGTCTATAAATACCCAGCACACGGTGGAAAAACAGAAATCTATTTTCCGACTCTTTCCCAGCCTTGCAAGGGAGGGCTGCTCCCCCTGGGCCGGGTAGGGCTGACGGGGGGGGGTGCGGGTGTTGGGCACTAGTCAGTCAGTCGTGTGCAGGAGCGTCTGGCCTGCACTGGCCTTCTCTGCTTCCATTTTAATTGTGTGGTTATCCATTATCACATTTCCTCCCTGCTGGGTGGCATCAAAGGCAGCTTGAGGTGTGTGGAGAAGGCTTTAGGGGTGGGTGGGTGGGTCCCTTGCAATGACAGAGGGCCATGGACACCCTCCTTGCCATAGGACCCTTTCTTTGAAGTTTCCCTTGGACCTGAAGATTTGAGAGGTACCACAGGGTTTTCCCAGGAGCCTCATGACTGGTAGTTGCTAGCTGCCTGCCAGGGTGCAGAGCTGAGTGGGGATGGGTCTCTTTATCTCTTTAGTTCCTTCCAAAAGCAATTTGTGATGGCTGAGTTTACTCTCAGGCAAAAAAAAAAAAAAAAAAAAAAAAAAAAAAAAAAAAAAAAAAAAAAAAAAAAAACAACCCTGAAGGAAGTGGAAAATACCCTAGCCTTTTCTCCCTCATCTAGCTACCACGGCGGACCTGGGGTGTCCGGTGTAGACAGCCCCTTCCCCACCAACTGGTTTTCACAAGCACCTTGTTAAATTGAGTGCAGCTGAGCTGGCCTGGTTGCTAGGCAGCAGTGATGCCTGAGTGTGGGAACCGAGCTGCCAGGCCCTTATGTCTGGCCTGGTCACCCTGGCCCTGCTGGGGGCCTGAGAGCTTTTCCAGCATGGGAAGGATTGACAAGGGCCTCACAGGAAGTTCCCTCCTACTTCCTAGTGTAAGTGCCCTTACCGGGAGAGTGTCACCCAGGGCCTGGTGCCTCCAAGGGCTGGGTTGCTTCAGGTAAGGTGCGCAGTAGAGGAAGGATTTCAAGGTTGCACCTCCTCCGTGGGGTGAGCTGTGACCCTGAGGGGCTGGACCAACTGCTCCACTCTCCTGCACGGGGTGTCAGTCAATGCTGATGACTTGGACACATCTGGAGCCACCTGCCCTTACCTCTGTGGGGTTTCAGTAGGCCCCACGGTCCGGCAAGGGAGGCTAGTTTTTGGGGTTGTGATAACCTGAAATACTGTTTTGTTTTTATGAACAAGACAGCCCACCTCAGTGGAAGGAGCAACTGCCCCATTTTGGCGGACCTCAGCGGGAGACCTGAAGGGTAGCCCTCCCGCTGACCTTAACATCCTGCTAAGAGTGGGTAGGGGGTGGCTTAAGGGACAGAGCCTGCTTGGCTGCTGATGTTCTGATTCCCAGGGGGTAGTGCCCTGAATTCCTGTGTATTTGTCATCCATGCACTTAATTAGATGAACTAGCAGCAGGCCCTGTGTGTAGCCATTAATTGATACTAAACAACATCATGGCCGCCATCCCACTGTTACCTGTCACATCTTATCCTACTCCGGGCGTGTGCATCCATTCTGACTTGAAAGGACTTGGGCTGGGACTCTTAGAAATGACGAGACCAGACTCTGCTCCTCACTGAGGCCCTGTCCTCATCTTTTATCCACTTTTCCATACCCTCTCTGCTCAGTCCTTGGAACTTGCACAGACACCTTGGAACAGAGAGAGGGGAGCTGTGTTCTCAGTTGGAGATGTGGGGCACAGCCCACAGTCTCTAACCCCTCACGCACAGTGTGGGGCAGTTTCTGTAACTTCTGTGACCTCAGGTGCCTACCCTGCAAGAGGCTTGTAATGGCGCCATCTCCCACCTTGCAAGCAAGTGAGCTATGTCCATAAGCAGTTTAAGGCTGGGTACGGTGGCACGCACCAGTAATCCTGGCACTTGGAAGGCAGAGGCAAGAGGATCATGAGTTCCACTCCAGTCTTGAGCCATGTAGCGAGGCCTTGTCTCAAAAAGCCAAGAGCCGTGGGTGTGACTCAGTGGTGGAACATTTGCATGGCACAGTCAAGGCCACGGTTTTGATCCTTAGTTCCACAGAGAAGCACAGTGGCTGCTCTTACGAGGATTACTGGAGGGCTTGATCCTTCCTGAACTCATCTTCCCTTCGTGGCCTCTGCCTTCGCCCTTCGGATTCCTTCAGGTCTGGGGGCCTGAGGCTGAATTCTAGAAGGCTGTCCCGTCCCACTCTCCCGACCCCATGCCGCTCTCTTCCTTCTCTTCATCCTCTTGGGACACTGCTGATCTTTGAAGGGCCAAGCGCCTGCCTGTGAACTGCAGCCCTCCTCCCCTGCCTCCCCCTCTCCCTGTAGGAAATCAGCAAACGGGAAGATGCGAGTGGACAGTTAAGCTGTATTCAGCTGCCTGTCGACTCCCAGGGGGTAGGTATGCGATCACGGGTCGGCATGCCCCTGTGCCCACTGCCCCCCTCCAACTCTGCCCCTGTGTCTCTGCTCCTGTTCACGCTCAGCTGTTGTGTGCAACCTGTGGTCGCCGTGGTGGTCATTCGGTGTTGTGAGGTTCGCTTGGATTTTAAGTCCCTTCCCCCCCCCACCCCGCCCCGCTCGAGGACATGGAAGGGAGGAGCTTCTTTGCCTCTGCCCACATCAACCCGCCGAGGGCACATTCCCATCCAGCCCTGCCAGGCCTGTGGATGGGCCAGAGAAGGAAGGGACTTAGAATCCTCTGTGTGCACATGTATGTGGGCACCGCATGTGTGCCTGCCTGCACCTGGGTCCTGAAGGAGTCTGAAACATCCAGCCTCAGTGGAGTTAAGACCTGTGGTCATAGGACGCACCCCCTTATTCTTTCCCCCTTCACCCCTTGCCGTGAGTCTCCACTGGAAACCCCACAAATGCCTCAGTTCAGGACAAGTCCTTGGAGGATGCAGGGAAGGGGTATAGCTCTTGCCTTACTGTGACAAAATGTTACACCCACCTTTGAGTCATTGAATTAAACCCTACCAACCATCTCGGTGCACGTCCCCGCTTTTGGCCCCTCATGCCAAACCTGTACTCTGCCGTTTCCTGCCCTGGCACTAGAATTTGGGGCGAAGCCAGGCTTCCCATGGGACCCCATAGGGCTGTGCATCCCTAGCAGCAGCCCCCTGGAGATCCCACTTGATAATTAAAGGCCTCGTTAGGGATGTAAACTGAGTTAATGAAAATGATCCCCTGAGATGCCAATTATCCAATATTTATGCGCTTATCAAAAGTAGCAATCAAGTATTTTTTAATAACTTCTTAAGGAGGAGTGTATAATTACTGGGAAACCTACTGACCTGCTAAGAAGGAAGGGGAAAAAAAATCCCAGAGACAGAGAAGTAGAAATGGGACCAGGAAGAAGTTGGAGCCTGGGGAAGGTGGAGGCCAGAGGTCAAGGGGCCATCTTTGGGCTAAGTGGCTCTGGCTTGGGTCTTTCTGTTTCCTTCGTAGATCACAGGTATGAGGTCAGGGAAGGACAACAGGAGGAGAAGGGAAGGGGTCTCGAGTAAGCTTTTGGAATCCAGGCTGTAGTGACCACTTCACCCCGGTTCTCAACCCCTCTGGCCTGTGCCACCTGCCCATCCAGCCACCCTTCTCCCCTCAGCTGGTTTTAGTGCCAGGCCAGCCAGGCTGCTTGTGCTGTGGGCTTGGTTATCCATGGCCTTTCGTAAGGTTTGGCAGGTGGGAGGCAGAGGCATCAGCCATGGGAAGCCCCAGGCCCCCAGCCTGGGTGGTCTGGCCTGTCCTCATGCATGCCTCATATTGTGGTTGCTGGTTCCTGTGGTCTGTGTGTGGTGTGTTCATGTGATGAGAGGGAGACCTTGGTCCATGCTGGTGACACCTGCCTGGCCAGGGTCCTAATGGTCCACTCTTCCCTGGCCCTAGGGAGATGCCACCAAGTCTGAGTCAGAGCCTGATTTCTTTTCACCCAGCGTGGATGGTGATGGGGATAGGAAGAAGCGCCTGGCCTGTGAGTAGTGGTCCTGAGGGTGTAGCCTCTGGCCCGGGACCTGCCTGTATGGACTCAGGATCTCCCCTCTCCTCCTGCAGTGGTGGCCTTGGGAGAGCACCCCGAGCTACGAAAGAGCCTTCTGCCACCCCTCATCATCCACACAGCTGCTACGCCAATGTCACTGCCCAAGAGCTCCAGCACAGGTGTGGGGGAAGCCTTGGGCCCCGGCTCCCGCCGCACCAGTAGCAGTGGGTCGGCTGAACCTGGAGCTGCCCATCATGAGATGAAGTCACCGGTAAGGGATTGCATGTCAGTGCTGCACTGTGGGAGATGAACGGGACAGCAGGATGAGGGGATGGAGGCAGGCAGATCCAAGGAAACAGCCCCTGGGATGTGGACTGGACAGAACAGTCAGGACTAGGGAAGCAGTGTTCTTACCCAGGGTTCCCTGTTCTCTTCCTGTGCGACCTCGGGCAGGGTTTAACTTTTCTGGGCCTCTTCTGTAGATCAAAGATGGGGGTACACATTTCCCCTTTAGACTTAAACCCTAGTTTAGCTCCTGATACCATGCTAGATTCTGCTGAAGATATTGTGAATGACGTCTTTGCTGCCCTGCGACTGTGTGAGAGAGAGAGGTACCATCCTCACTGCTTCCATTTTACTGATGGGGACCTCAGTCTCAGGTAGCTGGGGTGACCAAGCTAGCTTCATAGTGCAGAAGACTGTGCTTAGACTGCCATTTTACTTATTTTTATTTTTAAGTCTTTACCTTTAATTTATTATTATTTTATTTGGCATTTTGAAATAGGGTCTTAACTACATAGCCCATGCTGGTTTTGAACACATGACCCTCTTGCCTCAGTCTCCCAGAGCACTAAGATAAGAGGTATGCATCACTCGGCCAAGGCTTTATTTAGTTATTTGTCTTGCTTTTCTGAGATGGGGTCTCCCTATGGAGCTCTAGCTTCCTGGAATTTACTTGTAGACTAAGCTGGCCTTGAATCCACAGAGCTCCACCTGCTTCTGTCTTCAGAGTGCTAGGATTATTGTATATGTTTATGTATTAAAATGTGGTGTCTAGTGCATGCAAATATGAAATGACGTGATTAAGCTAATTAATGAATATAGCACCTCACATACTTTATTGTGTCATAACATTTGAAGTCTACTTCTGTTAGCAAATTCAATGACATTAGGTCATTGCTGACTACCAGGCCACTCTAGGTGTATTCTTTTGCTCTCATTGACATGTTGTACCCTTGGTCCAATAGCTCCCCGCCTCCCAAACTCCGGGAGGTAACCACCATTCAGCTCTTCTATACATTCAATCCTTTCAGAATTCAAACCGAGATCATGGGGGAATCTGCCTCTCCGTGTCTGACTTATTTCACTTAGTATCCTTTTCTCCAAGGTCGCCCACGTTACTGGCAGTGACAGGATTTCTTTTACTCCATTTTAACTACTTGTATTTAAGTGTGTGTGTGTGTGTGTGTGTGTGTGTGTGTGTGTGTGTGTGTGCATATGCATATGTGTGGTGTCCAATGCTGGATGTCTTTCTCCATTGTTCTCCACCTTATCTTTTGAGACAGGGCCTCTGGGTGAAACTGGTGCTCACTGACTGTCCAGACTGGGTGGTCGGCAAACTTGGGGTACGCGCTTGACTCTGCCCTGACCCAATGCTGAAGTTACAGCTGTGCTCAATCATACCTGGCTTTCGTGCATGGGTGCTGGCTCTCCGAACTCAGGGCCTCACGCTTGTGTGGCAAGGATTTTTACCCACTGAACCATCTCCCAGCCTCCTTCATTTTAAAGGCTGAGTGCTGTGTGTTCCATATGTTCCTTTTCTTTAAAAAATGTTATTTCTATTTTTAATTATAAATATGTGCGTGTGTGTGTGTGTGTGTGTGTGTGTGTGTGTGTGTGTGTGTATGAGAGAGAGGAGGGAGAGGAGGGAGAGAGGAGAGAGAGAGAGAGAGAGAGAATGTGTATGCATGTGAGAGCAGTGTTCTCAAGAGTTCAAAAGAGCAGGGCTTATCCCCTGGAACCAGAGTTATAAGCAGTTGTGAGCCTCCCGATGTGGATGCTTGGAACTGAACTAGGGTTCTTTGAAAGAGCATTGCGTGCTCATAACCACTAAGCCATCTGTGTACCCCATTTTTAAAATCCTCTTGGCCGGTGGATACTTCGCTGTTGTGAACAGTGATGTAACGAGAGTGCAGCTGGGTTTTGTGCATAATGATGTAGAATCCTTTCTGTGTGTACCTATAGTTGTAGATTTGCTGGACTATACAATCATTCTATTTTTAGATTCTTGAGGATCTTCCATATGGTTTTCCACGGTAGCCATACTAATTTATAGTCCCACCAACAGTGTGCAAATGTTCCCTTTTCTCCGCGTTGGCTTGGACCGTAGCTATTCCAACAGGTGTGAGGCTCTTACTGTTTTAACTTGTATTTGGGGGGTTTGGAGGTGGCTTCAGTAGAGGAAGCGCTTGCCACACAAACCTGAGGATCTGGACCTGATCCCAGTGCTCCTGTGGTGAGATGGGGCAGAGTCAGGGGAATCATGGAAGTTCAAAGGCTAGCTGGGTACACAGTGATAAAGAATAAGAGACCTTATCCCAAGACAGGGGGGGAGCTGAAAACCAACACCTGAGGCGTACTGTCACACACACACACACACACACACACACACACAAGTGAAAAGAAACGATTAGCATCTCCCTGATGATTAGTGATATTGAACACTTTCCGTGTGTATTTGCTTGCGGTTTTTGTCTTCTTTTGAGAAATGTTTGCTCAGGTCCTCTGTTCACTTTCGTCGTTTTGTTTTCTGAGACAGGGTCTGGTGTATCAGGCTAGCACTGAGCTTGATGTGCAGCCAAGGGTAGTCTTGAACTCCTGGTCCCTGTCTCTGCTTCCCTCCAAAGTGCTGGGATTGCAGGCCTGCATCATCACACCCGACCTTCAGCTGGATTGCCTTCTGCGGCGGTTCTCAGCCTTCCTGACGCTGCTGCGACCCTTTAATACAGTTCCTCATGCTGTGGTCACCCCCAACCATAAAATTATTTTCATTGCTACTTCATTAAAATTCAAGTGCAATTTTGCTACGGTTATGAATCATAGTGTAAATATCTGTGTTTTCCGATGGTTTTAGGCGACCCCTGTGAAAGGGTCATTCAACCAAAAGGGGGTCGCTACCCACAGGTTGAGAACCACTGGCTTTGTTTGTTTGTTTTTGTTTTTTGCCTCTCAGTGATAACAATACTCATCTCACCAGCTAAATGAAAAACAAGTGCTATTGTTGCATCTACTTCGCAGATGAGCAAACGGAGGCACCGAGAGGGGCTTAATAACTGGCAGGTTGAAGCAGGTTCTGAACTGAGGCGTTGGATTCCAGACCCCCGGTTAACATCTCTTCTCCCAGTGTCCATTCCAGGGAGGCTCACAGGATAGGGGTACACATGAGCAACGAAGGTCCTTGCAGCCTCAGCTGAGATCATTTCCCCTCTGCTCACTTTGCAGCCAAGTGCCCGCAGCTCCCCACACAGTCCCTGGAGTGCGGCAAGCAGCTGGACCAGCAGGCGCTCCAGCCGGAACAGCTTGGGCCGGGCCCCCAGCCTAAAGCGTAGGAGCCCGAGTGGAGAGCGGAGGTCCCTGCTGTCAGGAGAGGGTCAGGAGAGCCAGGACGAGGAGGAAAGTTCAGAAGAGGAGCGAGCCAGCCCAGCAGGCAGTGATCATCGCCACAGGGGTTCCTTGGACCGTGAGGCCAAGAGTTCCTTTGACCTGCCTGACACCCTGCAGGTGCCAGGGCTGCACCGCACAGCCAGTGGCCGAAGCTCTGCTTCCGAGCACCAAGACTGCAATGGCAAGTCAGCTTCAGGGCGTTTGGCCCGGACCCTGAGGCCTGATGACCCCCCACTCGATGGGGATGATGGGGATGATGAGGGCAACCTGGTAAGATTCCCCGTGGGGCACAGTGACCCCTCACCCCTGATCTTGAGAGAGGACAACCTTGCCCAGGCAGCAGTATAAGGGATTTATCACAAGGAAGGCCCCGCTTGCAATCTGACCTCTGAGCAGCCTCTTTCTCCCTGCTACCCTGCAGAGAGAGCCTCAAGCCCTCACGCTTGTGTCCAGGGCTGGCTGCTCTCTGCTGTCCTTGGTGGATATGAATGGTTTCAGGCAGATGTGTATGAATCTTTCATGGCCCTCCCCCTGTGACTCAGGAAGACCCATCACTCATCTCTCTAAACTGATGTCTCCCCTCCCCTCCTGTCCCCCTTTCTCATCTGAACCTCATCACCAGCCTTGACTTACAGCATGTCCTCAGCCTCTTACTCCTCCCCCATCCCCTCCACCACCCCCTTTGCCCTGAAGATGAGCACAAGGACAGGGATGCAGGATGCAGGGTTAGCACATGAGAAGGGTCCTCGTCTCCTCGGCCCAGGTGTATCTGAGCAGACAGCTGTGATGAGTACAATGTTTGATAATTGATGCCGCCGTTGCCAGACCCAGCGGGGAGGGAAGGAAGAAAGGGCTGGGCTGGAGGCTGGGTGGGAAGAGCACAGAGGTGGGTGGAGGCCGGAGGCTGGGGATGCTGGGGAGGAGGGGGAGGAGGAAGGAGGGGCGATGTATAGGGAGGGTTGGTGTATAGGGAGCCCAGAGGTGATTTTAGAGATAAAGGTAAAGAACAGGGCAGAGGGTGGGCAGAGGTGGGGAAGAATGGACCAGGTTCATTCAGGGCTGCTGCGGAGGAGGAGACGGACTTTGACGGCTTGGAGTCCTGGACCCGCTCACACCCCGAATGTTCCTTTCATAGAGCAAAGGGGAACGGTTACGAGCCTGGGTCCGAGCCCGGCTTCCTGCCTGTTGCCGAGAGCGAGACTCCTGGTCTGCCTACATCTTCCCTCCTCAGTCAAGGTCTGTTGTGTCGCTCTCTGGGGATGCTAGCCGTGGGGTCCTAGGGCGAGGCGGCAGGGGCCGGTCTGCAGGTGCCTCTCCTTCCCAGCCTTTACTTCTGTGCCCGGAGCAGGTTCCGCCTCCTGTGTCACCGGATCATCACCCACAAGATGTTTGACCACGTGGTCCTCGTCATCATCTTCCTCAACTGTATCACCATCGCCATGGAGCGCCCCAAAATTGACCCCCACAGCGCTGTGAGTCACCAGGATGTAAACACTTCTGTTGAATTCTGCTGCATGCCAGGTTCCTCCTGGGTTACCAGTCAGAACAAGCAAAGGAGATGAGAAAGCTCAAACTGTCTCCAGTCTGCCTAAGGTCACACATCACAGACAGGACAAGGGGACAAGCCAGGGCTCCCTTTGGGTCTGCTGGACTCTAACACACAAGAAGCCTCTGTGTCCTCTCCTGACTCAGTTTCCCTTCTACTGTCATATAACAGCCCAGCTGGGTACTTCCTTGCCTTCCTATCTATCTATCTATCTATCTATCTATCTATCTATCTATCTATCTCCCATTGTTCTTCTGAGCCCTGTCCTGAGATAAGGTGACATGTAAAATTGACCCTGTGTGGGCAGAGCGGTACTGCTTTCCCTGTGCCTGGCCAGGAGTCTCAGTGAACTGTGACTGGTACATTGCCGGGGGACATCACACACACACACACACACACACACACACACACACACACACACACACCCCAAGGGTAATGCAGAGCTGGATGGAGGAGCTACACTTTGTACCTTGAGGTCCTGCCGAGTCACAAACAACTAGGCTGGGGGGGGGGCCTTAGGAGGGCAGGAGGCATGCTGGTCACTTCTGCCTGACTGTCAATCTTTCAGTGCTTAGAACAGCAGGGGCCAGAGGCTTTAGTAACCAGACAACTCCCAGGAGCCTCGGTTCTTTGGATGGGCCAGACTGGCTCTGGAAGCTGTCTCTCCACCTGGCATCAGAGCCCCCCTCCCACTGGATGCAGCTCGGGTTCTGGAAGGGTGACGGGGGTGACCCTGTCTCCCCGTCCTGGCACTCTGTACTGCTTGCTCAAAGGTGGCCAGAGGCCCCCTCACCCCTCCTTGCTGCTCTTCCCATCACTGTTCAGATTTCAGTGCTGCTGGGACTTGTTTTCCACTAGAGTGGGCTCCAGCCAGGCCAGGAGAGGGTAGAGAAAGCCTGGGAATTAGAGGGGCCTGCCCCCCCAGGACTAGGTGGGTAGGTGAGAGAGTGCCAGCACTGGGGACCCCTTCCCTGGGATGCTGCACCCTCTATGACTGCCTGGTGTCCCCCCAAGACTCCATGCACCCCGACACTGTCTCTCTACCTTCCCACTCAGTTTCTCTGTCCCCAACTCTGTCTCTCCCTCTCCTCTGTCCCATACACACACATACACGCTCAATACTGCTGGCCACTCTCTCAGTCATAAGGAATGACCTCAGCCCATGAACACTCGGGCAAAGGGTCACCAACGGCCAGCATAGATGTGGTTCCTAGGGTGGCACAGTCTGTATGTGCCATGTCCCCCAGCCTGCCTGCTGCACCATTTCTGGGGTTCACAGCAGGAAAGCGAGTGAGTTGGGTAGAACGGCAGACAGGGCTGGAGAGCAAGTTAAAACCTGCTCCAGTTTCAAGAAAGAAATCAAGGACCTGGGGATTCAGACAGCCGCCTGTCGCCTCTACAGCACACAGCTGCGGTTCTTCTGTTCAGGGCAGGGGCGAAGCTTTGCCCAGAGCCGCAAGTGAGGTTGGAGGTGGCCCTGTGGTGGTGGTAGTGGGGGGCAGCTCTCTCAGTATCAAACACCTGGAGCTGTTTTGACTTCTTCATGCAGAGCAGACCTGATAGGTGGTTCCCACCTTCTCTCCGCTGCAGGAACGAATCTTCCTAACCCTCTCCAATTACATCTTCACCGCGGTCTTCCTGGCTGAAATGACAGTGAAGGTGAGCGGGGAGGAGGCGCAGCACCGGTGTGGGCCCTCTAGTCTCCAGGGGGTGTGGAGAGAAGGGAACTGGGAGGGGGTAGGAAGGTTGGCCACAGTGGAGGGCAGGGTTGGGTGGGGATGGCAGGGAGAGTGGCCAGCGCCAATGACGTGGTGGTGGTTCCCAGGTGGTGGCCCTGGGCTGGTGCTTTGGGGAGCAGGCCTACCTGCGCAGCAGCTGGAATGTGCTGGATGGCTTGCTGGTGCTCATCTCCGTCATCGACATCCTGGTATCCATGGTCTCCGACAGTGGCACCAAGATCCTTGGCATGCTGAGGGTGCTGCGTCTGCTGCGGACCCTACGCCCACTCAGGTGATGCCCCCCGCCCACACACACACACCTTTAATAACCAACACTCCTGCAAGGGAACAAAATCCCTTGTACACTCCACCTCCTGGCGATGACCTCACAGGTAATTCTGTGTTGCACTCCAGACAACACTCGGTCAGGTCACTGTTCTGGTCATTTCCCTCCAAGACACACAGTCACTGTCAGCTCTGGACACGCCTTTCCAGTGTGGCACACTCTTCTGTCACAGCCCTGCTGTGACTATCTCTGGAGGGAACACAATATAAAGGACCATATGCCCCTGTGGCCTCCAGCTGAAGCTTTCCCTTAGAGTCCCCTCAGGGTGATGTTCTTGCCCTCCCTGTGAGTGACACATCCTCCTACCGTCTTCCCTCGCCTTCTGCACCCCTCGGGGATCATCCCTACTAACATGCCTCCTAGCAGGGGACCTGCCTTCCCCAGTCAGGAAGTTCCAACCTCCTAACTCAGAATTTCTCCGGAGTGGGGATGATACCAAAATAAGAGTGCTATTTCTCTGTAATGATCCATCTCCTCTCCCCTGTCCCTCCCTGCATGCCCCTACTACTGTCTCCCGGCTGTCTGTCGGCACCCCCACCTCATCACCCTGCAATCCCGGGTGATGCCTCCCTGGGGTTGAGTCCTCTTCACTCCCAGCCTGATCAGGAAATACACTTGATAGCCTGAGAGAGGCGGTGGAGATGTGGGAGCTTCGGGTGCCTCTTTAGAGACTGCAGAAGGGGGACGTCCTCGGGGTGGGGGCTCTGTGACAAGGGGGACTTGCTTCCACACCGCTGGCAGGGCAGAGCCCAGGGACAGCAAGCTAAGATTAGGGAGGGAGGGAGGAGAGTCCCAGCAGGGCAGAGGCTATGGGAGCGCCTCACCACCCCTCCCTCTGCTCTCCAGGGTCATCAGTCGGGCCCAGGGGCTGAAGCTGGTGGTAGAGACGCTGATGTCCTCTCTCAAGCCCATTGGCAACATTGTGGTCATCTGCTGTGCCTTCTTCATCATTTTTGGCATTCTGGGGGTGCAGGTGTGCGGGGGCCGGGTGGCCTGGGGAGTCTGTCTGGGAAAGCCTGAGGGGTCCCCCCCTCTCCTCTTGGCCCTGGGTCATGCTACTGCTGCCATCGTTCCAAATGAAAATAAACATCCCTTCCCTCCCCGGGGCCTAGGCTTCAGGCCCCTTTGCCTGCTGGGAGTTTTACAGAAAACTGGGAACCCTGACGCCTCCAAAGGACCCAGTTTCCCCGAGGCTTCAGGCCCATTGGTAACCCTATCAGCTAGTCCGTCGTCCCTACCCACTGTGTCTGATCACACATGTTGATCTGCTCCTGGATCCCCTCCTTTCTTTGCTTCTCTGAGCAGGGTGGGCCGAGTGCCAGGCCTGGGGATCCAGGGCCCAGACAGCTGGGCCAGGTTAGCGGAGTGCTGCTGGCAGGCGGGCGGGCGGGCCGGTGTAGACCCTAGACAAGGCAGGAAGTGGGGGCTGCCTGGGAAACCTGGCTTCTGGCCCAGAGAAAGAACTTGGCTCTGGAGGAAAAAGAGCCGTAGCAGCCTGCAGGGTCCCGCAGACACCCCAGGGGGCTGGGGAGCCCCTCTGCCCATCTTTGTCTTCTCAGGTCCCCACTCCAGCTGCAGGGTAGACAGCTGGGCAGGGTGGGAACTCCTGGGTGGCTGCTGCTGCTCCTCTCCCCTCCTTCCTCTTTCTGCTTCTAGAATGCCCACTATGCCCTGGGGAGGGGCTGTTCCTTGGTTTCCTAGAAATCCTCTAGCCTCCAGGCCACATTTACCAAAGCTGTACAGAGCCTCTCTGCCCCACCCCCATCCCACATGTGGTCTGGTGCCCACCCCTTTCCCATTTCCCTCCGTTTGGGAGTGAGCCATTGTTGATTCCAGTCCCGTGGGTTTATGTGTGCCCTAAATGGTTCCCTCAGGCCCCTGATCCCCCTGTCCTTCAAATCCCCTCCTTTCCACCCCAGCCGTCATGGCCTGGGATATCCTGGAACAAGAGTAAACTTTCTAGAAGACAGACCTAGATTAGATTTAAGACCTTTTCTGCCACGGTCTTAGTGAGTGAGCGAAGGTCTCTTGAGACTGTTTTTCTCTCTCTAAAGTGGGGCTTATAATCTACACACCTCATAGTTACTATGAGAGTTAAATGCCCTAACTCAGTGTAACCCTCAAACTGGAGCATCCATCAGCATCACCCGGGCTTCTTGTTAAAAGACTGTGGAGCCCACCCTGGCACAGCTGACCCAGGAAGTCTGGGTGGGCGAAAGGAGCATTGTTCTCAGGTGACTTTTGGACTTCCCCTCCCCACATCCAGGGCACCCCTGGCCTGCTCTTGGTAGAAAGGGAATGGTTAACTTCCTCCTTCCACTTTGTCCTTCCTCTCTGGGGACAAGAAGAGGGTCCCTAGAGGGGAACTTCCTGTCAGGGTTTCTGACTAACCCCAGAGATGAATAGCCCCGTCACCCGGGGTGTGTTACATCCCTGGACTCAAGGGTAAGGTAGGGTTGGGAGGCCCGGGCTCACTCTCTGCCTTCCCCATGTGTGTGTCCAGCTCTTCAAAGGGAAGTTCTTCGTGTGTCAGGGTGAGGACACTAGGAACATCACCAACAAATCTGACTGTGCCGAGGCCAGTTACCGATGGGTCCGGCACAAGTACAACTTTGACAACCTGGGCCAGGTGAGTGACAGGGTTGGGAAGGGGAGGAGCCCAGAGGGTGGGGGACACGCATCCGTCCCGAGGAGTGTGTACCAAGTCAGCTGGAGTGGGCAGCCACAGAGACTGGCCTTCAGCTGGCTCACGGCCACTGTGTCCCAAAGCTAGTGTACCCACACACCCCAGTGGACAGACCACAAAGGCCTGTAGCTCACCAAAGATGAAGGGACAGAGGCTCGGAGGAGGTAGGGGGCCGGACCAGGGCCAGCAGAGAGCACACATGAGGTTGAGAGCAGGTTATTAATTTTTATATGAACCCTGGCTCCGTCTTTGTCAGCGCAGTGACTTTAGGCAGCTGACCTATAGGAACCTCTGATTTCTCATCTGGCGAATAGTTCGCATTACTGTTTCCTTGAGGTTTCTAAGTGTGTAGCGTATGAAGTGAGTACGTGCTTACGTGATCAGAGTTCATATTTTTCAGGGGATCCCTTTTCCTCCCCGTTTGTGGAAACGGATACATGAGGAGTGAAGTAGCCAGGCTGGGCAGTCCAGGGTGGTGCGCTTGCCTACCCTTCACGGAGATGTGGGTTCGACCCTATTACTGCCAGAAAAGAAAATGAAGTGGCTGGGTTTTGCTGATTTGTTTTGGTTTCTAGACTCCTAGGGCCTTAGGAGACTCCCAGCCTAGATAAGGCCAGAGACTTGGTTATCTCTCATAGCTTCTGACCAACCATGGGGTCCTGGGACAGAGTGTTCTCCTGGGACTTGGGGCAGGGACCCCAAGATGTTGCCAGGATGTGCTTTGATGGCATGTGGTGGGTAGTTCAGCCATACATTCTAGGTTTCAAACAGTCTGTTATTTTCTCTCCTACCCCACCCCCCACTCCCCAGGCTCTGATGTCCCTGTTCGTGCTGGCCTCCAAGGATGGTTGGGTTGACATCATGTATGATGGGCTGGATGCTGTGGGCGTGGACCAGCAGGTAAGGTGGAGGTGGGAAGGACCACTTCTGGGTTCAGGTCATTCAGCCTGGGCTGGTTGCCAAGAGTAACCAGGCAAGCACAGGTCAGAAGAACATGCAGCAGCTTACTGCAGGGCTGCATCTGTGGGCCTACAATAAGTTTAATTTTTGTTTTTTCAAGTGATGGGCGAACAGTTAAAAATTGGTAAATTTGGCATGAAAAGTCTGAAGGTTTGAGAATACTGGGCTCCCATCCCCTCAGGGCAGGAGTTAGCAGGCACAAAGAAAGCTACTAGATAAAGAATAGCCATTCTTGCCTGATGCCAACTCATACCAACCACTCACCTGTCAGATCCCCGAAGCTGTTTAATTTTGTGCAAGTCCAGCCAAGGTGGGCAGCCCCTGAGATGGTCCCCATCAGGATGTACAACTTTAGCTAAGGTGGGCAGCCCCTGAGATGGTTCCCATCAGGCTGACGGGACCACGTGGCCTTCCTGCTCCCCACCAGCCCATCATGAACCACAACCCCTGGATGCTGCTGTACTTCATCTCCTTCCTGCTCATCGTGGCCTTCTTCGTCCTGAACATGTTCGTGGGCGTGGTGGTGGAGAATTTCCACAAGTGTCGGCAGCACCAGGAGGAGGAGGAGGCACGGCGCCGGGAGGAGAAGCGACTCAAGAGGCTGGAGAAAAAGAGAAGGAGTAAGGAGAAGCAGATGGCCGGTCGGTAGTCTTTCCACGTCTCTCTGGGTCATGCTTGACCTTGGCCTTGCGACGGCAGGGGGTTGGGAGCTGGGGTTGGGGGCTGGGAGAAGTGCTCCCGCCCCCCTCCTCATCTCCTTTCCTCGACAGCATGTCCGTCCGCCTTTAGAGCCTGCATGAAGCAGACCAGGTCAGCTCCATGGGGAAGGAGCTGTCCCCCCCCCCAGGAGGCTCCCTCGGTCTCGGCCTCATACTCCCCAGAGGATGCCAGGGAGAAAATGACACTCAGCATCTCAGTTGTCTCTCAGAGGAGGGACATCCACCTGACCTGACATCACACCTCCCTGTACTGGTGTCCAGTGACTCAGGGATTAGCCTAGGTACCAACTCAGATCAACACAGCCTTGCCCAGCAAGTACTCTAACCTCCGTGCGTGCTCAGAGTCCATAGCTGCTCAGCCAGGGCTCAGGTGAACCTGCAAAGAGCCGGTAGTTGAGAATGAACTTCAGAACCACAGCCCTTCCCTTTTCTCCAACAAAACTACCTGGCTCCTTGGTGGTTGGTGGTTTTCTTGCCAAAGAAGAAAGAAAAGAAGAGCCGGGCATGGTAGCACAAGCCTATGATCAAGTCACTCAGGAAGCAGAAACAAAAGGATCACAGGCCCAAAGCTAGTCTGGGGTACATAGTGAGTTTGAGGCCAGCTTGGGCTAACCGTGAGACCCTGTCTCAAAAAGCCAGACAAAAAAAGGAAGGGTGAGAAGGAGAAAGAGAAAGGATAGGAAGAGTCTTCTCTTGTCTCGGGAAAGGATTATGCTCATAGGAAAGCTGAATAACCACTCTTTGGCCCAAGAACCCCTCCAGGCCCTCACCTCCTCTCCCAGCACCTCTTGCACAGGGTGGGTGAGGCTTCATGCCTCTCGCCTTCATGCTGTGCCGTGGACAGGCTGAGACACATGGGAAAGACACATAGAGTTGGGAGGAAGAGGAGTAGCTCCGTGGCTGCTATGTTTCTGGCGTGTGTGCAGGTGTGTGTGTGCACCTGGCTCCCATTCAGGGCTCCTGTCTGTCTGGTGCTCTGTCATCTCCTTGCCTCTCTCAGTAATAGCCCACGTTCCTCCACGTGTCTCTGTGTGTGGGTTTCGAAAGCCTTTGTGTGTCTCCCTGTGTCTCTCCCTGTTTGGTCTGTGGGTTTCCCTCCTCTCCACCCGCTCACAAAGCGTCTGCATTCCGCCGATCAGATGTGTGCCGCGCTCTGAGTTTCCCTTTGGTGTGTGGAAATGTGAGTACCACCGAGTGAGTTAGGGGCTCAGTGCCTCTGCCCCCTTGTGCCCTCAGCTGCGCCTCCCGCTGCTGCCCGTGGCAGGTGCTTGGAGGAAGGGGAGAGCGTGGAGTTAGAGTGGGGTGGGGCCAGAGATGCTCCAGGAGGATGTGGAGGGGGACTCTGGCCCCCCAGTCGGCCATGAACAGGTGCAACTCCCTATCTCTCGCATCCACCCATCACCCTTGAAAGGCACCCCTCTTCCCAGCTCTGGCTTGGGGTCTGGTCTTGGCATCCCTGTAGATTCTAAAGCCGGGCAGGTACCCTGTCCCCAGGGCCACACGCTCCCACTTCAGCTCCACCCACTGCACACCCCTGGCAGTGAGCTGCCTCAACAAGGCATCTGCAGATTTTTTTTTTTTTTTTTTTTTTTTTTTTTTTGGCAGGAGGCACTGTGGCCCCTGCCTAACCAGCTGGCTCCGCTTCTGGGGTCTGTAGCTGTTCAGGTGCAGCTGAGGCCACAGCGGGGGGTAGGAGTGGACATCTGTTCTGATGACAGTCTGCCTGCCCCCCTTCCAGTACCTCCCCACCCCTGTGACCCTGGAGAGTTGCCTTCTTCAGGCGCCCCAGTCTGGGGTTGGCATTCAGAATCAATTGCTAGTGCTCAGCATACCCCCATTTGTCGGCAGAGTGAGGGTTGGAGCTGAGGGGCCCTGCCCAGCGCACCTGGTCCGGTCAATGACCAATGTCGTGTTTCGTTCTTTTAGATCTAATGTTGGACGATGTAATTGCTCCCGGCAGCTCAGCCAGCGCTGCGTCAGGTACTGCGTCTGGGGTGTGGGTTCATGCGTGTGGGACATGCTCTTTGCTCCCTCTCCATGGCTCATTGATTCTATCCTCTTAGGGGTGAAGGGCTGGGGGTCCTTGGGGCCCCCCCGAGAGGGCAGAGCCTGAAGCATTGGGTCTGCGTTGTCCCCCATCCCCTCTGCCCCCCCATAGGCCCATGATAAGCTGGATGGAAGTGAAGTGGGTCTGTCCCCCTCTGGCTTAACAGTTCTTGGAGGATCCAGGTCTTCTGGAGAGGTCCCAGGATTCTGCACCTCCTCTCTCTTCTCCTGTCCTCACCATTGATTATTAAGCTGCAAATCTCTCTGCCTTCCCTTGTCGGAAGGGGAGTCTTTGATCCAAGGGAGAGGATGAGAGGAGCAGTGAGGGGAAGGATTTGTTTTAAAAATGTAGCAATGAATAATTGAACCAACTCATTAATAGTCAAGTAATCGCGGTGGCCACGTCGTCGCTACAAACATCAGGGATTGGGAACGGAAAGACTGTGTTAGCTGCAAGCTTCTCCCCGCAAAAGCCAGAGGTTTGAGAACAAGTTGAGTCCTTCCCTCCAAAAGCTGTGTGTGTCTCTGGGAAGACTTCCCAGTGCCTGCCCCTCACCCTGTGCCCCACTCTGTCTCCCAGTCCCCGCCCCCCATACTAGTCCCAGATGGAGATCGGGAGGATCAGAGTCTATGGCAAGGGCTGTGGGGTCCTCATCACATTCCCTGATGGTTCCCAAGCTGTTTATCCGAGGATTCCCCTTCTGGCCTCTCCCACAGATCCTGCAGTTTGGTAGACTGTCTGGAGTCGGGAGCATGTGGATAACGGCTTTGTTTCAATATTTTTACTAATCAAAGGCACATTTAATTGCTGATCAGAGCTTCTGAGCCGCAGAAGGTCACACACTAAATGACGGTGAAGAGAGCTGTCGTGCCATTAAATTAGTCTATGGGGTCTTCACATGAGTGAAGGGATGATTTCTTTCAAGCTTTGAGAAATTTTTATTGAGAATGAAAGGCCCCCCACATGGCTGCTTTCTCTGTTGCTGAGGGCTTGGGTTTTCAGTCTGGGAACCACTGACTGTATCATTCCTCACTGACCAACTCAGGCAGGTGCCATCCTGGGGAAATGGGCTGCGGGGGGTCTGTGAGGGCTCAGAGACCTGCTCAAGGGGCCTTCTGAGCCTTGGCAGATCATCATCTCCTGTTGCCATGGTCCTGAGCTGTGGTGTTTGACATTGAGTAGCATCCCTCAAGGGGCTCAGGAGTCTCTGGCTGGTTTGGATCTCTATTGCTAGGACCCCCATGTCTCTGTGTCAAATTGTTTTCCAAATTTCTGACATGGTAGGGGGTGTGGGGCAGGTGGGGAGAAGTAGTCTTTAGTGTAACCCTTCTGAGATACTGGGCAGCAGATTGGTGTGGAGACTGAAGAATACACATGCTCAACTTTACCCCTAAATACCACCCAAACACACGGCTGGCCCACTGAGGCTCTTCTCCCCAAGGAACTGTCTCATTAGTTGGCATGTGTAGGCGCAGCTGTCAAGGTCCACCATACCTACACCACGGCACACACTGGCGGTCTTAACCTGCACCCCTACCCAGGGGTCCTGGCTTGCTCCTGACGGCACATGCATACTCTCTTTGGTTGTAGTAATGACCTAGACTCCGAACAGGGCCTCGTAACATCTCACATCCCTCTTCTCAGGGCCTGGGGCTCATCGGGGTCTATAGCAGAGCTTGCCAGACTTCAGTGTGAGTAAGACTTACATGGAGAGACAGGACAGGGCTTCCCGGGACTCACCCTAAAGGTCTCCCACAGGGATCTTGGCCCTGAATTTCTACTGGACTCCCAGATGCTGGGGTGCTGGTATGCCAGCCTATCTCCCACAGTGACTGGGGCCAAGCCAGGTCTCTAGTCTGAGTTTTCTGAGAGTCTTTAAACCCCCTTTCTGGCTAAAACACCTTCACCCCCCTTCTGCTGTGGCCAGGAAAGGCAGAATGGAAAAGTTGGATTATGGAGATGCTGAGCCTAAGCAGACACAGGTCTGAAGGGAGAGACAGGGGCTACCGGGTGACAAGACCAGCCCTGTGACACTTGACCCCCAGCCCCGGCTTCACTTCCTTCACCACCTCTGGCCTCCATCTCCACCTACCCCCTCCTTTCTTCCCACCAGGCCAGGACCCACAGCAGCATGGCTTTTGCTGGGGGTTGGGGGGCTGTATCCCTGCCGAAAGCCTATTTTCTACCACTGTCCTTGGCAGACTCGCTGCCCTGACTGTGCCTTGGGCTCCCTGTGACCCCTACTAACTGTTGTTGTCCCTCACAGCCCCTCCAGCTCTCCTCATTGGCCCCTGGACCTCCCCAGGGGCCTGGTGCCCGTCTCCCACAGTCTCACTGGGCTCTACTCTGCCAAAGGCAGCTGGGATTAGTAGGAGGCAGGGAGGGTCAGGCTGGAGGCTGGGGTCTCGCTGTCTCATTCTGGTGCTGGGCCACTTACTCTCTGGGTCTCTCTGGACGGCAGAGGGGCTGCTGGGAGACAGGCCGCTCTAGCTGGTGCTCTTTTGACCTGTGTTCTAATGGAGGGTTTCCTGGATGCCTGCCAGTCAGGGCTGCGGGCTCAGGTAGAAGGATATTTGGGACCTGTGGCCATGAACAGACGCCCTGCCTCAGTCGTCATTCCCTGCCCCGCGCCCCACCCCTCCCCAGCCACCCCCCTCCCAGTTACCTAGAGGGTCCCTGGCGGTGGCAGCGGCGGAATGCAGCCCCTCCCCCACCACTCAGACTCCTGAAGCAAGGCTGGAAGGCAGAGATGTTGGTGATGCCTCTATTTGGCCATGGTGTGCCCACAATAGTCAGGTTGGGGTAATATAGAGGACGAGGGGACTTCTCCCAGCCTCCCCTCAACATTCTCTCAACTAATAACGGGGCTAATAAGGAGCCGCTTCTTTTAACCTAATTGTATTCAAAACATTTTAGTTAATTCTCCATTCATATTTTAGCATAATGGGATCGGGTGTTCTCGGCATTTATGGAGATTAATGCAGAGAAAGAGTTCCGGCTGCTAAAGCAACACAGGGTGACTAGCGCCCTCTGGTTTCATGGTACTGAAGGAAGGAAGGAAGGAAGAAAGAGGCCCTGGCTGGCCCAACCACCCTCCACCATCGGGTGTGGATGACCTGTGGTCTCATGGCATCCCCTGCCTCTGGCCTTTCCACTCCCCATTCTCTTGGGTGTCAGGAGGGCCGCCTGAGCAAAGTCACACCTGGCAGGGCCATCTCTGAAAACAAAGCGATGGTCTCCAGCACCTCCGAGGTGCACCTGGCCTTTTCGGGTCTGTACCCCTGGTTATCCACACCTCAAGGCCGATGTGGAGACGGGTCGGGTGGGCTTGCAGAGCGGTTCGCGCAAGCCCAAACCTGCCACTTCTGGGCACGCTTCTTCCTTTGGCTTTTGGTGGGGACTCACCCCCAAGCCACTCCCTGCCTCAGTTTACCTCTCGGTGAAGGGATCCTCTGCATGGGAAAAGATAGTTGTATTTGAGCTGGCCTGGGCCCAAAGCTTTCTGCCACTTCCGAGCCAGCTGGTTCCTGGCATGGGCCTCAGAGGCTGTAGCCCTCACTGGCTGGCTTCTGCCAAGGCCTCCCAAGAGGGGAAGGGCTGTCTGGGACCTGAGGCTGGCCATGCTTTCCCAGGGGGGGCTCTCTTCCCTCTGTGTGGCTTCCTGTGAGACCAATCTGTTGGCACATTTCCAGATAGCATGTCCCCACCTTGGCCTGGCCCTTACTTCAGCACCTGGAGGAGGACCCCTTGAAATCTGCCCCCAGATTTCTCTTGCCTGCTTGGCAGGATAACCCGGCACTGTGACTTTTCTAAGTGGCCGGCTAATTACAAGCGTAGTACTGTGCCTGTGACAGATTTCAGACAGCACTTCCCGCCCAGCCTGCAGTGTCAGGGCCACCCCAATACCCAGGGTAGGCTGGGTACTGCCTCATTAGAAACTGGGTGAGTCTGTGGGGGGCACCCTCCCAACTCAAGTCTGGAGCCCGGGGCCTCCCCTCTACCTTCCCGACATGAGGCTGTGGGAAGTCCGGGGCATTGTCCTCCGGGGACCCTGTGGTAGGTCATCAGGCAGCCAAGATGTCCAATTTCCAATCTCCGGTCCTATCGCAAATCCCAGCTCCGTGTAATCCCTTCGGCGGCCCCGGAGGCTGAGCTTGGAGAAGGCCTCGCAGCCTTCGCCTCTGTGGCTGGAGCTCACTCTGAGCACGATTAGATGGGGTCTTTCATCTTATTGATCCACCTTGCTGCTGAACATGGAATCAAAGGTGTTATAAGGAGCTGGCACGATTTAGAAGCTGCCCGGGGATACGGGCTCACCCAGGATCTAATGTAGGGGAGGGGCTCTGCATGTCCCTATCCCGTCCCTCCCCGCCCCCCCTGACTGCAGGCAGTAGAAGAGTGCTTGGCTGGGGACAGGCCAAAACAGCCGTCTCCTGCGAAGGGCAGCCGGGGTGGGGGCGATGGGAATGCTGGTGACATGGAATGTTTCAGCACTGGGGTAGAGGCTGGCGGCAGGGAGGGGCTGCGGGTGGAGGGGTGTTGGGGGGGCAGGGCCTGATGTTTGCTCTGTCCTCCTTCCTGCCCCACCAGAAGCCCAGTGCAAGCCCTACTACTCAGACTACTCTCGCTTCCGGCTCCTTGTCCACCACCTGTGTACCAGCCACTACTTGGACCTCTTCATCACGGGTGTCATTGGGCTGAATGTGGTCACTATGGCCATGGAACACTACCAGCAGCCCCAGGTGAGAACGAGTGATGGGCCAGCAGCCTAGGGGCCTCCCCCAGATGAGGCAACAACCTGACCTGTAGCCTCTGCGTGCCAGGCAAGTGTGGGGAACGCTGCATGGGTCCTTGTACCTGTAGCGGTCTCCTTAGAGGTGGGTATCCCCTTTGTTGTATAGATGAAGACACTGTGGCTCTGTCGGTTAATTGTCTTGACCAAGATCACATAGCTAGGCAGTGGGGGACCAGTACATTTTTATTGAGCATCTAGTATGTGTGGCTCTGAGTCTTGGAAAGTGAAGAAGACAGATAGATGGATGTTTGCCCTTCGAGACTTGGATTCTAGTAAATACTCAGCCCCAAACTCATCTGTTTCCAGTCATCCCTCTCCTCTGCCTTCCAGCCCTCAGTTTCCCCATCTGTGCAGGGAGGAGGTTGAGCTGATAAGGTACAAGCCTCTTTCCAGTCTCGGTGCTCTGTGCCTTCTGGCACAGTCTCATGTGTTCCTCATCACTTCTCAAGGAGACATTAAGATTTGAATTGTCATGGGGTAGTGGCCCGTGGTCAGCCATCGTGGTAGGAAATGGGGAGAGCAGGCTTCCTTAGCCTCACCCTACTTCCCAGTTTGGGGAGGTGTGGTGATGGAGGGGTGGGGCAGGCTTCAGCCTTGGGCCTAAGGAGACCCTGCCTCTGGCCCCCACCCCTGCCAGATCCTGGACGAGGCTCTGAAGATCTGCAATTACATCTTCACGGTCATCTTCGTCTTGGAGTCAGTTTTCAAACTTGTGGCCTTTGGCTTCCGCCGTTTCTTCCAGGACAGGTAACAGAAGAGAGAGGTCTGGGAGCACTGAGAGGAAATAGAGGTGTGTCTCCTGGGGAAATACCCAGAAGGCTTTGAGCCGAAAGACCTTTCTTAACTCTGTGAGTCCAGCTGCCACCCTTGGAGATGGTGATGGTGGTCAAGGATCCAGGGCTTAAGGGCTGGGAGGGATTTGGGGGTCTGACAAGGCAAGGCTTAGAGGGATTTAGCAGCAAGAAACCACTGTGTGTGAGCTTGGAGCCAGACTGCCTGGGTTGGGTTCGAAACCTACTTCTACTATTAGTGACTGGTGACTTTGGGCGTGCCTCAGTTCCCTCCTCTGTGAAGTGTAAACTATCACTCTCCGTATCAGAGCTGTGATACGGATATAAAAGTTCTTAAAATAATGCTTGGTGCAAAGTAAACATACAAACGCTGGAAACAAACAAAGACAGATGAAGCCAGGTGTCGCTGCTCAAGCTTGTAGTCTCAGATGCTGGTAGGCTGAGACTGGAGGATTGCTATGAATTTGAGGTCAGCTTGAGCAACATAGCAAAACACCATATGGAGGGGGGGTAATAATTAAAAATGAAAAGCACAGGCCTTTCCCTGGTCTGCTTCTCTGTGCCACCACAGCACCCTCCCCCACACCTCCTTCCCCGACTCAGGGAGCGACATTCCCGGTTGATTTTTCCAGGTGGAATCAGCTGGACCTGGCCATCGTGCTTCTGTCCATCATGGGCATCACACTGGAGGAGATCGAAGTCAACGCTTCGCTGCCCATCAACCCCACCATCATCCGTATCATGAGGGTGCTCCGCATTGCCCGAGGTAGGTCCGGCTGTACCGCTTGTGTCTGCCTTCCCACAGGAACCAGCTTGCTGGGGGAGACAGAGAGAGTTGGTTATGGGGATGGTGACGGGTTCCCAGGGGCTTTCCCCCAGCCCCTGCCATAGGTAGGGGTTTGTCCAGCGTGAGGGGGTTGGGGTGTGGGTGGACCCTCCCGTCAGCTGCCGCCCAGCCTGGCTCTCCCGGCTCTGTGATGGGAGGACCCGGAGGGGGCCGGCTCTTGACCCTGTCCTGTTCTTCAGTGCTGAAGCTGCTGAAAATGGCTGTAGGCATGCGGGCGCTGCTGGACACGGTGATGCAGGCCCTGCCCCAGGTAGCTGGGAGGTGGCGTGGGCAGAAGGGAAGGGTCCTCCTGGGGAGGAGGAGGAGGAGAAGGAGGAGGTGCCCTCCAAAAGGGCAGGGGGCTCAGGGAAGCTGACTGGAGAGCCAGCAGCGTCTTTTCCATTTCTTTCCCTCTTCTCCAGGTGGGGAACCTGGGACTTCTCTTCATGCTATTGTTTTTCATCTTTGCAGCTCTGGGCGTGGAGCTCTTTGGAGACCTGGGTGAGTTGAGGTTGGGCACGGTGGAGGAGTCAGGGCTGGAGACCAAGGGGGGATCATGGGACTAACACGGCTTCTCTCCTTTACCCTCTTCCCCCAGAGTGTGATGAGACACACCCCTGTGAGGGCTTGGGCCGGCATGCCACCTTTAGGAACTTTGGTATGGCCTTTCTGACCCTCTTCCGAGTCTCCACCGGTGACAACTGGAACGGCATTATGAAGGTGAGAGGCCACAAGATGGAGGCCCTTCCCAGGGCTGCTCCAACACAGAGAGGCCACCCCAGTCTCTGACCTAAGGTTCTTTAAGAAGATGTATTGGCCACGAATAAAAAGCACGCCCCCTCGTTGCACGCGTCAGAACACTCGGGACTCTCTCTTCTCAGGACAGGCTCTGACTCACTCATACTTGCCCCAGCATTATCAAACACCTTTCTGTCCTCGGGAAACTGATCTCCCTTCCCATCCAGGTCCTCCTCCCTCCGCGCTCTGATTTTCCACAACAGCCCCACCCTCCGCCCTTCCCACCCTCAAGCCTCTGCCCTTGACACCTCCCACAGGACACCCTCCGAGACTGTGACCAGGAGTCCACCTGCTACAACACAGTCATCTCCCCCATCTACTTCGTGTCCTTCGTGCTCACGGCCCAGTTCGTGCTGGTCAACGTGGTCATAGCCGTGCTGATGAAGCACCTGGAGGAAAGCAACAAAGAGGCCAAGGAGGAGGCGGAGCTGGAGGCGGAGCTGGAGCTGGAGATGAAGACGCTCAGCCCGCAGCCCCACTCCCCGCTGGGCAGTCCCTTCCTCTGGCCTGGGGTGGAGGGTGCCAATAGCCCGGGCAGCCCTAAGCCTGGGGCTCCACACACCACGGCCCACATTGGAGCAGCCTCGGGCTTCTCCCTTGAGCACCCCACGGTGAGCAACAGCGCCCCTTCGAAAGGGCCGTGGGGCAGGAGAGGGGCAAGGGAGGGCAGGGCAAACAGCAGCTCGTTGAGGGTATATGGGGCCCCAGGGCTTCTCCTCCGTCCTCCTGGCCCTCTGACCTCGATGTTGAGGGACTAGCTGCCACCTGCCCTTTCCCAGAATGGCTGCCCCTATTCACTGTGTACGGCCACCCTCTAGCAAAGTGGTGGCAGACATGCTAGCTCCTCCAGCCTGGTGTGGCTTCCCCTTCTAGGCGTTAAGCTCAAGGCTAAGTTCTCTGTTTCCTTCCTGTTTCTTTTTTTATCTTTACCCGATTGTCAAACCTCTTTCCTACCCCCCTCTCTTACCTCCTTGACTCCCTTCCATCTCCCTGTCCTTTTCTCTTCTCCTTGTCCCTCCCTCTCCCCCTGTGGACCCTGATCATTCTCATCTCTCCCATCTCTCCTTCCTCCTACACCTTCCTCTTCCCCATCTCTCTGTTGCTGTGTGTTGTGTATGTGTGTGTGTGTGCGCGCACGCATGCGTGTTTGTGTGCGCCTGTCACGTGGGTTTCACCTCCACTCGTTCTGTCTACCCCTCTCCGATCCCCTGCTCCTCCGATCCAACTTCTCATCGTTTGCCCCTCTGACCCCTGCTCCCCTGGCTCTCCGGCTCCCTTTATGGGCTGGTCCTCCCAGGACAGACAGCTGTTTGACACCATCTCCCTGCTGATCCAGGGCTCCCTGGAGGGGGAGCTGAAGCTGATGGACGAGCTGGCAGGCCCAGGGGGCCAGCCCTCTGCCTTCCCTTCCGCCCCCAGCCCGGGCGGCTCCGACCCACAGGTTACTGTGCCCTGTCATGTGCCCCTTCCTCTGACCGTGCCAAGCTGTGCCATGCTACGCTGTGCTTCTGGGGTGGCTGGGGCTGTTGCCTGCCCACTGAGGATCTAGAGCAACTGCAGGGCCACAATCGAGCACTGAATCGGGCCGGAGGCAGTGGGGGTAGGGGGCGTGTGTGCTCCAGGCTCTGAAAGGTAGAGAGGAAGAGATCGGCCTTTCAGGGGAGAGGGAAGGCTGGAGGACAGGCTTGGGGAGGTGCTTCGTAAGAAAGAATCTGGGAGGAAGAAGAGATGAGACAATGGGACTTTGGGGGTAAAGGAGGCTGTGTCAGGTCCCCGGGGGGGGGGGCGGGTAAGAGCCTCTGAGGTTAGTGCAAGGGACTGTGGGACCCATAAAAGGACCAGTTCTAGCCAGCCTATTTCTTCTGTAGTGTCCAGAACCACCCCCACTCCTCTGTTGGCCTTGTAAGTACAAAACCCACTAGACGTGATAAGAGCTGCCGTAGGCCTTTTTCCGACCTAGGAAATAGAGGTCACCTCTGGGACATGAACAGGAAGCAGGCCTGACCCCCTCACCAGATGCCACCCCTTTGCGCACACCTAGGGTGCTCTTCCACAAGCCCAGCTTACCCCGAGCTGTTGCTTTCTTGGTCCCTCCAGCCCCGTTCTCCTCCCCTTGGCCCAGGACTCCTTCAAGACCCCAACCCCCACCCCAGGTCAGGGACTGCCAGTCTGGAGTGGGCTAAAGGGTGTCGACTCCAGCTGGAGCCTTGCCGCACAAACCCTGCTGGGGGAAGGCGCAGGCCCACAGGTTCCTGGGCAGCCTTTTGCCTGGTAGAAAATAGACAGTGATTTTCACATGATAAAGACCCGTGCTGCTGCTTGTTAGGATTCAGTCTCAGACCTGGCAGTGACCTAGAATGATCAGTGGGAAAAGGAATACAGCCGGTCCCTTCCCCAGCCCGGCCCCCGCCCCCATTCTAAACTAGGCCCACAGGAAAGGTGGAGGGAGGGAGGAGAGTGCCACAGGACAGTGGTCAGAACAGCCCACTCACCGCCCCCAATATCTCACCCGTGTTGAAGCTCCTAGGTGAGCGAGCCGGATGATGTGGTGGCCCGAGTGCGCCCCCTTCAGACTAGCTGGGAGAGCACCTCTCAAGGCTCACATTGGAGAAGGGGGAGCTGGTTGCAGGCAGGCGGAGGAGGGCCCACGAGGGGAGAAGCTGGAATCTGGGGGCAGGCCAAGTCCTGCTAGGCTTTTGGAAGCGAAGAGAATAGGCAGAAAACAGCCGTCAGATTGCCGGCATTGTCCCCGGTGCGGCGCCCCCACCCCCACCATGCCGCTCAGTCTGCAGAGAGGAGACGGGGCTTTGCGGGCCTTTCTTCGTTCTTTTTGTGTTTGGTATCATCTTTATGAGATTGGAAGCCCTCTCCTCCGCGCTCTCCCTGGGTGGCGGCAGTGTGGGAGGGGGCTGCTAAGATGCCTGGGGTATCTTTAGAATGTGTTACTGTGTCTCTTGGTCTCTTTTGCTTCGCCAGTGTTTGCTCTGTCTCTTTGGTGCCTGCTACAGACTCTCTGATCAGAGCAGGGGGTTGAAGTGGGAGGGGGAGGAGGTGCTGTGGGTCGATTGGGGCGAGGGGCGGGGAGCGACATGGGATACCTTCCTCCCTGCTTTGTGGAAAGGGGAAGTGGGGGCTGCGAGTGTGCCGCGCGCGTGCGTGTGCGTCCTGGTTTCTCATGCCTGCTCATCTCTCTCCTGTCTAGATCCCTCTAGCTGAGATGGAGGCTCTGTCTCTGACGTCAGAGATTGTGTCTGAACCGTCCTGCTCTCTAGCTCTGACGGATGACTCTTTGCCTGACGACACTCACACACTCTTACTTAGTGCCCTGGAGAGCAATGTACATGCACACATCCCTTGCTGCTCCCCCCCAGCCTGGGCTAGGCTGGCTGCAGGGTTCCAGATCCTCTTCCCACTCCGTGCCCTAGTCCTGCCCAGAGGCATTCATTCACCTGTGGGCACAAAGTGCCCCAGCCTTTGCTGGCATGAATTCTTCCTCAAATGAGATAAGATTAAACCAAGGCCCTGCTCAGAGGGTTACAGGGGCATCAGTGGTGACAGGGTTATTTCAGGAATGACAGCCCAAAACAGAAGTGACTTGGGAGCCAGCTTCTGTGTTTGGAGCCCTGTACCAGCCAGCCCTCCCTCCCTGCCCCCTCCCTTTGCCCTCTCCCTCATGAGACCCATGTCCTGGGTGAGAGCCACATCTCTGCTGCTACCAACCATGTCCTTCCCCTCTGGGGACTGTTCCTGTCTCCTCTCGCTGTCCCTATGTGTCCTTTGTGTTCTGTCCTCAACAAGCTCGGTGGCAGGGGCGGGAGGCTGTTCTTGGGTGTACTTTGACCTTTCTACCCTGCCTCAGTTTCCCTCTGCCCCTCTGACAGTGAGCAGCCCCCTCCTCTTATCATTTGTCTTCTGTCGTGAGAGCCAGGCCAGCTGAGGCAGGATCTTGATCAGAGGCTGGGAGGGTCCCTAGAGGTTGTGGCTCTATGAAAGAAGTGGGTCCTGGGATTGAGATAGAAGGGAAAGACTCAGACTCTACTCAGCACAGCCATCTTCCACTGGCTGGGACCTGTCACCGGCTGAGCCCACGTGGGAAGAAGAGCCTTACAGCCTCCCTGAGAACTGGGAATGGGGAGTCCAGGGAAAGAGGTTCTAAAGGGGGAGAGAAACTCTGGGATCCGGCCTCGGGTTCCTGTTCTGGGGTCCAGGGCTAATCACTGCCTTTCTTTGAAACAGGTTTCCCAAACCCACTCCCACCCCAAATCTGTCCATGGAGGGAGTACTGAGTCCCCAGGGCCCAGGCCTTGCTACCCACCTCCACCCTCCAGAGTCTCTGTGTGGTTAAAGATCTGGAGATTAGGCTGGGCCACGCCCCCTTGTGCTCACCTGTTACTTAACCTGTACGAATCTAGCTCAGGCCTGCCCCCCCACCCCCCCACCCCCGTTGATCCCCGGGGTAACTTTCAGATTCTCTAAGAGGACCACACACAGGCAGTACTGGGGGGCTGCTCTCTCTTCTCTCATCCCTCCTAGTCCCCCACTATCCCCAGCCCAGAGGCTCACAGGGGATCCTGTGGGCATGCTCTCAGGGTGGGGTCTCTCCACCCCTTTCTCCCCTATATGTAGAAACCCCTTGTCTGTCTTCCCATCTCCTACCATGCTCATGCCTATCACCTTGGCCTAGGAGGGTGTGGAGGTGGGCGTGGGTAGGTGGGGGGCAGGGCGGTGGGTCTGGTGGGGGAGGCCTTAGTTCCTGCTGCCTAGCTTTTCCTCAGTTATCAACCCCAGCTGCATGCTCTTCACCTCATGCCCTGATCCTTTTGCAGATGATACCCCACCCCGAGGAGGTGCCGGTCCCCCTGGGACCAGACCTGCTGACCGTGAGGAAGTCTGGTGTCAGCCGGACACACTCTCTGCCCAACGACAGCTACATGTGTCGCAATGGGAGCACGTCTGAGAGAGCCCTAGGACACAGGGGCTGGGGGCTCCCCAAAGCCCAGTCAGGTACCGAGGCTGGGGGTAAACCAGCTTTAGCTCACACAGGGAGGTCCAGCCTTCCCTAAGACCAACAAAAGAAGTGTCTCTCATTTTGAGGAAACCCCCCGAGCTAAAGAGAAATACCCAGACTGGAAGAAGTGGCTTTCATCCCAGGGCAGTGAGGGGTAGAGGCCCTGAGGGGGAGGAAGGACGGAAGGGAGGCCTCACAGACTCCTCTCTACTTCATCTCTCCTTCCCCACAGGCTCCATCTTGTCTGTTCACTCCCAACCAGCAGACACCAGCTGCATTCTACAGCTTCCCAAAGATGCACCCTATCTACTCCAGCCTCACGGGGCCCCCACCTGGGGCGCCATCCCTAAACTACCCCCACCGGGCCGCTCCCCTCTGGCTCAGAGGCCACTCAGGCGCCAGGTGAGCAAGTATGAAGGGGTAGCTCTGGGCCCTGGGATGGGAACTCCTATGCTGTTGGTGACGACTAGAGTGGACACTTTCAAACTTTCAGCAAATGTGTACTGTGTGCCAACGATACAGCAGCTCTATGTATTAGGGACATGGTACTGGGTAAAGCAGAAATGGCTGGAGTTTACCTTCCACCCCCACGCACATACCTTGTTTCACCGAGGAGGCCTAGGGTCTAGGGGAAGAGTTGTTACCAGGGCAACAGACATCCAGTGGCGGTGGTACCCAGGTACTAAGGCTCCCAATCCCAGGCCCAGAGTTTGCCCCAATTCTTCACACTTGGGGCTAAATTCAGGGACACAAGGCAGCGTTTAAGTGTCTTCACTGTTGGCCAACCCTGGGGTCCACCTTCCGTGAGCCAGAGAGTGACTCACAGAGGCAAGTGAGGCTTGGGTGCCTTGTGTGGCTCTCTGTGGCTCTGGAGCACAAGATACATGAAGATCTGCTCAGCCCCAGGCTCTTGGAGAGCAGGCATGGTCCCCTTATCCTGCACCCACTCACCAAGCAGATTCTGGCTGCTAGGCACTGAGACCCCGTTCCTGCTCTCTGAGCTCAGTCTAAGAATGGAGGCGCACGCGCCGTCAGATCACCGCAGCCACAGGTTCTAGCTGCAAGGTGCTTGTGTGGGTTGCAGCGGGGAATCCAGAAGAGGCAAGGGTTAGTTTTATTTGAAGTGGATTGCCAGGCACTCATCACAGAAAACCCATGCTCAGAAGAGTGAGGGACACTTGTTGGGAAGGGTATTCAAGGCCAAGGGAATCGCTGCCTTGCCCTCCCTAAAGGCTAGAGGCACAAAGAGGCCAGCTTGGGAAACAGAGTTCTTTCTGGCCTCCCAGGGCCCAAAGCCTGAAGAGTTCCTCCTGCAGGATTTAGGAAAGTGGAGCACAGAGGACCGGAGAAAAGGGTTGGTGGTTAAAGTGGGAGAGACGTGAACCACAGAGCTCAGAGGGCTCACGGCCCCCTTCTCTCAATAAGAGACGTTAATAGGGTGGTCCTGCACCTTCATGGGGGGGGGGTCTGGAACACCCAGCCTGACAGAAAGATTATAAGACAATCCGTGTTGGAAATCCCTGGGTTGAGCCCTGCACCCACTCCCTACAGGCGGCAATAAGGACTGACTCCCTGGACGTGCAGGGCCTGGGTAGCCGGGAAGACCTGCTGTCAGAGGTGAGTGGGTCCTCCTGCCCTCTGACCCGATCCTCATCCTTCTGGGGCGGGTCGAGCATCCAGGTACAGCAACGGTCTGACAGCCAGAGCAAGGTCTCCAAGCACATCCGCCCGCTAGCCCCTTGCCCAGGCCTGGAACCGGGCTGGGCCAAGGACCCTCCAGAGACCAGAAGCAGCTTAGAGCTGGACACGGAGCTGAGCTGGATTTCAGGAGACCTCCTGCCCAGCAGCCAGGAGGAACCCCTGTCCCCACGGGACCTGAAGAAATGCTACAGTGTAGAAGCCCAGAGCTGCCGGCGCAGGCCTGGATCCTGGCTAGATGAACAGAGAAGACACTCCATTGCGGTCAGCTGCCTGGACAGCGGCTCCCAACCCCGCCTATGTCCAAGCCCCTCAAGCCTGGGGGGCCAACCTCTTGGGGGCCCTGGGAGCCGGCCTAAGAAAAAACTCAGCCCACCCAGTATCTCTATAGATCCCCCGGAGAGCCAGGGCCCTCGGCCCCCATGTAGTCCTGGTGTCTGCCTCAGGAGGAGGGCGCCATCCAGTGACTCCAAGGATCCCTCGGCCTCGGGCCCCCTTGACGGCACGGCTTCCTCACCCTCCCCAAAGAAAGATGCGCTGAGTCTCTCTGGTTTGTCCTCTGACCCAACAGACCTGGACCCCTGAGTCCTACCCACTCTCCCCGGTCACCTTTCTCTACTGGGTGCAGATCCTAGCTCCGCCTCCTGGGCAGTATTTCTGGAAAGTCCCACGTGCGCAGAGAGGCGCTTCGCCCGCCTTCTTTAGTGGCTGGGGGATCACAAGCGGGACTTCCAGAGAGTCTGAAGAGAGCACAGCCCTGGCACCACCGCCTCCGGGAAGAAAGAGAGAGAGAGAGAGAGAGAAGCCCAGTCTGGCAGAGGCTCCCGACACCAGGAGCTGTTGGGAGAAAGCAATACGTTTGTGCAGAATCTCTATGTATATTCTATTTTATTAAATTAATTGAATCTAGTATATGCCGGATGTACGACATTTTGTGACTGAAGAGACTTGTTTCCTTCTACTTTTAATGTGTCTCAGAATATTTTTGAGGCGAAGGCGTCTGTCTCTTGGCTATTTTAACCTAAAATAACCAGTCTAGTTATATTCCCTCTTCTTGTAAAGCACAAGCAGGGGCCGTGAGTGCATTACAACCCAACAGTGGCCCATCTTCAGTGGAAAGCGAGAACCATTTTGGAAACTGTCATGTAACTTATTTTCTCCTTTAACCTCGTCATCGTTTTTCTGTAGGGGGAAAAAAAGAGAAAAAGAGAAAAAAAATGAGATTTTACAAATGAAATGGAACCTTTTTATATATACATACATACATATCTATATATCTATATATCTATATAAAATAAAGTAATTTTCCAAAATAAAAAGTTAATCACAGTCCAGAGTAAAAGCAAAGGGGATGATGGAGAGTTAGGTGTGATCAGATGGCCATGGGGTGTGGGGAGTGGGTGGTGGGGAGGAAAGAGTCGGGGCTGCCTTTGTGTGTGTACAGGGAGGGGGGGTGCGTGTGTGTGTGTGTGTGTGTGTGTGTTGAGTGTGTGTGTGTGTGTGTGTGTGTGCGTACATTGGTATGCATATGAGCTGTGCGTCTGAGAGAGGAGGAGCTCAAATGCCCATCCCGTGACGGGGCTCCATCCTTGCCCCTCCCCACCAGCATGGGAAGAAGAGAACCCTGTGCCTGGTAGGGCGGGGTGGCAGGGGCTTCTGTTTTTCTATCAAAGCTTTATCGCCTCCTCTGAGCCAGGCAGCTCGGGGAATGTGAGTAATTCCAGATTAATTCTTATTTCTGCTGACAGCTATCAGCCGCACATTGAAAGCTGGAAATTGGCATAATGAAGCTGTTTTGGTTAATGGGGCCAATGGAGGCTGGGAGGCAGCCTCAGCTGCTGCGGATCTAAAGCGAAGGGCTGGTGGGGGAGGGGCAGGTGCTTCTGGGTTTTCCTGCCCCAGTCTTCCACCCTGGCATTTGCCACACTCTGGCTGGGTGGTGACCTGAGGTGTCTCCTCTACCTGCCCTCCGATATTGAGATTAATCTGTGTAAAGAGAGCAGGTTGTCCCCTCCCAAGGATGAATGAGATTGTGGGGATCAGGGCTGGGGACATCTGATGAGGATGCAGGGTTGGTGGTGGCCAGAAAACTGAGCTAGGAAGCCGACTCCCTGAGGGGTGATGAATGATACAAGCAAGGTGCTTACATGGTCTGCTGCTGCTTGCCCAGTGGGAGGGAGCTAGAGGAGAGGGAAGTGGGGGGGAAAGGCCACCAGGACAGGGGGGCAGGGGTGGGGGGAGCCGCCTGACCTAGAGTCGCCTTTCTGGTGCTACTGCTGGCGATAGTCTCTTGGTTGAAGTCCTAGTACCAAGAGGGAGTAACTATAGACGCAGCCAGCCTCAAACATCTGTCCTATTTCCATTCCTTTGAACATCCCTGCCCCTCTTAAGTCAGCTCTGTGTGCCTGCATGAGTGTGAGTGTGTATGAGTGTGTGAGTGTGTGAGTGTGTGAGTGTGTGTGTGTGTGTGTGTGTGTGTGTGTGTGTGTGTGTTGCTGCTCTGGAGTAGAACTCAAACCCAGGCTTTTTCCGTGTATTTGAAGCAGCACCCTCCCTACCACTGAGCTGCACTTCCAGCCCTGGATCGGATTCTGGAAACCTCAGCGACATCCCTCACTCACAGCCCCCATCTGCGCCAGCAGCTGGGGGCCCAGTGCCAGGCTGCTGCTGGTTGCCGGTTGCTGGGAGGCTGGACCTGCAGGCGTCCATCCTCTGGCCTATTTCCTAAGCCGAGAGAGCTTTTCTGATTGCTCTATTGGGCAGAAATGATACCACTCATTGAAGCAAACACCTGGTTTGATCTTCCTAGGGTGTATGATAGTGCCAGGCTCTAATCCCTCTAGCCCACTCAGCTGAAGAAAGGGGGTGCTTGTAGAAGCTGGCTTTTCTTTTTTCTTCTCTCTCTCTCTCTCTCTCTCTCTCTCTCTCTCTCTCTCTCTCTCTTTCGGGGGGAAGCTGTACATAATTCCTAGAGTTTTGCCACCTGGATCTGGAGATTAAGCTTTTAGATGTTTGTAAAAGTCTATAGCTGTCTGTGCCTTAGAGATAGGAGGTTTGGGAAGGGGTTGTTCTGGGATTCCCCCTTCTCTTAGTTGTTAGAAGAGTCTGGGTCGAGGGGAAGCAGAAAGCTGAACCCTCTCCCCTCACCCAGACCTCCCTCCCCCCCAACCCCCCCTCCGCCTCTGTGAATACACAGCAGTGCAGTAATGCCGTGGTGTCGCTTGAGGTAATACATAGCATGTCTAATTCTTCCTAACACCCCCTCCCCTGCTTCTCCCTTCCCAAGAAGGACTAAGGAAGCTTGCTTGGGGTCACACTGAGTATGCTTTAGAGTTGCTTTCCAGAGATCTACTGTGAGCCACCCGGCGAGAGGGCAAAGCCCCCCTCTCCCACCCCACCCCATCGTGGACCTGAGCACGTCTCTGGCAGGAAGCAATACCTATGGGGCATCTGCTGTGGGCATATTAATGGCAGAGTCAAGGTGGATATATTTTTTGGGGGAGGGAGGAGTCTTGTAACCACTCTGCCAACAGTGTGAAGTCTTTATCGGCCAGACATGGGGATGCTTGTCTGTAATCTCAGTCCTTGGGAGGTGGAAGCAGAAAGATCAGGACTACAAGGTCATCCTTCACTGCATAGTAAATTGGAGACCAGCTTGGACTCCATGACACTTCCTGTCAAAAACAAACAAACAAAAACCACCAACAAAACAACAGCATCGCTGATAAAAAACAAAAACAAAAACAAAAAAAACCATCCTCATTGCCAGGGTTTGGAAGTGAAGAGGCTGCTGCCCGAGGAGGTTGATGATCTCCGGGAATTGGGGCTCGGGAGGCAGCAGGTCTTTGGTTAGGACCTCCAAGGCAGGCTTGGAACCGCCCAGGGGTTTCTGAGATGGGGGTGCGTTTGGAAATGAGAATGTCTATCTCCCTGGGTGTTTTGTCTCCATTCAGTCTTCTCCCTGGGGTTCAAAGAGGAAATTGTGTCAAGAGCACCTCAGGCGTGGCTGCTGCGGCTTCCTCCACCCCCAAGGCTCCAGGAAAAGGCCTGTCTGGGGGTGGGGAACTGGGAAGAGGAGTGATCTGAGCTGGTGCTAAAAACAAACCTGAAGCTCACACACAGTCTCTCACTCACTCCTCCAAACGCTTAAGCGAGGGAAGCACCCGGCTAGCATTTTTCCAGGCGGCGGCAGCTCCAGAGAGGTTAAGGGACTTACCTGAGGTCACGCAGCCAGAATTTGGCAGAGTTGGGATTTGACTCCAGGGCTGGCTGGCCCCCTCTGCAGCCTCCACCACCTCAGTCTATCCTCCTCGAGGAGAGAATGGGAAGTGATGGGAAGAACCACGCTCACAAAAGGAAGAGTTGGCTAGGAGGCGAGGGGACCCGTTCTTAAAGCAGTCTGCATTTGGTTTCTAGAAATGTACATGTGATCTCCGTGTGGCATACTTGGTGGATTAGAGAGGTCCACAGCCTCCCACCTGGTAAGATCCTAGCCTCCAACGTGATCTCAGCCATAGGGACGGTGGGGGCGTCCTTTAACTCTGGGTGATTTCCAGGAACTCCACGCAGATGCAGGTTCTGTAGTCACGCCAGGTTTCCAGGCAACACCCTTCCCTAGAATGGCTTTGCTCTTTGAAACCCTGGCACCTGCTCTCCCCAGCCACCACTGTCTCCACCCTCTCCTTTCCTGTCCCCACCTAGGCCTCTGCCCACTTTCCAAATAAGCTTCAGCTGCACCTTCAAACGCTCGCCCCGCCCGTCACAGCCTGGTGCCCTATGGTCTCTTTCCTTCTCCCCTGGCCTGCGGAGCTGCCCACCTGCCCACCCCTGTGGTGACAGCGTAGTGAGGGCGTCAGACGACACCACATGGCAGCACCAAGCACTCTTGGCTGGTGCCACCCAAGGTCTCTTCTGAAGAGGAAGGATGAATCCAGGGAGAAGATACCAACCTCGATGGATCCTTCCACAGACAAAAGCACTGTAAAACTCCCCACGGGGAAACGGCTCACGGTGCAGAACTTGTCTGTGGGGAAGCCCGGACTGGAATGTGCCATCTGGATGCTGGGGAGCCACAGCTGGGTGGAAAGGGAGGGTGAACCCCTAGTGCCAATAATGGCTCCTGAGGCCAGTGAACGAATCCCAGACAGACGTGGCATGGAGGAGAGAGGACTCAGGGAAGGTTAGTTGTGGACTGGTCCCGCCTACAGGGCAGGATAAGGTGCATCAAGAAATGAGCTGCTCGGTAGGTAACCTCCAGGAGGGAATTCTGCTACAAACTCTCCCCTCCACATGCCTTAGCCCCTATCTCAATGTAGGAGCTTGGCCGAGGCCCACAGGGCCTATTAATTATTACTTTGAAAACTCTAGGATCAGATACAGTAGTCAATCCCTCACCTGCATACCAATTAGACCGGGTGCAGGCTGGGGCAGAGGGCAACCTTGCCGAGACTGGGACGGGACCAGGTGGCTCCAACTAGGCTGAAGTCTGCAGGAAACAGGCCTGCTGCTGGGGAAGACAGAAGAGGGAGGCAGGGTGTGTGCTGGAGCATAATTAGGGGGGTTCCTGGACTTCAAGGGGTTTTTAAAGGAGCAACGCAGGGAGGCGGGGACAGCATCCCTTTTTTTTCACACGGTCCCTTTAGTTAGCTCCACCCTGCCCTGCCCCCAGGCATCATTTCCTGTGCCTAGATCTCCCTGTCTCCTCTGCCCTGCTTTCTAACCCCTGTTCTGCATTTGCAGTGATCTTTTCACGCCATTTTTTCCCCCAGAAAATCCCTGCTGCCTCTAGATGTTCTCTGGTGGGGGGGGGGGAGAGGCATAGCACATGCACCGCCCATCTAGTCTGGAGTCACAGCCAGGTGGAAAGGGAGGGCGAGGCATTGGTCACCCAATTGTGTTCCCCTCTGAACCTCAGCTCAAACCACATGACTTTGCTGCTCCTTTGAGCAGCCTTTTGGGTAGAAACATCTTGGTTCTGAAAACTCAAAAGCCAAGTGGGCCGGCCGTGCGCACTTGGGGGACTGATCCTCGTTACATGGTAGCCTACCTGAGAACTGCTGTTGAAAATTTCCCTTTACAGATCAAATTTTCACCCAAACTGTAACAAATTAACCATGTTCTATGAAATTATTTATAGCTCTATATTCCTTCTGTTAACAGGCTGTGTGCTCAACCTGTTCAGAATTACCTTCTAAGATTGTAATCAGCATTGCTATGCTTTAGACATCCCAATGTACCGTGTGCCCTATTTCTCCTTTGGGAATCTTTTACGCCCATGACTCAAAACAACGGATGTGTATGGAAGAAGTGATAACCAGGTCTGAGGCCATTTGCTGGAAGCATCGGCGCAGTGAAAGCCACATCACTCCCCACATCCCCAGTTTGTGGGTATAGATTCATAATATCTGATTCTGGCTTTGTGTGGCTGTCCTGAGTCAGTAGGGCCAGAAAGAGTTTTCTCCCTGTGAGACCCCTGTAAAAAAATGAAGACAAAGACTCCTCACTCCTACGGTTACCCGATTTGTCGTGCTGTTCAATATGGAGAGGATGGCCTCTGTTCAGCATCTGCTTCTTAGGGTCTCTTAGATGAGGTTGCTCTTTCAGACGAGACTTCTATTAGATTAGGAGAGGAAAGACCAAAACCCCTCTCAATACATGAAGGCCCACTTTTGTGTAAAGCTCACCAAGAGTTAGTCTTTCCTCTTCCGTGTGCCATAGCCACGTGTGGAGCCTTGTGGGAGGAAGCGTTCTTTTGAGCACTGCACAAGTCTGGAGGAAACGGCAGCTCCAGCCGGCCGCTTGAGTTGGTAAGCGGGCAACAAGCACAGGGCTTTTCCCACGGGGGCTAAGTAAACCAGGCTCCTTCCTGCCAGCCTGATCTACTCTGGCTTTGGCCTTCACTCTGTGGGGCTCTGTCCCCTGAATTTAGAGCTCACACACAGTAATGAATGACTCTGCTTACAAGAATTAGAACTGAGACGTCTTTAAAACAAACTTATGAGCTTTTAAGCATTATTCAGAAGTATTGCCCTTGGTATCCTGACCATGGGATGCTTGATTTGGAAACTTGCAAGGGGGGGGTGCGCTGAGGGGGATTGGTAACCAGTTATGCTGTTGCATAGGACAGGTTCAACAGAAACACCTAATTTTTTGGAACCATATTAGGTGAGCTATAGATTTTTTTTTTTTTTTTTTTTTTTTTTTTTTTTTTTTTTTTTTTTTGAGACAGGGTTTCGCTGTGTAGTTTTGGCCCCTGTCCTGGATCTCGGATCTCGCCCTGTAGACCAGGCTGGAAATCCGCCTGCCTCTGCCTCCCGAGTGCTTGGATTAAAGGTGTGCGCCGCCGCCGCCGCCGCCGCCGCCGCCGCCGCCGCCGCCGCCGCCACCACCACCACCACCACCACCTGGCTAAGCTATAGAATCTTATCAACAGAAAAAAAGGGGGGAACTTCTGGAAAAACCACCACCTACTAAAACTGGTGCGCCCCCGAGTTTTCTGCCAATTAGTAATCCGTATACACAAAGTGCCTTCCAAAAATGCCTTGAAGAGGCTTCTCAAAGAGGAGAATTTTTAACTGCATACCCTATCTTTAGAGAAGACAGTTCCCAGCCATGAAGTGCTCTTACTTTCCTGCTTAAAGATCTAAAAAAGAGCATTATAGAGCCAGGTAGTGGTGATGCAAGCCTTTAATCCCAGCACTCAGGAGGCAAAGGCAGGTGGATCTCTGTGAGTTCAAGACCAGCTCGGTCTACAGAGTGAGTTCTAGGACAGTCAGAGTTACACAGTGAAACCCTGTCTCAAAAGAAAAAATAAATAAATAAATAAATAAAAAAGGAGTATTATAGAGAATGGAGGCCAAGGCTATTTTTACCAGGGAATAATAGATGTTATAGCAAATACATGTGAAATGATGCCTTTTGACTGGCAAGCCTTTATGGAAACAATTCTTTTTTGTGGTTGTTGTTGTTGCTGTTGTTTTTCAAGACAGGGTTTCTCTGTGTAGTTTTGGTGCCTGTCCTGGATCTCACTCTGTAGACCAGGCTGGCCTCGAACTCACAGAGATCTGCCTGGCTCTGCCTCCTGAGTGCTGGGATTAAAGGCATGCACCACCACCGCCTGGCTTGGAAACAATTCTTGCCACTGCTCAATATAGTTTATAGTTCCAGGGATAAATGGATAGAGGGATGGATGATGGATTGATGGATGGATGGATGGATGGATGGATGGATGGATGGATGCTACCCTATTGCTGCTCATAATCAAAGGCAGCAACCCTCTCTGGCTTAGAAACAATTCTTGCCACTGCTCAATATAGTTTATAGTTCCAGGGATAAATGGATAGAGGGATGGATAATGGATGGATGGATGGATGGATGGATGGATGGATGGATGGATGCTACCCTATTGCTGCTCATAATCAAAGGCAGCAACCCTCTCTAAATATTATTTAGGATCAGTTAACCAGACAAGGAAACTTTGAAACTAGCTCTACAGCTTACCAACACTCTGGTTAATAAACAGATTAGTAGAACCTCTGCCAGGACTTGGAACAAGATCCCTGACCAAAACACTCTTTCAGAGTCTCCCTCCACTAAGGACAAAAACCCACAGAGCCTATATGAATGAGCCTTAATTGTCCTCAACAAGCTATAGAGTGACAGACAAGAAAGTGGTCCCTCACACCTTTCATTAGTTTATGAAATGCAAATTTTGGCCGCAAGAATCTTCTTCATTACAGAGTACTTTCAGTCAGTGCTTGTGCTGGCTAGGTTTATGTCAACTTGAAACAAGCTGGAGTCATTAAAGAGGTGGGAGCCCCAACTGAGAAAATGCCTCCATAAGATTAGGTTGTAGGCAAACCTGTTTCTTAACTAGTGATGGATAGGGGAGGGCCCAGCCATTGTGGGTGGGACCCCCTCCTGGGCTGGTGGTCCTGGGTGCTGTAAGAAAGCAGGCTGAGCAAGTCATGGGGAGCAAGCCAGTAAGCAGCACTCCTCCATGAGGTCTGCATCAGCTCCTGCCCTCCAAGTTCCTACCCTATTTGAGCTCCTGTCTTGACTTCCTTCTATAAGGAATAGGGACAGGACATGGAACTGTGAGGAAATAAACCCTTTCTTCCCCCAGTTGCTTTTGGTCATAGTGTTTCATCCCAGGAATAGAAACTAAGGCAGCATGCCATCCATGCTCTTGCTGATCTGGTCAAAGCATGCTCGCACCGAGGAGCACAAAGCCCAAATTCTAGAAGCAGCTCTTGAAACCTCCTGCATGCTTTAGACATGGGAACAAAGGCCATTTGCAGAAACATGTTAGACAAACAAATACAAACAAACCTCATCCTGGTAGACCCACCTCTAAAATATGCCCAAAGTATAACAAGGGTTTTTCCCTAGGCCCGTCAGTGTCGTTCTAAGCTGCATAAAGAAGGTGATCCAGTTTTGGAAATGGGGAAATGAGCCCCAAGGGCACTGCAGAAGACATAAACCAGCCCGCTGACACCCCCAGCTTGGAAGCCCAGAGTTTCCTCCCCTATACTGTCTCCCAGTTGCCAGGAGCACAGCCAGCTGTAACCACGGCTAGTTTTCTTGATTTTGGCCTTTTGAAACATTCCATCTGGCTCCACCCCTAACCCTAAGACAGGAAGATCAACACTATTAAAAATAACTCAACATTAGATCTAGCCTTAGCTAAAGGTATAAAATTAGGTGTAATAGGAAAAGTAATGAGACTCCCCACAGACTTTGGGGATTCCCTCCTACAAAATGTTTTGACTAAATTTTAGGTGAATCAAATTGGATTACAAAGAGAGTTTTATTTGCCCAGATGTTACTGATTCAAATCTCACAGGTCAAATTTGTATAATGGTGCACTCCCAGCTATTTCAAGAAATTCCAGCATTCACTCAATTGGAGCAATTGATTATTATGCTTTATCTAACACCACAAACGTGATGATTACTGACAAAATCAAGGCCTTGATTCCTCAGATGCATGTTGGACTCAGCTGATGTCTCTTGACAAACCTTATATTACAATTTTCGTCAACCAGCTCCCCATAACTGGCATTATCAACACAGGGGATCATGTTTCTATTGTAGCTGAACAATCCTGTCCCTCTAATTATGCTTAGATCTTCAGTTTTAGATACCCAAGGGGGGGATGGCAAATGACCTCTGTGGTGATTTTGTGTTCCCCAATATATCATGCACCCTATTAAGTTTATCTGGGGTCAGAGAACAGAACAGACACTAGACAGACATAGAGGCCAGAAAATGGTGGCACTCACACCTTTAATCCTAGCCTTCTGGAGGCAGAGATCCATCCAGATCTCTGTGAGTTCAAAGCCTCACTGGAGACAGCCAGGCATGGTGACTTGTGCCTTTAATGGAAGTGATGGCAGAAAGCAGAAAGGTATATAAGGCGTGAAAACCAGGAATTAGAGCTGGTTAAGCGCTTAGGCTTTTAGCAGCAGTTCAGCTGAAATTCATTCCGGATGAGGACTCAGAGGCTTCCAGTCTGAGGAAACAGGATCAGCTGAGGAATTGGCGAGGTGAGGCTGTGGCTTGTTCTGCTTCTCTGATCTTTCAGCGTTCACCCCAATACCTGGCTTCAGGTTTGTTCTTATTAATAAGACCGTTTAAGATTCATGCTACAGACCTCTCCTACTGAGTGTAGACTCCTTATGTGCTGCTATCCAGAATCCAAGTGCATATTCCAACCCTCTCCATTATCCTTAACCTTCTTCCCTTGGGGGACAAGACCTCCTGTTTTACTGGGGTTGTAGCAACTCTGTACTTGAACCTTCTTTTTCCTAAGAGCCACTAAAAAAATACCTTACCCAAGCTTTCTTGGATAAAAGATCCCCCCATTTGGGTAAATCAGTGACCCATTAAAGGGGACAACAAAATTAAACATTCACATCACCTACTCCTATTTTCTGTATTCCCAAGGAATCTGGTAAATGGAGGCTTTTATATGATTTCTGTGCCACTAATGCTCATCGGCATCTCTTTAGTGTCCTTCAGCCAGGAGTTCCCTCTCCTACCATAGTCCCTCAAGCTACAATGTTATTATTATTATATTTTTATTATGGTTGTTTCCATGATAGGGTTTCTCTATGTAGTTCTGGCTGTCCTAGAACTTGCTCTGTAGACCAGGCTGGCCTTAAACTCAAAGATCCGCCTGCCTCTTCCTCTCGAGTACTGGGATTAAAGGCATGTGCCACTACGGCTCCATATTATTATTATTATTTATTTTAAGGGTTTTTTTTTTTGTCCCTTTACACTCTGATGCTAAAGATGTGCTTTTTCAGCACCTACTCTTTGTAATCAAGCAACTATGTCTTGCTTTCAATGGAATATTCTTCCCCAAGTATGACCAATAGCCCCACCTTCTGCCAATGTTGAATTCTCTTCAACGGCTCTCAAGCAGTATCAATGGGAGTCTGCCTTGCTTGGGAATTCCCTACGCAGCTTTCTCACCTTTTCGATTCTCTTAAAGGAACCGCTGACTCAAACTGGCCTCACACTCCAACTTCCTGCATTGCGGCAATCATAATTACTCATTCCAGGTCTGCAACAAAGACAACTTTTTCACAGACACTTAGATTTTAGGGTAGCCACTGAACAATTAACTTCCCCTATCGGCATTTTAAAACAGTTGTTTCTTCCCAGTATACCTAAGCAAAACATTTTCACTCAAAAAAATGTCTACTCAGCAGTCACTCTTACTCAGGGCAGAACCAGAACTACCTAACTCACTGGACAAGACCCTGATATTCTTTATCCTTCTGTATCTCAAGACAGTATCAACTTTCTCTCACAGACCTCAGAAGAGTGGCAATAACTTTTACTGGGTTTTTTGAGGGGCACAATTCTCCCTTCATCTCCCTTCCTATAAAGATTCTGTGGAGCTGGGCGGCAGTGGAGGCACACACCTTTAATCCCAGCACTCAGGACGCAGAGCCAGGCAGATCTCTGTGAGTTCCAAGCCAGCCCGGTCTACAGAGTGAGATCCAGGACAGGCACCAAAACTACACAGAGAAACCCTGTCTTGGGGGAAAAAAAGATTCTGTGGAATTCCATTACTTTCCTTACAGGCCTGTTCTCCCACAAGTACACATCCTATTTCTGGTGCATTTATCATTTCTCAGATGGAGTCAATATATCAGGCAAAGAAGCCGGCCCATGGTGTGATGATGCTGGAATATGGCACTCTTGTTACCCCCAAAATAGTCCCCACCCAATGGGCAGAACTTTCGTTGCCCTTTCTGCCTTCAAACAAATCCCTGCTCAGCCTTTCAATTTACAAACTTATTCTCACTATGTGGCTCAAGGCACCCCACTTTCATTTCAAGCTGTTATGGAGTTTATGACCCCTGGGAAAAGACCGTGGACTTAATTCAATTAAAATTAAAGGATTTATTGATTAGCTGCTAGCAGGGCGACAGCCTTAAAGCCAAATCTCAGGCATGTGATGAAGCAAGGGTTTGGGGAAGGAATACTATTTTATTTTATTATTTTGTATGGGTTTTTTGTTTGTTTGTTTTGAGACAGGGTTTCTCTGTGTAGCCCTGGCTGTCCTGGAACTTGCTCTGTAGACCAGGCTGGCTTCAAACTCACAGAGATCCGCCTGCCTCTGCCTCCCAAGGGCTGGGACTAAAGGTGTGTGCCACCACTACCCAGCAGAAAATGATTTTTTAAAGGCAAAAAAACACAAGAAGACCTTCAGTATCTACAAAAGTAAGCAAAAACTAGTCAGCCAAGCTAAGTGGTCAAGGCGACCCATAATAATCCTTGGGTGTTCCATTAGCAAATTACAGAAGCCAAAAAAGCAGTTAGTCATATTTTAACAAGCAGATGGTCATGGTTGTATATTTCTGGGCCAGGGTCACTGATTCAAGGTTACTGGGAACTTATCTTCCAGGGACTGGGGTCAGAGATAAACATCTAGTGGGTACCAAGATGGATGTCTAGGATAAAACGGAGTTTCTTTCTTTCTTTCTTTCTTTCCTTTTCTTTCTTTCTTTCTTTCTTTTTTTTTTTTTTTTTTTTTTTTTTTTTTTGGTTTTTTGAGACAGGGTTTCTCTGTATAGTTTTGGTGCCTGTCCTGGATCTCTCTCTGTAGACCAGGCTGGCCTCGAACTCACAGAGATTTGCCTGGCTTTGCCTCCCAAGTGCTGGAATTAAAGGCGTGTGTCACTGGCGCCCGGCAAAGTGGAGTTTCTTTAACCATCACAAAACCACCTTAGCTCACACCTCATACTTCTTGTCATCAGCATTTAGCTCTATCCAAAGCCTCCTTCACAGATGAATTCATCCTGTTTTGATTCCACTCACTCAATGTCATGCCAAACGACTCCCTGCAAAAGGAAATCGTCATGCTGACCACTTTGTCATGTCTCTTTCTCCAAGCCACTTCCCCCCACCCCCCCCACCCCTCATAGAGGAGCCAGGGCTTCACAGAAACAATTTCACTATTACAGATACAAGCTCAGCAAACTATCTGGTTCAGCCATGACCGTCTATCGGTTGGTTGTTGGGACCCTCTGTCAACCAGCCCGAGAGCAGCCAGCCAGTCCCTGGGATCTTTGTCCTCATGACCTTTGGCAACTGGGTGTAAATTCTTATACATTTCTTTGGTCATTTAGAAATTGTTGCCATTTGCTTGGATACTTCTTCAGGCTTTGTCTTGGCTACCTCTCAAACACATGTGTCTGATGGAGCTGTTTACAGACACTTATCAACCAACTGCTCTCTCTGTAATGGGAGTTTCAAAACAAATTAAAACAAACAATGGTCCTGCATATAGAGCTAAAACTTTTCTATCTTTTTAACAATTTCTGGAAATTTATATATCTCGTGGCCTTCCTTATAATCCCCAAGGACAAGCCATAATTGAGCAAGCCCTTTTATTACAAAAAAAAAAAAATTAAATATATAAACAAAAAAGTGGGGGTAAGGGATTGGCTGCTCAGGAGCGACTTGCCAAAGCAACTTAAACTTTAAAAATTTTTAGTCATTCCTCTCAATTTCCCTCCCTAAAACTGCAGAAAAACATCTTAAGAAGCAAGAGATTTGGGGGGTGTCTTGAGGGGGAAGGCTGGGGAGTGGGAGGAGGAAGGACAGGGGAATCTGTGGTTGGTACGTAAAGTGAATAGAAAATCTCTTAATAAAACAAACAAACAAACAAACAAAAAGAAGCAAGAGATTTTATAAAAACTGATGGTTTCGCTGGGCGGTGGTGGTGGTGATGGTGGTGATGGTGGTGGTGCATGCCCTTAATCTCAACACTCAGGAGGCAGAGGCAAGTGGATCTCTGTGAGTTCGAGGCCAGCCTGGGCTACAGACTGAATTTCACAAAAGGCTCAAAGCTGCACAGAGAAACGCTGTCTTGAAAAAAACTAAAAAGCCAACAAACTAATAGTTTCCTATAAACTCCCTCAAGAACCCAGCCTCTAGCTGGATGCTGCTCTCTCCCTTCCCCATTGATCAGTTCCTGGGCTCTGTATCTGTGCATTCTCCTACGTGACTGATAAAGTCAGACCATGAGCTAGCACCCAAAGACAACAACCTGACAAATTCTACTGGATTTCAGTCCAATTGTGGCCTTGCTCACTTGCCTCCTGCTTGAAATGACTTTCTCAAAGAATGCCCAGAACTGAAGAAATACACCAAGAATTATATGAATAACTGTTTAGTCCGTGGACAAACATTCCCTGAGGACTCGGCCAAGCACTGCCCTGAGTGCCGAGGAATACTATGATAAATAAGATCCAGTCTCTCTACCCACGTTCACAGTCCTCTGGGAGGCAGGGGCTGCAATGGAGGGAAGAGACTTTGCTATGGTAGTAGACAGGTTTTCACACAGCTTAAACCAGCCTCACTCTCACTGTGTAGCTGGGGCAGGCCTTGAACTTGTGGTCTCTTATCTCTATCTCCCAAATTTACAGGTTTGTGCTACCATATCCCGGTATGGACAGATATCTTGAAGGATGAACAGAGTTTGGTGGGTACAGGGAGAAGGGGGAGTTAGTCCGCAGAGCAGCTTGGAAGATGGGCTGGGGCAGGGGAACAATAGCCAAGAGTCCAGGGAATGCATCCCGTCCAGGGAGCTGCCTGGAGCAGCCATGTGCGGAAGCTGCAAACAGGAGAAGAGGGACCTTGGTAACTGTGCCAGATGAAGCTCTGAGGCCCTGGACAAACTCTGGGATGTCCCAAGGCCTGAGATCTCTTGCTCTGGTGAACCAATTAACCAAAAACAATGATGTCATACAAACACTATGCTTGTTCTTCAAGGACTGTGTGAAAGAGGTCACATTCCATAAGAGGCCAGGAAGGGGTGAACTCGGAGCATTTCCAGAGGTGGGCTAAGGCAAGGATCACCAGGGACTGCATGTTGCCTTTGGAGCCTCCCACTCTGTATGGGGAGAGAAGGGAAAGTAAGGTAGAATGGAAAGGCTGATGTCATGGAGGACAATGCTTTGCTCCAGTGATGAAGCCAGACTCCTGTCCTCAGATCAGAGAGCTAAGCAGCAGACTCCACACTGACCTTGAGCTGGAAGGTCCCAGGGAATCAGAAAAGTCACCTGGGAGAATCTCACATCATAAAGGGTGCCAGAGGGAGGTCCCTTAGGCTCCTCAAGCCATGGCCAGACTCTAAGAGAGAGCCAGTAGTAAAATGCCAGGCAGGGGTGCTGGGAAAGTCATGTTCAAGGTTAATGGAAGGCTTACAGGCTGATTCCCAGATGCTCTGGTCCTAGGGCCCTGGACCACAGAGTCCAGAGAGAGGGAGAGCTTCCATGGCACGTTGCTCACTTTGCTGGTGGAACTAGTCCCAGAGACGTGAGGGGCCTGTTAAGGTTACCTAGTGCACCAAAGTTGCTACCTGAGGCATGGAGGAGAAGTAGAGATAATCAGTGGGTGGCTGCCTTCAGGACCTTTCAGACTAGCAAGAAAGACAGGCTTTTCACTATTAAACGTAACCAAAAGCACACTGACAAGATACGAAAGCTCCTACAGCCTTCTGTTCCGAGAGAAGGCTGGGGGAAGGCAGTGTGGGAGAGAAGAGGAAACAAGGACAGAGGGCTGAGAGAATCTGCACAGGTCCCCAGGACAACCGCCTGGGAAGGGGGAACCTCATTCATCACTGCCCACCTCACTCTACAGACTCATCTCTATCCTGGCTTCCAGGACTTCCTGCTTGCCCAGAGGAGCAGGAGATGATCACTTCTGCACTATCCTACTGGGTTTCTTCAGCATTTACACTGAACCCCAGGAGAATAGAAATACCCTGTCCTGTCTGGGAAACAAGCACTAAGGGAGGCCGACCACACACACACACACACACACACACACACACACACACACACACACCAACCCCAAGAACTTGCAGATAGAGACAGAGGTAAATTAGACCAAGATTTCTGCTTAGCTCCAAGGAAGGTGGTGAGTTGAGAGCCTATTAGGGAAAAGAGAGATGGAGGGCATCCCAGCATAACCAAGCTGGGAAGGCTGTTTTGTAAACTGACAATGTGGAGGCTCAGCATTAAGATGAGGTTGCTAATATGGGGCTCTTCCTGGGGTCTCACCGCCCATCTCTACCATGGCCAGGCTGAAATAGAATTAACATGTCACATGCAATACATATGTTCTATATGCTTTTCTGTTGAATCCTCAGAAAAGCCAATGAGGAGGATTCTATCATGGTTATCCATACTTTTTGTTTTGTCTTTGTTTGGTTTGGTTTTTCAAGACAGGGTTTCTCGGTGGTAACTTTGGAGTCTGTCCTGGAACTTGCTTTGTAGACCAGGCTGGCCTCGAACTCACAAAGATCCGCCTGCCTCTGCCTCCCCAGTGCTGAGATTAAAGGTGTGTGCCACCACTGCCTGGCTTGGTTATCCATACTTTACCAGTGCAAAAGTGGTGTGCAGAAGTGTCCTGGGAAAGACGAGGGAGCCACAGCACTTCAGACAGCAGCAACTTAAGGGGACCACAAGGAAGCCACGCACCCATCTATTTGGTACCTGGGACCAACTTCATGCCTCACTCTCCTGCTGTACACATGCACAGTACACACACATCACACATGTGGACTGACAACTTGTGGGGAAGAGGGAGACTGGTTCCCCAAGCACTACGCGTATTACAGATGATGAACTGAGATGACCCTGTATTTACAAAGTCAGAAGGTATAGACCTGCCTTTATAAAGGACTTCTTTTACAGCGAGAAGATGGCTATATGCCGCTCCAGGTCTTTCTAACTGGGTTGAAAATACATGTGTTTCAGATCCCACTGGAAAACTGATGAAGACTCATTCCCAGGCCCATCGGCTTTGGGGACTAGAAACATGGGGGGCACTGGAAGGGACTAGGACTGTTAACTATCCGTCCTTACTCTACAGTTCCTTCCAGCGTTGCAATTTTTAGGTACCAGCAGTTTTACTGAGCTCGAGACCGTGTCGTAATCGCTGAGACAGACCGGGAGAACTTGACCAGAGGACCGGAGGGCGGGGCGGGCGGGGAGGAGTGCGGGTCGAGCTGGGAGTTGGAGGCGGCACCCGGGCAGGTCTGCTGGAGCTGTGCTGAATCGAGATCTCAGTCCTGCGGTGCACCTGAGCCACATGGACCGCCTCTGCGGCTCCGGGGAGCTGGGCTCCAAGTTCTGGGTAAGGCTTGCATCTCGGGGTTCATGCTGCGGAGGGAGTAGGTGTCAACCGCGGAAGTCTGGTCTCCGCCTCACCACGGCTTTCCAGAGGAGGCACTGGAGTGGGGGCGCGTCAGCGGATCCCTGGGGTGGATGTGTATAACCAAGCCTGAGAGGGTCTAGGCACCAGAGGGGGAACAATGGGTGCCGAAAAGGTGTTTGGCCACGATGCCAAAGCGACTCCTGGTCGGGACCTTTGCTGTCTGTCATGCCTTTCCCTACCGCGTGGAGGAGCTAGGCAGGAAGCAGGCATGGTAGTGCAGGGTACCGGGGAATTGGAAAGCACTGGCACTTACCTGTTGATCTCAGCCCCTCTGTCAGTTGATCCCAGGGTACAGAAGCAGCATTTTGCATTTTGCCTGCATCCCTAGTGAATGAAACTCCCAGCACCTGATCCACTAACTATGGCTTGGTTATCCACCCGGTCTTCCTGCCCTACACCCTAAAGCATACAGAGTCCTACTCAGTCAGGTACTTGGTACAGCTAGACCTTCCATGGACAGTTTTTTTGGGAGCCACTGTTTCTGTGGACAAGATTTACCTGGTTGCAGGTCTGTACAGAGGCCCTATTTACACCCAGGACGTGAGAGAGAGGTGCACTGGTCTCCTAGCCCAACACTCTCCTTTGATAGATGGGGGAAAGGGAGGTCCAGAGAGGAAGGGACTTGCCCCAAAGCACCCAATTGCATGAAATTGGAGCTGGATTAAAAATAGTAATAAAGTAAGTAAAAGCAGACTACTGGGATGATAGCTCAGGGATGTGGCGCTTACCTGGTATGCAAAAGGCCCTGGGTTCAAACCCCAGTACTGCACACAGACACAAAAGCAACCTTCCGTGGCTCTCATCAAATCCTTTCACAAGGTAGCTTGGGTATCTGAAGGGTGTGCAGTCTCAACGCTCCTCTACCAGGCAAGGCAACCAACCAATGATGCAATCTCAGTTTCGTGAATAGGGGCTAATTTCTGGTAACTCGGGCAGCCCACCCTAGGCTGCTTCCAAATCTAGACTCAGAATCCTAGCTGGTAAGTCTTTTCCCATTATGACGTGTTTTTGTATATATATTTGTGTATAGGTATCTGGTGTGTGCAGGGGTGAAGGTGAGGTGTTATGCACAGGTGTGTGCTATGTGCCTATGTGTTCACAGGTATGGTCTAGGCTGGGCATGAGGTGTAATATGGATCTGGGAGAAGTAATAGAGTACTCTCCCCCACCCCTGCCTGCCAAATGTTTAGAAGCTGGATGTGGAAGAGCAGTCTGTCATCCTGTGTTTGGGAGATGGAAGTAGGAGAACCAGAAATTTCAAGGTCATCCTTGGCTACATGACAAGTTCAAAGATACAGGAGACCTTATCGCCAAACAAACAACAACCACAAAAACGTGTCTTTGGGGACCACTCTTTTTCTTCATATCACTAACTGGTTCTAGCTCAAACCTCGAGGAGCCCTGCCCCCCAGCCCCCATTGTCCAGACTGGAGTACCACCACCCTTCTCTAAGGCCTAGAGATAATCCTTAGCTTGTCAGTACAACTCCTTTGTCTGCTCACTTGGACTTGGCAGGTCCATGGTCATAGTGACTAGGCAAAAAGTTTGAGACTCAGGAAGGCAGCTGCGCCCAGCCTCGGGGACAGCCTTTCACGTTCCTAGGTTGGCAATGAAGCCCTGAGTAATTAGAACTGCCCAAGGCAGTGGTCCCTGGAACCTGGAGCTAGAAACCTCGGGATGCCCCCTACCCACCTCCGTCCCAAGCTTAGAGCTGTGCCATGGCAGGGGCTTGGCTAACCCAACCTTTCAATGTAGAGTCTTGGGGAGAAAAGGACACGTGGCTAGTAAGGCCATGGCAGGGTCACTGTCTTGTTAGAGAGCACTGGATTAAGTAGGGGACGAGATGTCTGCCACACTGCCTGAGCCTCAGGCAGCCTGGCCCTGGAACTTAACACTGCTCATGAGGCCATGTGGGTGGGAGCGCATCTCTACTGTGACCCTTTAAGGGGTCTCTGCTTCGATGTCTTCGGTAACGGGGATCTGACTCCTCTGCCCACCCGAGACTGGAAACATCCTCCATCTCCCTTCCATGCTATCTTGGCTTCTGAAAGCCATGCCCGGCTGCACTTGGCGGCGGCTTCATGCTGGGGTAGGAGAAAGCAGGTGGCTTCTCTTCCTTCAGCCCTGGGAGTTTGCGGAGCTGGGATATGGAAGGGGCTCAGGCTAGGAGGCTGGAGCCTAAGCTGTAGTTCAGTTACCCAAAAGGCTGACTTTCTGGGCTACTGGGTTTTTGTTTCTTTCTTTCTTTTTTTTTTTTTTAATGCTATTTTGCATTTCATTTGCATCATCTACAATTCAGCTACACCCTTGAACGTTAGGGGCTGTGGGAAGGAGGGACTGGGGTAGCCAGGAAAACCTGAACCTGGAAGAAAATGGAACAAAGGGTGTGGTTGGTGGTGCGGCCATTCTGGGCCACTTATGTACCCAGACTTTCCCTAGCTTCTCATGGCCTTTCTCTCTCCACCTACAAAATGAGGAAATGAGCCACCTGCTGCTTACCTAGCAAGATTTTTTTTTTTATGGCGATCAAAGGAACTAGAGAATGTGAAATAAAGTTGAGAAGCAAGAAGCACTGTTGGCAGGTCCGTGCACTCCTGTCGACTGGAGGGAAGACAGAGGAATGAGGTCAGAACGGGTGTTAGAGCCCTGGTCCTGCGGGGAAAAGGGCTGACACACTGTTGGGACAGAGGCTCTGGTTCCAGCTGTTTCCTGGGGATCAGGGAGCTAATGCCTACTGTAGATTCGGCTCCCTCCCCCTAAGGGTAGAAATCTGGGGACCTGTGACCTGGTGGACACCCCCCACACCTGTGTATTCACACACACCACTTGCTAGATGGCATGACAGTTCTCCACATCTCATCAGGCATAGTATCAACATCTCAGAGTACACCTTAAATTTGCATGGAAATAAGTTCCAAAAGAACACTAGGCCAGCCAGGCGGTCCTGGCAGATGCCTTTAGTCCCAGAGGCAGAAGCAGGCAGATTTCTGTGAGTTCAAGGCCAGCCTGGTCAAACAACAACAACAACAACAAAAGAATACTAGGCCAGAAGAAGACTTGGCCTCAAAAAACAATAACAGAAAATGGTGGCAACCTGTTTATAATCCCAGTACTTGGGAGGCAGAGGCAGGAGGATCAGGAGTTACAGGATAGCCTCTAACTATGTAGCAAATGTGAGGTCAGCCTGAGTTACATGAGATCCTGTCTCAAAAACAAAACTCAGTCTGGTAGTGGTGGCTCAGGCCTGTAATACCAGCACTCGGGAGGCAGAGGCAGACAGATCTCTGAGTTTGAGGCCGGCCTGGTCTACAGAGAGTTCCAGGACAACCAGGGCTGTTACACAGAGAAACCCTATCTTGAAAACAAAATAAGACAAAAAACAAAAACAAAACCTGGAGTGAGTTCAGATGCAGGAGACCAAGGGTGCCTCCAGGAGGAGGTTGTGGATTACCTCTGCTCAGACCTGCTGCCCCATGCCTAAGGAGGGACTGTTTGCTCTCAGAAAGTTTAGTCTGTTTGCATAATTAGCCCTGCTCCCATGCCCTCTGGAAGCCTAGAAATCCAGAGGCTGACTTTGTACGCATATACAAAGTAATCAAGACTGCCTGAAAAGTAGTAGGCTCCCCGTCACTAGGGGTGTGTAAGTAAGTACCTGGTGTGAAGCCACCTTGTGGGAAGAACACTCAAGCAAGCAAGGACCTATCTTCAGATTCTGTGAGCAGCTGGGAAGAAGGCCAATGGAGACTCTCTGGATCCTCCCCCCACCCCTCCCACAGCACCACCCACCCCACCACCCTCACCTCCCAGATTTCTGGATTCTCCTTTCTCTGGCTTTCTCATTGTTCAGAACGCAGCAGCTCCGGGCCCCACGGGTCCCACGACGGCCAGGCCCAAGTGAGAAGGATACGTATTCTCACTGTTCCCTCAGCTACCCACTCACCCTAAGGAGGGGCTGAGCTCTGGTACTTTGAAGACCCGTTCCCATGACTCCTTACATACATACTGGGTGTGTAACTGTGGGAAAGGCTCTTACCCTCTGGGTCTAGCTGAGCTTAGGTGGCTCTGACCCCCTCCTCCCTTCAGGTCTGGAGTTGCCTGGTAATGATTCTAGGAGGATGCGCCTCAGGCTTGTGGTCCAGGGTCATAAATCAGGTGCTCTAAACCTTAAGGCTCTAGGTATCAGAGACTCCAAGACTTCCTCTTGAATTACTGCCCAACACAAATAGGCAGCCATCAAGAGACACTGGCAGTGGACAAGGTTCAAGTTTCAGTGTCTTTGGGCTCCCAAGCGGAGACAGTGGCATTCAAGGAAATAGGGCAGTCTGAAGGGGTAGATGGGTAGAAGGTGCCAACTTCTTAGCCTGCTGGGCACCAAAGCTTGCCATCTCCTTCCAGGGACCTGATCTTCCCTGCTGGGCCTGGGCCTTGGGAAACCCTTTTCATTAAAGCTGGAGATATTGAACCTCAGGCTTACTAGTTTTGGCCTCTAAGTTTTTGGTTTCTGTCTGGGAGATACGGTCCCTTGTGGTCCCAGATTGTCTTCTCCTGTTCCCTGGGCTGAAGGGAGAAACCTAGGAAAGGAAGTGAACCTGAGAGGGGAAGCTTTGTGAAATCTGCTGGCTTCCCTCCCCACCCGGAAAGAGTGATCTTGGAGACGCACCTGTAATCCCAGCGCTCAGGAAGCTGGAGCAGAGAGATTGGCCTGAGTGTGAGGCTGTCTTTAGCTGCATATGCTAAGAGTTTATTTCAAAACAAACAAAAAGGGCTAGCGATGTTGGAGGAGTGCTAGCCAAGCGTGCACAAAGCTTGAGTGTGATTCCAAGCACCGCACGTGTAACCCCAGCACTCGGCACGTGGAGGCAGGAGGATTTGAGGCCTTTCTCAGCCACATATTCCCTTTGAGGTCAACCTGGCGTACACAAGAACCCATCCCACAACACAAACAACAGGGACTTGAGAGATGGTCCAATGGTTAAGAACACTTTTTGCTCTTCCAAGGGACCTGAATTCAATTCCCAGAACCCACATCAGGTGGCTCATGAACACCTGTAACTCCAGCTCCAGGGGATCCAACTTCTGGCCTTCTCAGGCAACTGCACTCACAAGCACAGATGTATACACAGCCGCACCTATACATAATTAAAAATTATAAAAAACCAATCCTAAGACAATAGCAACAAAGAGGCTTTGGAGTGCAAATGGCCTACATTGGAGGCAAGGACTGAAAGTCTGTGACTATGTCCCCATCCCTCCACAGGCTGCCTCTGGAGTCAGGACACCTGCTAGGCTATCCTCTTGTCCAGGGGGCTGTGCTGTGGAGCAGGGTGTGGTTGCAGAGAATGGCTTCCTGAGCCTGGGCTGGTTTTCTCCTCCATCCCACCTCCACCAAATAACTTTGGTCTTTCTCTCAAGGAAAAACACTCAGGCAGGGCCTCCAGAGCTCAGAGCAACCATTGGGCTCGCCTTCCCACCTGCCTGCCTGCCTTCCCGCCTGCCTGCCTGCCTGCCTGCCTATCTACCTACCTGCCTACCTGCCTGCCTGCCTGCCTGCCTGCCTGCCTACCTGCCTGCCTGCCTATCTACCTACCTGCCTACCTGTCTGCCTGCCTGCCTGCCTGCCTTCCTGCCTGTCACTTCTGAGTGCTCAGCCCCGAAGGCACATACTCTGTAGATACTGGCTAAACAAAACTCATGAATGAATGAACCAATGTGCTCCCAAGCCCCGGCTTCGGTAGCTGAACACCAAGACAATATCACGCTGTTTCTCTAGCACTGAGCACTGTCATAGCAACCAAAGGAGCTTCTAGCCTAAGATACTAAAGTGTGACAGTGAGGACAGGGACAGTTGAAGTCATTTTCTGGACTCCCTCAGGCAGAATGGAGGGGGGCTCCTTAAGACTTCCCTTTCCACTCCTGCTCTGAGGAGCATCAGCTGGGAGGCAGCCCAGCTCCACAGTCCCGCCTGCCTCCATCCACTTGGTTTCCACAGCAACAGCAGCTTCCTTAATACTGCGATTAAACAGCTGGATGGAGCTGATAAGGCAGAAGGTCAGGCACCCAGAATGGACCACAGGGCAGATGCCCCTTAATGGGCACCGAGGCTGAGATCCCTGTGGACTCAAACTAGTGGCAGGGGGAGGGGGTGAGGACTCCAGAGTTCTGTGCCCCAATTCTGCCAGCCATCTCCCAGGCCCCGGGCTGCTGACAGGCCCTGTCCAAAGAAGATTCATTACTTCCTCAATCCTGCATGGTGGGGTGGGGGACCATCTGTGCTAGACAGCTCCTGAGGTCACTGGGAAGTGACTGATTGGCAAGATCATATGACTCAGCAGAAACTGGTGGAAAGGGAGAGGGCATGTTCTGATTCCCTCCTCCCTCCCCCACCTCAAGGCGCTGTTTAGACAAAAACAGGAAGCCTGGGAAGCCAAAGAGGGCTATGTTGGGCCAGCCTGTAGCTTGAAGGCCTAACACCCTCTCATTCCTGTAAAAGGCCTGGCATCCCAGAAAGGCTTTGGTTATTGAGTGCCACTGTGTGCCAAGACACCTGGGACCCATGGTTAACGTGGAACTTGAGCCCAGGCCATGTAATCCAAGTCCCAGGCCCCACCCTTGGGGTCGAGCCTGTCTCCTCGGTGCCCTGTCAGCACTAATATGACATCCACCTGCCTCCACCCTCTCAAATCACTAGTCACCCTTGACCCACGCAGCCTGCCCTCTCTCTTGCAGTTCATCCATGGGACTGAGGGGTAGGGACTGTCAGTATCTGGCAATGGACCAGGTGGATTCTGGGAGTAAACTGAACTAGAAACTGGAATGTCCAGTTTGGAAGAGAAATCCAATCTCGGCTCAGGACGCCATTCTCAACCACACCCTGCTCCACAGCACAGCCCCCTGGACAAGAGGATAGCCTAGCAGGTGTCCTGACTCCAGAGGCAGCCTGTGGAGGGATGGGGACATAGTCACAGACTTTCAGGCCATGCCTCCAATGTAGGCCATTTGCACTCCAAAGCCTTTTTGTTGCTATTGTCTTAGGATTTGTTTTTTATAATTTTTAATTATGTATAGGTGCGTCTGTGTATACATCTGTGCTTGTGAGTGCAGTTACCTGAGAAGGCCAGAAGTTGGATCCTCTGGAGCTGGAGTTACAGGTGTACCCTAGGCAGGAAGGAACTTCCTGGTCAACAAAAGCTGCCCTTTAGCAAACCTCTCCTCAAGTAGCAGAAGGTAGACCATTCATTCATAACTGAAAACGGTTCACGTGTATCAAATGAGAGAAGGTGAGGAGGGGCTATGGAGAAAATAGACCAGTAAGGGGTGGGTGCAGGGTTGAGGAGGGGGTTGGGGTGGGTCGCAGTTCTAATTAAAAAGCCTGCAGACAGTGAGGGCTCAGAGGCAAGTGAAGATGGAGCCCCTGAAGATGGCCAGGTCCCAGGCCAGGGTCCTAAGGCAGACCGAGGCAAGAAGGTCAGACAGGTAGGGAGCTGGTAATGGTTCTGAGGGCTGTGTAACATTTCCAGATTTTTCCTTAAACGCTGGTTAAAAAGAAAGAAAGAAAGAAAGAAAGAGAGAGAGAGAGAGAGAGAGAGAGAGAGAGAGAGAGAGAGAGAAAGAAAGAAAGAAAGAAAGAAAGAAAAAAGGAAAGCAGAGCGTTGCGATGGGCGTGTGGTCTGTCTTAGGCTTCCAATAGGTCTTCCCTTGTTGTACTAGAACAGAGGATGTAAGGACAAGTGGCTGGGCCAGAAGCAGGAGACCAGAGAGAGGGCTCTGGAAAGAAGTCAGGCAGGAGAGCAGAGACTGGAGGAGAGGCCAGATTCTAGGGTAAAGTAGCTGAGGTTTCCTGTCTATGGATAACGGTGATGCAGTACAGCATGGCCACAGAGTTGCGCTTAATCTTTGTGCGTACATGAGGGGCTGTTTTTGTTTGAGGCAGGGTCTTGCTAGTAGCCTAGGACAGGCATGTTATGGAGCTAGGAGGTATCGCTGCTCCCGACTTCCCACCTGATCTTTTGGGTAGGATTTCAGAAGTGAGACAAAGAGAGAAAGCTAGGCTGCCCAGCAAGATTCTGTCCTGAAGGAAGAAGGAAGGGGGATGAGAGATGGGGAGGGAAGGAGGGAGGGAGGCATTTTTGTCAGTCTCCAAGGTAGGCAGGCAGCAGAAGGGACCTGTGCTTCCGGATTTGTGGTGTTTATATGTCCCATTGATGTCCTAGCAATAGCTCCGGGGGAGTATTCCGGGATGCAGGAATGAACAGGTACCTGCTGTCTCCAAGGAGACTGCGCCCAATCAGAATATACCTTCCCCAAGGAGAAGCACCCAGCTAGGACCTTCATGAGCTCAGAGCAGTCATCCGATCCTGACTCCCCAAGGGTGCTGGGCTGTGGTTATAGTATCTGTGTTTATGTCATGAAACATGTCCCTAGTAGCTTCATGTCCTGAAGTGTGACCAGGGGACAGCTGGGCATTTACATTGCCATCCGTCGCTCCCACAGGGAAGGCGGCTGTGGGTCTGTCATTCCTTGCACCTGGAAAGTGGAGTTCAGAGGGTTGCAGGGACCGGCCACCATCCCATGACTCAAAAGTGGCAGAACCGAACATAGTGGTACATACCTGTAGTGAAGACAGCAGGATTGAGAGTTCAAAGCCAGCCCAGGCTACAAGTGAGTTCAGGGGCTACATAAGAACCTGCCTCAGACGAGCAAACTGGTGGAGCTGTACCACGTCTACAGCACCAGGGTTGGGTCCTCTGGTGGCCTTAGAAAGCCAAGCCAGTGGCCTGCCAAGCGTACTGTGGACCCATAGATAGGCACTCTCCCCCCCACACTCGCCTGTCACTTATTTAACAGCCTCTGATCTGCTCCAGGGCATCTGGCCCTGTGCTGGAAGCTGGAAGGGGATGGAAGAGAGCAAGAGGAGGGCATGGGTTACCCCCTACTGTCTGCAAGGCTCAGGGGACAAGGTGTCTTCTGGTACATGAGTCCAGGAAGAATGGATTGGGAGAAACTGTCCAACCGCATCCCTGAAGCCAGGATATTTGTCCCGGTTCCACCATGTCAACTGTCCCTGAAGCTGTTGCCAAAGCCCGGGGCGCTCACTTTCTCCTCTGTAAACCCAACCCTGCGACACCCCTGTTATATATTTCAGGGACTTGTTTTGAGCTAGCCAAAGGAGATAATGACCCTGTGAGCACAGTCATAAAATGCTGGAAAAGCTTTGGGGACTTTTATGACCCTCCCTGAGCAGGGTGGCGGAGGTGACACAGGTCAGAGCACTGGTATGATGACATGTGCCTGGAATCCAGGTACTCCCGCAGCAGGTCCAAAGTTCAAGGCCAGCCTGGGGAATTTAGCGAGCCTCGAGGTAAAAAGGAACACGAAGTGGTGGTGTGCTTGGCTTGCTGGGTTAAGACCCAGCGCCACCAAAATGGGGAAGACTCATTCAACCTACAGAGTCCGGGGGTTTTTCTTGGTGGGGGGTGGGAAGCATGCCACGGTGCCTGTGTGGAGGTCAGAGGACACCTTTGAGAAGCTGGCTCTCTTCTTCCACCATGTGTATTTTGAGGGACTGAACTGAGGTTGTCAGGCTTGGCGGCCAGTGCTTTTACCTGCTGGGTCAACTCCTCACCCGCTCAACGTGTAGTTTCGAAAGCTTCGTATATATATCGAACCAAAAGAAAGGTGCCTGTTTTCATGTTTGCACACACCTGTCAGAGGAAGGGCATTTGCTTGCTTGTTGCCACAGAGCTAGCCTGTGTAGCAGGCTTTCTCCTGGGCCACCAACCAGCTGCCAAATCATGACATGGAGACTTATTGTTAGTTATGAATGCCTGGCCTTGTCTTAGGCTTGTCCCACTAGATCTTATAACTTAATTTAACCCATTTCTCTTCATCTACATTTTGCCTCAGGGCTTTTTACCTTTCTTTCTGTGTGTCCTACTCCATGTCTGACTGGCTGGCGACTGGCTGGCAGCTTCCTGGCGGGCTGGCCATGGGCATCTCCCTTTTTTTCTCCCTCATTCTCCCCTTCTCTTCTCTCTCAAGCCTAGATTCCTCCTCCTAATTATTCTCTCTGCCTGCCAGCCCACCTATCCCTCTACTGCCTTGTTTTTGGCCGTTCAGCTTTTTATTACACCAATCGGGTGCCTTAGCCAGGCGGCACATCTTTACATAATTAAACAAATACAGCATAACCAAATGTAACACATCTCGTAGTAGTGTATGCCAGGATAGCTGGTTCACAAGTTTTGAAGGATTCTGTCTCCACCTCCCATCTGGCCATAGGAACACCAGGATTACAGATGTGACTTATGTGGATTCTGGGATTTGAACTCTGATCCTCACACTGGAGAGGCAACTGAGCCTTCTCCCTAGTCCCCAATAGATACCTTTTAAAAGTTCATAACCTGGATTGGTGTCAGGACACTTTGCTTAGCATGTTTGGCTCAATCCCCAGGACCAGAAAGGAAAACAAAAGTCATAGCTCTGACTTTTGCCCTGAAGCTTAGTATAAAATGTAAGGTCTAGAGGTCTCCTTTTCTCAGTTAGGAGCTGCCTGGAGACAGGTAGGGTGTGTTCTCAATCGAATGTTCGCACAGTGGAACACACAGAATTGAAGGTGGACCCTCCAGAATAATACATCAGACAGACACCACACGGTTTCATTTATGGGAAGATCCAAGCTGGGCAGAATCATCCACTGCATGAGAGATTGGGATGAGTTCTCTGTGGTGGACAGTGCTGAGGAGGGCCCCAGGGCCCCTTCCTGCCGTCGGTGTTCCAGCTCTTGATTGTGGGTGCTGTTTACACAGCTGGACGCACCTGTGTGCGGATACAAAATCATGGAGGTTCCTATGTCAGAGATATGTGTGCTTTTCTATAACTCTGTCACACTTGAATTTAAAGAAATGCTTCCAAAACAGGGTTGGCAGGAATGGTGGCGTACACTAGCAATCCTGGCACTGGGGAGGCGGAGACAGAATGGTCAAGAACTTAAGGCCAGCCTGGGTTACAAGAGACCCTACCTCAAAAAAATAAATAAATAAATAAATAAATAAATAAATAAATAAATAAATAAATAAAAGGAAACAAGAAAAGAAAGTCTGGGGAGGGAAGGAGATGGGGAAAGGGAATGAAAAGTAAGCTGGGGGTAGAGGACGTCTGCCTCCTCGCCTTCTTCGTCTGTGATTGACAGGGCAGGAACTCAGCAGGAGTGTGTGGGTAGCTGGCTTGTACAGTCTGAGTGAAAACATAAAATGGGCCAGACTCGGAGGTACATGTGTATGATCCCTGTTCATGGGGAGGCTTAGACCAGGAGGATCACGAGTTTGAGGCCAGCCTGGACTACATAGTGAAACCTTGTCTCAAAAAACCCTACATCGCCACCAGGTGGTGGTGGTGGTGGTGCCCGCCTTTAATCCCGGCACTCAGGAGGCAGAGGCAGGAGGATCTCTGTGAGTTGGAGGCCAGCCTGGTCTATAGGGTGAGTTCCAGGAGAGCCAGCGCTGTTAACACAGAGAGACTCTGTCTTGGAAAACAACAACAACAAAACCTGTATCTTGAACTATAGCTCAGAGGTAGAGCACTTGCCTACCATGTGCAAGCCCTGGGTTTAATTCCCTAATAAGGGAGAAAGGAAAGAAAAATGGGAGAGAGGGAGGAAGGGAAATATAAAGAACCAATGAACACCTGCTGCACCCTGTATAGGGCTTTAGAATGGAGCACGCATACACCAAACCCCAGTCCCCCGACATGAATGCACACACTCACGGCTTGAGAGAGGCACCTCCCGGCCTCATGTCCTGGCTGCGGCTGCCAGGCTGCTGTGTTTGCAGCACTGGACTTTCTCCAAAGCATCCTCCAAGGCAGGAAAGCTGCTCCAAGAAGTGACACTCCCAACAAGTGCTGATTCCAGAGGAGAAAGGATGCTCAGGAGGGAAGAGGCTGCCCCTGAGATTGCCCAACGCTGCTCGGTGGAGGCACTGGGATTTGCAGAGTTGAAAGAAGAGAGCCCGGACAGAGCAAAGGTGTACATGTGGGAATCTCAGAGCAGGCTCGGGGTGGAGAGTGTGTGTGTGTGTGTGTGTGTGTGTGTGTGTGTGTGTGTGTGTGTGTGTGTGTGTAAAGGGAGCAGGAGGAGGAGGAGAGTGGGAGGGGAATCCTGCAGGACCTACCGGCCAGGGTGGGCCGGGCAGTGTATGCAGCAGACGCCACTCTAACTGTGCCGGCATGTGACGGGGACAAAGCTGTATTTCAGGAAAGAGTATCAGTGGCCAGGGCATTGGAGAGCAGAGGGCTACCCAGAGAGAATTAGGGGAAAGACAGGCTAAAGAAAGGAAGGCAGGGGGTAGCGGCCTTCCCTAAACACACAGGTGGAAAACCCAGGCCCCTGCAAAGCTCCATAGATCACTCAAGGCCCGCTGGGGGTTTTACATGCTATAATGAGAGACTGAGACTTCTAGGTAATAGGGAGCCATTGAAGATTTAGAAGAACTGTATCATATTATCTTCTTTGTTAACTCTTTCATTTCTTCAATATATAAAACCTATATAAAATATATATTATATATGTATGTATATGTGTATATATATGTATTTATGTGTGTATATAATATATATACACATCTTGTTTGCTCTTTTTGATACAGTATCTTACTATATAGTCCAGGCTGGTCTTGAACTTACTACATAACCCAAGCTGGTCTTGAACTCTTGCCAATCTTCCTGCCTTAGCCTTCTGAGTGCTAGAATTACAGGCATGCATTACTATGTCTGGCTTCAATTCTTCAATAAATATTGAATAGAATTCACCTTTAAAATGTTTAAGATTTATTTTATTTTTACATGTATCAGTGTTTTGGCTGCATCTATGTGTGTGTGCCACGTGCGTGTGTGCCCGCTACCCTGGGAGGTTAGAAGAACTGGCAGCAGAGTTAGAAAAGGTTGTGAGCCACCATGTGACTGCTGGGAACCAAATCCCAGTTCTCTACGAGAACAACAAGTGTTCTTAACCCCTGAGCCATCTCTCCAAGCTCCTCATCTAAGTTATTTAAACTACTTCTTCTGGGCATCTACTATGTGTTTGGTACAATAAATTAAATAAAAGTAGTTTACTTCAATGATACTACATGTTAACAAGAAGGAATGAAAGATAATGTGATAACTGAATAAACTATGTACCATTTTAAGGCATAGGTGCAGCAGAAAAGGGGGGAGAGGATTGGGAATGTTTGGAATCTGGTGAAGGTAGTAGTATTATACAAGGGGATTATGATAGACCTCCTTGAAAATGAAGGACTTAACCATGTAAGGGAAGAGCACTCTGGAAAAAGAGGATGATATATGCAAAGACCCTGAGGCAAGAACGAGCCTAGCATGTGCAAAAGGGCCAGTGGCCACCTTTAGGCAGTAGAAACAGTACTGGAAATCAGGTCAGAGGGATGGGACACTGACCAGGCTATAGGGGGCGTAGAATGGAGGCTCCTGGTTAAGAGCTGGACACAGCATTGGTGATTGAGGTGCAAAAGGCTAGAGAGACCTCACTGGTACCTACCTACCTGGCCTAGAACTGTGAGACCAAAAGAGATCAGCAGCGGGTGAGTCCAGATAGAGGAGAGAAAGGTCTGAGCCTGGGCACTCTCACACCAAGAGAAGGAGCCAGCGAAGAGACTCCATGGCTGTGAAGGAAGCGGAGTGCCAGCCCAGCACCCACATCCTTGAGGTACCAGAAGGGAAAAGAGCAGAGCCCTGAGGCAGGCGCTCTGAGAGAGGTGAGAGGTGGTGTGATGGCCAGAGGGCAGGTGAGGGACCAGGCAGGAAGTATGATCATCCCAGCTCCAACCCTGAAGAAGCCAGGGCCCAGAGAGGTAGGTGAGAGGCGAATCTCCTCGCCTGGGATCACACAGCTTAAGAGAGGTGAAAGCCAGAGTCAGATACCTGCTATCTGGGCAAGAGTCCAGTGCCCCGGCACATCCGGGAGACCTAGAGGTATGGTGGTGGCTTTGACAGGGACAAGCAGCAGCAGTGGGACACTTGTTCCTTTCGGGTAGTAAACAAGTTTGGTATAAACGGTGTTGAAACTGAGGTGGCTGAGGACAGATGGGCACACCATCTGAGAGGCAAGGGCAAGTGGCCACATAGGCCTAGGAGACCGGGGCTGTTGAGTACAATCTGTGAACCATGATGCAACAGCCCACGGGCTGAGGCTGTGTGCTCAGAGGTCACTGGGAAAAAGAAAAGTCCAGCAAGGAATGCTGCTTGCCCGCAGTGGAGAGACCAGGAAAGAGTCATTTCCAAGGGGTGACCATCAGCAGGCATGAGAGTGGCTGAAGCCGTTTCCCATGCAGAGTCTGGCAAAGCTCAGTGACCAGGTGGCAGCCGGAGATTGGGGGAGGGGAGGGGCTGGTGGAGAGAAGGTTAGAACTGAGACACCCACCTAGCTTCTCCATCTCCTGTCAAAGCCAGGCCAGTGCCAGTCACCCCTACAGAGGCCCTTTTCCTCCTCCTCCCCCTCTTTTCTTTCTTTCTTTTTTTTGCATATATGTCCACATACACACATGTGCATGTGCATGCAAGCCAGAGGACAGCCTGAAATGTCATTCCTCAGGCACTGTTTCTACGGAGCCATGCCTTTGGTACCATCCACCTTTTTTGAGACAGGGTCTCTTAGCAGCCTAAAGTTCTCCAAGTAGACCTTTCTTCATCCCCCAGCGCTGGCAGCATGAGTGCAGGCCATGCACGCCTTTAATTCCAGCAGAGGCGGGTGGATCTCTGTGAGTTCGAGGCCAGCCTGGTCTACAGAGTGAGTTCCAGGACAGCCAGGGCTATACAGAGATACCCTGTCTCAAAAAAAAAAAAAAAAAAAAAAAAAAAAAAAAAAAAAAAAAACAAACACAAAAAGAAAAAAACGAAACCACTGAGCTTCCCCTGATCCATCAAGCTCCACCCCAATCCGTAGGGCATGCATTAGCGCTTCCTTGTTCGTACAGGAGCAGCCAAGCCTTCAGATTCTCACGCGTTTGAGAGGAACTTCCAATTCCAGTAACGGAAAACAAATCTGCTTCGGGAAAATCGGGTTTATGTGCATCTGTGACTTGCATAAAAATTAAACGATAGTTAGAAGGTAGGCGGTATATCCTCAGGCAACACTTGTCTCTAAGTGGATGGGATGGTGGGCGGTTTTCTCATTATTTGTTTGTATTTTGGGGGCTTTTTGTAAAGAACACCTAATGCTTTGTGAGAAGGGGGAAGGGTGAGTACATTAGCTACCTTGGAGGAAACGATCTGAATACGAAGCATTTGTGAATGAACTTATTACCTCATCTTGTTCCAAGAAGTGTGGAGGTCCATAAGTACAGTCCAAGGAAGGACTGTGGCAAGAGAGTGACCCAGCACCCTGAGTTGCCTACAGTACCTAAAACAGCCTTCCCAGGCTAGACCCCGGGCCCTTCCACTGAATAGAAACAGGTGCTTACCTGTCACTTTGTAATTTGCAAAGATCTCTGCCCATCCCCTTTTCTCCTATGACTCTCACATCACTCATGGAGGTAGACAGGGGCAGAGGATGGCCAGCCCATCTTTTTCTCTGTGTCTATTCGTTAGCATGTGTATTCACACAGGTGTGTGCGTTCAGAGATCCAAGATTGATTGTTATCTACACTTACTTTATTACATTTGTTTATTTTGAGGGGTGTGTGCAAGTGTCACAGTGCACATGTGAAGGTCAGAGAACAACTTTCAGGAAGTTGGTTCTCTCCCCTACCCCTCCCTCCTCCCGCCCCCATCGCCCCCCTCATAGTTCTGGGGATGGAACTCGGTTGGTAAGTCTTAGTTGGTGTCTGGTGCCTTTGCTGGTCTTCCACCTTTATTTTTTGAGACAGTCTTTCAGTGAACCCAACAACCATCAGTTCTGCTAGACTGATGGGCCAGTGAGCTTTGGGGATCCACCTGTCTCCCCCTCCTCACATCCACCCCCGCCACTGCCACCCCAGCGCTGGGGTTTACAAGTGTGGACTACCATGCAGCTTGGTTTAAAAGCAGAAAGAAAGATAGAAAGAAAGAAAGAAAGGAGGGAGGGAGGGAGGGAGGGAGGGAGGGAGGAAGGAAGGAAGGAAGGAAGGAAGGAAGGAAGGAAGGAAGGAAGGAAGGAAGGAAGGAAGGAAAAAAGGAAAGAAGGAAAGAAGGAAAGAAGAAGAAACATGGATTCCGGGGACCCAAACTCAAGTTCCCACGCTTACACAAAAACGTCATCCACCTAGCCTTGCCACCCCATCTTAAAGGAACCTAAGGCCCTGGGGATTCTCTATTCTTGCCTGGGAGAGGTCTGGAGAGAGGGGTTTTGGTTTGTATTCATTTTGAAAAAAAAAAATAGGGGGAAATGATTAAGAATATTGAAGAACACCGTTAGCCTGAGAGGAGTGGAATGCAAAGAGACATCAGTGACCTTGCAAGATAATGGAAATAGCGTGTCTTTATTGTGGCAATGGTTTTGAGGGGTTATGCAACTGTTAAACTCACTGAATTGTACACTTTAAATGGGTGCAGTTATATTGCGCTTAAATTATCCTTCAGAAAGAGTATGAGGAAATGAGGCAGCCTCGGGCTCCCTAGGAGTTCACACCAGGCCATCCCTGCTCACCTGTTCACATACATATTCAGTCTCTTGCCCTCACCCATCCTCTGCCCACGCCCACGCCCATCCTGGGTGGATGGAGTGGCTCCCTAGTCCAGCCACCTCCCTGAGGGACGAACGACGCCTGCCCGGGGTTATCACAACGCCCGAACTGTTCCGTTTCTGTTCCCCAGGACTCCAACCTGTCTGTATACACTGATTCTCCAGACCTCACACCATGTTTCCAGAACTCCCTGCTGGCCTGGATCCCCTGCATCTACCTGTGGGCTGCCTTGCCTTGCTACTTGTTCTACCTGAGGAACCACGAGCGGGGTTACATCATCCTCACCCACTTGTCCAGGCTCAAGACGGTCAGGGGCCCAGGGTTGCCCTCTGAGTGGGGAGACCTGAGGGATTCTGCTGCTTCTAATGAACTCCTTGCCCCCGTTAGCAGCTAGACCAGTGTTCCCGTTAGCAGCTAAAGCAGTGTTCCCAGCCTGCCCCGGCCCCATAGTTCCGGGTCCTAAAAGCCTCCCGACTGGGCCTGGAGCCCTTCCCTGTTTAGAAAGTTGTAGAACGTTCAAACAACAGACCTTCCCATCACCCACCCTAGACACACTTCTGAGTCGGCCCAGGCAGGTCTGAGAGCTTTATGGTGGCCCCGTGAGCAGGGACCCCTCCCCAGCAGGGACCGGCATTGCCGTCGGGGATGCAGACTCCAACCTGTGCACTGTCCGCAGGCCGTAGGTGTCCTGCTGTGGTGTGTCTCATGGGTGGACCTCTTCTACTCCTTCCATGGCCTGATCCACGGCTCAGCCCCTGCTCCGGTCTTCTTTGTCACGCCCTTGGTGGTGGGGGTCACCATGGTTAGTGTGGGGCCCGGGAGACTCGGGGGAGGTCTCCAGGGGGGTGTGGAGTATACTGAGACCCTGGGCTCTGAGGAAGAGGGTGGACACATGGTAGTCGTCAGAAGATGACTCCCAAGCATCTGACCACACCGGAGGGGGTTAGAGCAGGCCTAAGGTGTGTGTGCTTTGGCTAAGCCTTCCCGGCCCTTCCTGCACAGCTGTTGGCCACGCTGCTGATCCAGTATGAGCGGCTTCGTGGAGTGCAGTCTTCGGGGGTGCTCATTATCTTCTGGCTCCTGTGTGTGATCTGTGGCATCATCCCCTTCCGTTCCAAGATCCTCTCAGCCATGGCAGAGGTAAGAGGGTCGGTCAGACCTTCCAGGTCTACCCCTGGTCAGGGGCATGGCTTCAAGGCTCAAGGTCACTGCTGATTCTAGGCTTCTCCTCAACCCCAGGGTTTCAGCACCTTTTATGCTGTCCCTCCACCTGCGACATCTCTGCTCGGTGGCAGGAGGTGGGCAATGCAAGGACATAGGTCCAAGATCCCACCGTGGTTATGTGCTTCTGGGACAGAGGAAGGGGAGGACAGTTCTGAAACTGCCATCCCCCAGTTCAATATATGATGTGGATGCAAGCGTCGGTTATGATTCCATGTGCAGGTGTCCCTGAAGTCCCGTTCATTTCTTCTCTTTCTTCCCACCTGCTTCCGTGGGGCTTTGCTCTTTGATGGTGGGTGGGACCGAGATGGTGGGTGGGACCGAGATGGTGGGTGGGACCGAGATGGTGGGTGGGACCGAGCTGACAGCCAGGTGGCCCCCATCTCCCTCTCTCGGGAGGACATAGGCAAGGAGCCAGCTGCTGATTTTTGTGTCAGCCCAATGCCTGGCTCAAGGCAAGTCCCCACCATGCCCCCACCCCCAACACCACAACGCTTCCCCACCACTCAGCATCCTCTGGCTGCTCCAGAGGAGCCTGACACCTCAGGGTGCCGAGCTGCAGGCCAGCCTTCCTGAAAGCTTCTGAGGTGCCTCTCCACTCTCCCCCAGGGTAAGATCTCAGATCCCTTCCGCTTCACCACTTTCTACATCTACTTCGCCCTGGTGCTCTGCGCCCTCATCCTGTCCTGCTTCAAGGAGAAGGCGCCCTTGTTCTCTCCAGAGAATGTCGACCCTGTGAGTTTGCCATGGGAGGGGAGGGGGCGGGGTGCCGGGCTTCACAGTTTGCACCTCAGCCCAAATGACAGCAGCACCCCCATCCCTCCAATCTCACCCAAAGTGGGGAGTGGGGTGCCACCTCCACGGCCTGTGAACTGGCTGAAAGCATCAATGGCCTCCATGCCTCTCCTGAGTGCTGGGGACACGCCTGATTCCTTTGTCCCCTTCTCTCTCCTTCTAGAATCCCTGCCCAGAGGCCAGTGCTGGCTTTCTCTCCCGCCTGACTTTCTGGTGGTTCACAAAGTGAGTTGGCTCCTGCTCTAGCTTAGACCTGAGGAGGGAGAAGGGAACCCCAGGAATCAGCCCACTTACCCCTCTCTCGCACTACCACCCCAATAACTGGATGGGTGGGCCAGGGTGGGCAAAAGTGGCTATTTGGGTTAGGGGTTGAGTGTGGAGGCTGAGCCTGGTCCAGTCTAGCTCCCAGGCTGCAGGCCATCCCTGCATCTGGCAGGCCACAGAGATGGACTCAGAGGGCTGGAAGGGGATCATAATTAGCTCTTAGCTCTTCCGTTTGGGATAAGCTTCCAGCTTGTCATCTCCTTGGCTGTCCCTCAGAGCAGCTTGAGCAGGATAATTGTGTCTGTGACCTGGGTGACAACTCATTAACCACATGCACCTGAGGCTGGCCTGAATCCCTCCTGCCTTGTATGCATACACTCAGGCCTAGCCAGTGGGAATTTCATCACCAGAGCCTTAGACAGATAGAGCATATGGGGACATGTAGGAGCAAGGCAGAGAGGTGCAAGTCAGGAGGGGAGAGGCAGCTACCTGCAACGTGTTTACCATGCCGATGACTATGGGTGCTGCAATTAAGGGGGACCTCCCTCGACCTTAGGCACTAGAGATATCGGCTCTAGGCTTCTAAATTCTGACCCTGCGTGGGGATTCCTCCTCCCTCCTCCAGGCTGGCCATCCTTGGCTACCGACGTCCCCTGGAGGAGCAGGACCTCTGGACTCTGGATGAGGAGGACTGCTCTCACAAGTTGGTCCAGCGGCTGCTGGAAGCGTGGCAGAAGCAGCAGAGGCAAGCGCCAGGGTGAGGCCTCCCTGTGCCATTAGGTCCCCACCCTAACTTCTCAGTGCTCTGGCTCGCCACGCCCGTTACCCCGTGGTGTGGCTCGAACACCTGGGATGCGTGGGCAGGAGTCGGGAGGACAGCTCACACAGGGAGAGGATGGCTCCGCAGCCTTGGGAAGCTGCAGGTGGGAGCGAGGCCTGGGTGGGACCTGTCCTCCCTGGTTTGGCCGAGGACAAGGGGATGCTGACACTTGTGTACCGTTCAGTGTCTCCTAGGCACAGCTCTTCGCATACAGAGTACCTCATTCACTTTCTCAGCAGCCAAACAGTGTTCGTTCTATGGTTCCCTTGACTCGGAGAGGGGCCCTGAAGCTTAGAGCTTTAAAGATACAGCCAAGGTCTCCCTACTGAAGCTGACAGAGCAATAACCCACACCCAACTGGCCCAGAGGCCCTAACCGGATCTCTCTTCTGCTGTGTCTGATTTGAATCAGAAATTGCAGGGGTTTTCCTAGTGAGGGCGGGGCCGGCCCTCTCAACCCTGCCTCTCTTGCCTGGAAGCAGGCCTGGAGGAGAGGGCCTGAGGTCGAGGGCCTTTGAGCTGGCAGCCTCCCATCCAGGACCCACAGCCAAGCCCTTATCCCTCTTTCCAACAACCCAGGGTTAGAAGTCAATGCTTGGTCAGCCCAGAGCCACTGGTGGCCTTAGCTATTGGTGGAACAAGGAAAGGCTTGGATAACAGTATTGTGGCTTCCCTGCCTTGGAGCATCTGGCGAGGCCTATGGACCCCCTCAACTGCCTGCTGTACCCCCCCTCTCTGTTCCCCAACACCATCCCCTCCCTGATCAGCTGCTCAAAGCCTAAGCCTCCTACTCTGCTCTCTCCTGTCCCAGTGTCCTTGCTGGAGCCAGCTCTGGGAAGCAGGAGGAAGGCCACAGACTACTCTGAGCTGGGTACAAAGTTCTCCTTTCAGCAAGTGCGCGCGCGCACACGCACGCGCGCGCGTGTGCGCGTACACACACACACACACACACACACACACACACACACACACCGGCACCTGGAGACAGTCACCTGGGGAATTGTGTTGTCTATCCCCCTTCCAGTTCTGAAAGCCAAGAAAAAACCCATCTCCTCCTCCTCCTCCTCCTCCTCTTCCTCCTCCTCCTCTTCTCCCTCCAGCCTGCCCAGCCTAGACTGGCCCTTAGCCTCCTGGAATCAGGTGCCCATTCCCACCCACTGTTGTTTATTCCCCCGAACAGGCCCCAGAATGCAGCATTTGAGCAAAAGATCCCAGGAGAGGATGAAGGCCTACTGAGGGCCCGACCCAAGTCCCAGACCAAGGCCTCCTTTCTGTGGGCCTTGGTGAGAACCTTCAGCTCCAGCTTGCTCATGGGTGTCTGCTTCAAGCTGATCCAGGACCTGCTCTCCTTCATCAACCCACAGCTGCTCAGGTCTCACCCCACTCCCCCTCGCTGCAGCCTTCTCCTGGGTGGAGGGCTGGCTGGCTGCTCTAGAGCAGGAACTCAAGAGCTCTCTCTGCTTTCTGGGTGACCCTTGGTCAATGGCGTTGCCCCTTTTCCTCAATTTCCCATTCCCTCTCCACATACAGGTGCCTGTCGGTAATAAGTGTCCCCCTTTGACCTTGTTTGGGAGTCCTCTGGGGAAGTCCCCATATTTCCTTCTTTACAAATGAAGGCAGACACCCGGGTGACAGACAGCTGGTAGGACAAGGCAGATGTGAGAGTCCCGGGCTCTGAAGTCCAACTCCAGAGCTCTTTTCACTTCTGCCAGCCTCTGCCATCTGTCACGGGAGAGGCTAGGACTGGAGGGAGCTCTCAGATGACAGGGTGAGCTATGGAGCCGAGTCCCGCATTGATTCCCCTCACGTGCACGCTCATCAATTCAACAAGCATTCATGGAACACGACCACAGCCATCCCTAGATTTGCAGATTCATTAAGGTAGTCTTAGAGTCTTGAGGGAGAAGCCGAAGGTAATTGGTGAAGATTACAGTGGGTCCCAAGTGTGCCTGGAAAAGCCTGGGGAGTCCAGGAAGTCAGCCTGCCAGGTCAGAGAACATGTGCCAGCTCAAAAGGTTATCTTTGAAGAAACAAGTAATTGAAGGCAGAGGGGAAGGGGCAGCCAGCTGAGTCACAAAGAGTTGAGGCAGCATGACTCAGGACTCCTGGAGAAAGTGACCCAAAGGTGGGGCAGGGCTGGGGAGAGAGGAAGCCAGGGAGGGGCATCTTGGTACGTTTCCAAAGGCTGGCCCCGCCCCAGTGTGGGAGGGATAGGGCAGGGTGGCAAGGTGCAGGTAAGCCAAGCAGGTCAGAGGACAGGCCAAGCCAGGAGTGAGGCAAGGATTCGGGAGCTACTCCATCCAGGGCAGTCACTGAGGGGCCATGGATCTTTCCCTGATCGGTGATTTCAGAGGAGAAAGAGGCTTAGGCATAGGGCTGAGTGCTGGCCGGGTGGGCCCTCCAAGTGGATGCCTCTCAGTGCAGGTCCGGGCTCCCATGTCTGGGGCTCAGACAGTCTGTGAGAGGAAGAGAGGCCTGAGCCTCTAAGGCAGCCAGGGCTCTCTCCTTGTCTGTCAGCACAGCCTCAGCAGTCCTGACAGACAAGGAGAGAGTCCTGACTGGATTAGAGAGGTCCAGAGCTGGGGACACAAGATGAACACAGAGAGTGCTTCTGGGAGAAGGAGAGTCAGTCTTCCAGTACACAAAATGAACCCGCAAACTCGGTCCCAGGAAGGAGGCATGAAGTTGGTTAGCAGCTTTGCCATGACTGGGGCCTGGGACACAGGAGAAGGCCCCAGAGCAGTGGAGAGTGCCTGCAAGGAAATCACAGTCTCAAAATGTGCTGCAAAGACACTGTATAGTTTACAGAAATGTCCTGACGAGTTATCGTCCTGTGGGCAATTTGGAACAACAGGAATTAATTCCTTCAGTTCTGCTCCCCTGTCCCAAATCAAGGTGTGTTGACAGGATTGGAGAGTTTTGTCTTATTGTTGTTGCTGTTGTTTTTGGTTTTTCCAAATGGTGTTTCTCTATGCAGCCCTGGCTGTCCTGGAACTCACTCTGTAAACCAGGCTGGCCTCGAACTTACAGAGAGTAAGTGCCTGCCTCTGCTTCCCAAGTGCTGAGATTACAGGCATGCGCTACCTTGCCGGGGATTGGTATTTTTGTTTTGTTTTGTTTTTGCTCATTTGTTTTTGCATGACCTCACTATGTAGCACTGGCTGGTCTGGAGCTCTGTACACCAGACCAGACTGGCCTCGAACTCACAGAGATCCGCCTGCCCCTGCCTCCTGAGTGCTGGCATTAAAGGTGTGTACCACTACACGAGGATCAGTTATTTTGGGTTTTTTGAGATTGAGTCTTGCTGTGGGGCCCAGACTGGCCTTGACTGATGGGTCTCCTGCTTCAGCCTTTTGAGTGCTGGGATTCAGACCTATGTCTCCATGCCCTGATTCAGACTTGAGTTTTCCAAAGACTCTGAATGAGTATTTCTCCTGGGCCTGCCTCTCAGCTTTGGTGGTTGTCAGCAGTCCTTGGTGTTCCTGACATGAAAATTCATCACTCAGATCTCTGCATCTATCACATGCCTCCTCCTCCTCCCCTCCTTCTCCTCTTCCCCCCCCCCTGTGTGTGTGTGTGTGTGTGTGTGAGAGAGAGAGAGAGAGAGAGAGAGAGAGAGAGAGAGAGAGAGAGAGGACATGTTCTTTTCCCACTCTTCTCAGAAAGACAACAGTCCCAGCCAGGCAGTGATAGCTCACACCTTTAATCCCAGCACTCAGGAGGCAGAGCCAGGTGGATCTCTGTGAGTTCGAGGCCAGCCTGGTCTACAGAGGGAGATCCAGGACAGGCACCAAAACTACGCAGAGAAACTCTGTCTCGAAAAAACAAAAAACAAGGAGAGAGAGAGAGAGAGAGAGAGAGAGAGAGAGAGAGAGAGAGAGAGAGAACAGTCCCTGAATTAAGATACACCCTTCTCCAGCACGACTTCATCTTAACTAGTTATAGCTACAAAGACTCCATCCATGTCCACATGAGGTTACATTCATAGGTACCGGGAGGTCAAGACACAATTCAGCCCCCAGGAGAAAGGCTAGCTTGACTCTGATGTTGTTTAGAAAGCTCCATCAGGTCGAGAGGATGTTTGTTTTATGATGTAGTGAGTCTTGATCATGTCGATAAGGGAAGGCACAGTGCTACCAGAAGAGGCGACAGTACTGAGTATCATACAACAATGGGATCCAATCTTCCTGTTGGAACCTCCCCAACAGGAAGATTGGATCCCGGTCTCAGGGAGATAAAATAGGGCTTGGAAAGCCAGAATAACTCCCCTTAGAAGAAGAAAGCAAAGGATGAGCTTGGGGAAGCTTGGAAGCATTGGGGTGTCAGGGAATTCTCAATGGGCGGTTCAGTGGGAGGACAGGGGGCTGCTGAGGGTGGCGGGGAGTGGGGACAGGCCAGGAGGCAGGAGAAGCAAGGTGAAGAGAGTCAGAGGAGAGGTGGACAAGAGACCCAGCAAAGGACAGCAGAGAGCACCAGGGCCAATTGTTGGGTAGATTTGTGGAATGAAAGTCCTTGTGGCCCTGTGATGGGTTCTGTAACCCCCAGCAGCCCGCAAGAATGAGTAGGAAGGTCTAAGTCAGTAGTTCTCAGCCTTCCTAACTCAGTGACCCTTTAATACAGTTCCTCACGTCGCGGTGACCCCCAACCATACAGTTATTTTTGTTGATGCTTCATAACTGTAGTTTTGCTACTGTTATGAATCATAATGTAATATTTTTTGGAGGTAGAAGTTTGGCGAAGGGATAACGAAACAGAGGTTGAGAACCGCTGCTGTAGCCAGTGAAAATGTGCCTCTTCTGCCTGCCATGACATTTAAGGACAAGCAGGCAAGGCTGGTGATAAGAGCATGGGAGACAGGCTGAAGAGCACACTGGCCTCATACCTGGTCTCCCCCGCCCCCCCCCCTGCAGCATACTCATCAGGTTTATTTCTGACCCCACGGCTCCCACCTGGTGGGGCTTCCTGCTGGCTGGGCTGATGTTCATGAGTTCCATGATGCAGACACTGATCTTACACCAATATTACCACTGCATCTTTGTGATGGCCTTGAGGATACGGACTGCGATCATAGGTGTCGTCTACAGGAAGGTCAGTCAGAGTGGGACACGCACCGGGACAGGTCAGTTCTGGGTTGCTTGGGAGAGGTTCATGGGCTTGATCCACCCCTTGCTGTTCATCTGCAGGCTCTGGTCATCACCAACTCAGTCAAACGGGAGTCCACTGTGGGAGAAATGGTCAATCTCATGTCAGTGGATGCTCAACGCTTCATGGATGTTTCCCCCTTCCTCAACCTCCTGTGGTCAGCACCCTTGCAGGTCATCTTGGCTATATACTTCCTCTGGCAGGTAACTCCTGAATCTTGTCCTCTGTCCCCTTCCTCTGACTACATTTATCTTGCGCTGATAGATGAGTCGTGTCATGCCCATGAAACCATCCCTAGGTACCAGGGGAACTTGGTCACTCACTCTTCCTATCCTAGGCTGTGTTTCACCCCTCAAAAGCCAGGGGCAAGAGGGTATTTGGAGGCAGGGTGGATGTGACTACAGTTATCATTGCTGGTCTGTTTGTATTATCTTTCCTAGGTATCCGTACAGCCTCCTCCTTTGCCGCCATCTTCTCCACCATGCCTTCTCCATTCCTCCTTTCTCGACTTCTTTGCAGCACTGGGGTTGAACCCAGAGCTCTGTGTATGTTTGCGCACACTCTGCTACCAACACCTCTTCCCTTTGAATTTTTTTTTATTTCAAGATGGGGTCTCACTTAGTTGCCCAGGCTGATCTTGAAATCACTGTGTAGCCCAGGCAGGCCATCTAAGTAACGGAATCCCAGACCTGTGCCAGAGTAACCAGTTTGAACATGCCTCTCTCTCTGTGTGTGCCGCTGGCCACCTGTGCTCATCAGCTGATGGCTGGCTGCTTCTGCTGATGTGGCTGCGGCTTTCTGACTCCTTCCTGACGGATGTCTTGTGCCTTCTGCCCGTCATACTTCAAGTCAGCCAGGGTCTGTTGAGCTCTGTCTGCAGACCTTGGTTGTCTATAAGTTCCTCTCTGGTACCTGACTCTCTGCTTGTGTGCCTCCTCAGATCCTGGGCCCATCAGTCCTGGCTGGAGTGGCTGTCATAGTCTTGCTCATACCACTCAATGGAGCTGTGTCCATGAAGATGCGAACCTACCAGGTGAGTGCTCCTGAAGGCACTTGCTTTAGACAGCAACACCAGCCGGGGGGGCGGGGCAGGGGGTTGGCACTTGAGGGCCAGTGTTCACCTTCTGCTCTCAGGACTTCTCCACTCCCTGTACTGAATGTGGATGACCACAGCCCCTTGTACAAATCTCAAGTCCTCGATCCTCATCACTGTAGTGACAGTCTTACTTCACAGCAGAAACACCAAGGCCCGGAGTAACTGTGGCAATCAGAGACAGGTAGAGCAAGGACTCAAACTTCTTCCCATTCATGGTGCTAAAGTGTTGCCAACCAGACACTGAGTTATCATCCATCTGAAAATGATTACTGAAGTCTTCAGAAGCTCTGTCTACACATAGAATAAGTGACAGACTACCTAAGACACTGTCCTAGTCACTGTTGAAGAAAGCGTTGAATTGGGGGCTTGCTTACGATTCCCGAGGCTTGGTCTGTTATCAGCATGGGGGAGAGCATCATGGCAGCATGTGTGTGCAGCAGACATGGTGCTGGAGAAGTAGTTAAGAGCTACGTTCTCAGCCAAAGGGAGAAAGACAGACTGGGCCACCCCAAATGACACATTTTCTCCAACACCACCACACCTCCTAATGTTTCTCATCCTTTCAAGGAGTGCCACACTCTGGTGACCCGGCATTCAAATATGCGAGCCTAGGGGGCGCCATTCTTGTTCAACCCACCATGACCACCTTCCAGGCTCCGTTGGACCTTGCATGCCTCCATTTCTAATCCTCGTGGGATGACCACATTCCAGACATGCTGGCTTTTCATTTCTTTAAGAACCAAACTCTATGTGCCTCCGGGCCACTCCGCGTACTCTGCCCTCTTCCTGGAGCACTCCCCCACTCTCCTCGCCTCTTTAACGTCTTCCCTTTCTTTCCTTCTCAGCAGAAACATCACTTCCTTCAGAGAACCATCTTGATTACCCCAAGGTCATTCCCCTGCCCCTACCTGTTTCTCCCCTCACTGAATCCTGTTCTTTCCCTGGCATTTACATTTCATTGTCTGCCTCTGCCGTCAGACTGTCAGCGCTATGGTGGCCCGGGCCACATCGGAATTGTTCATCGTGCTATCCTGCATTTGGCACATGGCTTGACACATAGGCACCCAGCAAATAAGAACTGAGGGGGGGAGGGAATCACTGCGATATGCCAGGCCTTAGATCAGGATCTGAGTGAACAGAAAAACAAACAATTCCTGCTTCTGAGGATGGAAGGCAGGGGCAGAGGATGCTACCTGGTGAGGTCAGTGGTGGTGGCACTAAGGACGGAGCTGTACTTCTGAGTCAGAGGACACAGGTTGTAGGGGACCGGGGTCTGGGCATTTGAGGTGTGGTGGGGAGGCCCGTGGGGCAACATGCAGTGGCTACAGTAGATGAGACGGTATTGGAGGTGTGAGCCCAGTGGGTAGGAGATCTGGGGAGGGGGAAGGGTGTACCACTGATCCTTTCCATACAGGTACAGCAAATGAAGTTCAAGGACTCTCGCATCAAACTGATGAATGAGATCTTGAATGGCATCAAAGTGCTGAAGCTGTATGCGTGGGAGCCCAGCTTCTTGGAGCAGGTAGAGGGCATCAGGCAGGGAGAGCTCCAGCTGCTGCGCAAGGGTGCCTACCTGCAGGCTATGTCCACCTTCATCTGGGTCTGCACCCCCTTTCTGGTGAGTGAGGCTTTCTGCGGCTGGTATGGGGTTCCTGGCTGTGGCTAGGCCAGCCCAGGTCTTGAGGACCCCTGGAACCGAACAGATCCCACCACCATGACGCTCATTCCCATGCTACCCAGGTGACCCTGATCACCCTCGGAGTGTACGTGTGTGTGGATGAGAACAACGTGCTGGATGCCGAGAAGGCCTTTGTGTCCTTGTCTTTGTTCAATATCTTAAAGATCCCCCTCAACATGCTGCCTCAGTTAATCAGTGGCCTGACCCAGGTAAGCCAGGGCAAGCTGGGTGTCTGTTATACTTAGGGTATGTGGGAAGGTCATCAGGGGTCACTTAGGATAATCAAATGGGGAGAGTCCCTGGGGCCAGGGAAAGCCGTGGAGCCTAAGTGGGCAGGTTTGGAGTCACAGGGCCTGAGTTCCTGACACAGCCTCCTTGTTGCCATCTGGACCTTATCTTCAGACAGTGGGAGCCATGTAAGACTTGATTGTAGGAGGGACCCCAGCATTAGTGAGTGGGTCCTCAGGAGGCCCTGCTTAGCCTCAGAAGTTGGACACCCGTGGAGCAATGGTAAACTAATCCACACCCTCCTGTAGGCCAGTGTGTCTCTGAAACGGATCCAGGATTTCCTGAACCAAGATGAACTTGACCCCCAGTGTGTGGAAAGAAAGACCATCACCCCAGGTCCCAACTCCCTTACTGCAGGGAAATTCTGCTCCAAGTTTCTAAGATTCCTCCTGTGACCCCTTTTCTTCTCTGAACTCTACAGGCCCTCTCCTAATCAACCCCTCCCCCACGGCTCCTCACGCCCCACCCTCTGTCCTTGCTCTGAGGATCCTCTCCCTTGCTCACACTCCTCCCAGGCCTCCCTGGGGTCTTCCAGTATCCTAGACACGCTGACCCTATGCATCTTGGTCCTCCCAGGCCAGGCCATCACCATACACAACGGCACCTTCACCTGGGCCCAGGACCTGCCACCTACCCTGCACAGGTACCCCAGCTTCTCTCACTCACTGGCTAGCTATGCAAAAAAAAAGGGGGGACAGAAGGTCCCATCAAACGTGGTCCCTTCTCTCCTTGTCTCTGGCTTTGACAGGGGATGCAGGAAAAATCCTGTGTTTGACAGGGTGGTGTCGGGAACAGAGGAGGGCTTGGGTCTGCAGGAGGAAGGCTTGGACCAAACCCAACTTCCGCCACTGACCACCACTCCTTGCTCTTAGCCTAAACATTCAAATCCCGAAGGGGGCACTGGTGGCCGTGGTGGGCCCCGTGGGCTGTGGGAAGTCTTCGCTGGTGTCTGCCTTACTCGGAGATATGGAGAAGCTGGAAGGCATGGTGTCTGTGAAGGTGAGATGGGCAGGGGGCTCCTGGAAAGGCATGCGGTCTGGACAGCCTCAGGCAAACCCTAAGGCAACCAACCTCTCCATTGGCCAGGGCTCGGTGGCCTATGTACCGCAGCAGGCGTGGATCCAGAACTGCACGCTTCAGGAAAATGTGCTATTTGGTCAACCCATGAAACCCAAGCGCTACCAACAGGCTCTGGAGACTTGTGCCCTGCTGGCTGACCTGGATGTGCTTCCTGGTGGGGACCAGACAGAGATTGGAGAGAAGGTACAGAGCCACCTTTTCATCCCCGAGGAGCCAGCTCATGAGGTTACTAACCCAAGCCCAGCCTCAGATTTCTGTACTCACTTGCCAGTTCGTCTAACGTCATGCCCATCTCTGTGCCAGGAAACAGCTCTATTCCTGGGAGGAAAATGATACAAACAGACAAGGACCACAGAATGCCCCAGGGCCACGACAAAGGCCTATGCAGGGTAGAAGAAGAGCAGGAAGTAGGGATAGAAGAGTCTGTGTAAGGAGAAGCATCACTCTTGAGCTGACTCTTAATGACTGAGAAAAAGGAGCACATCATTCATTGATTTAGCCACCAGATTTTTATTAAGCATCTGCTATGGGCCAGGGAATACTATATGGTGGCGAATGCACCAGGATAAAAATTTTTGCTTTTATAGAAAAACAATAAGCAAGATAAACAAAATATATATTAGATAATCCTAAAGGGGAGACACAAAGCCACGCAGGAATATAAGAAATTTGTGCTGGGCTGTTTTGTTGGGGAGGTTTATCATTGAGAAATAGAGACCTGAACAGAAGGAACAGCCCTGCAGAGGACCACGAAGCCCTGGCTGTCTAGGGACCTCGCCTAGGGTCATCTGAGATAGAACAGACAGTTCAAAGCCTCGGGCAGGTGTGTGACTGGGCATTAGCCCAAGGAAGAGAAAAGCATGGTTGGGGCAGAGTGATCCAGGTGTCAGGAGATGAAAGGGAAACGACTGAGGTCCTCAGACAGCTGGGATGTTTAGAACCCTGCAGGCCATTTGAAGACTGCAGGTTTTACCCAGTGATAGAAGGCCCTTGGAGAGAGAGCCTACGAGCAGTGGGTGGTCACAGCTGGCATTTGGTGCACTCTGACCCTGCTGGGTGGCCCTGGTTGTCTTGGAACTCATTACATAGATCCGGCTAGCCTTGAACTCTCAGAGATCCACCTTCCTCTGCCTCCCGAGTGCTGGGGTAAAAGGCGTGCACCACCACTGCCCGGTGTGAACAGGGCTGTTAAATTATAAAACATGGGACTCTGGTGGAAGCTTTGTTTTTCTCTGTCGGGTTTTCACTTTACTACATGAATTTGCGTGAGGGGTGCATGGGAGAACACACAGTTGCTACAGTGTGTGGGGGTCATTTCTACCCTTTCACCTTTACTGGGAGTCGAACTCAGATCCTCAGACTTGGTGGCAAGCACCTTTCTCTGTAGAGCTATCTTGCCATTCCTTGCTTTTATTTAAAGTATTGCCTGTTTGTAAATGTGTCAAGGGTCCCCTAACATTAAATGTACCGCCTTGACTCTCTTTTCCGGGCCCAGTTCAGTTATATTACGTTTATTTACAATGTTGTGCAATAATTGCTAGAACCTCGGGTGTTCCAAATGTCACTCCAACCTGTTATCTGTCCTTATCGAACCGTTTCCAATTCCTCCTCCCCAAACCTCTGGCAACTGCCACTTGGTTTTTCAGAATCTGGCTACCTAGATAACAGTGTGAGTGGACTTGCATAATATTTGTCTTTTTATGTCCAGCTGGTATAAGGTCCTCAAAGTTCATCCATGTTGTAGCACATGTCAGCATTTCCTTCCTTCTTAGGGCTAAATAATATTCCAGTCTATGGATATAGCACCTATTGTTTTCTTGTTCATCTGTCATGAGCACTGGCATTGGGCAGGGCAGCCAACTGTGCAGGGTGCTGAACAGGCTCATCTGTCCCAAAGGATTCTAAGAGCCAACACCCTTTCCTCCTACAACTTTGTGGAGACAGCCAAGTACCCAATGAAATAGCCGGGCAGTGGTGGCGCCTGACTTTAATCCCAGCACTCGGGAGGCAGAGGCAGGAGGATCTCTGTGAGTTCGAGGCCAGCCTGGTCTACAGAGTGAGATCCAGGACAGGCACCAAAACTACACAGAGACACCCTGTCTCAAAAAACCAAAAAAAAAAAAAAAAAAAAAAAAGAATAGATATTCAGAGGTCTGCCTTGCTGAGTGACAATGAGTGGGCTCTCGTCCCCCATGGGCCTGTCTGACCTCTTCAATCTACCACCACACATCACCCACCTTCTCCACCCTCTAGGGCATTAACCTCTCTGGAGGCCAGAGACAACGGGTGAGTTTGGCTCGAGCTGTTTACAGTGATGCCAACATTTTTTTGCTGGATGACCCATTGTCAGCTGTGGACTCTCATGTGGCTAAACATATTTTCGACCAAGTGATTGGACCAGAAGGTGTGCTGGCAGGCAAGGTGAGGCCACCAGAGAGTGGGAGCAAAAGTGAGATTTGGTCCTTGGGGAGAACAGACAGGAGGTGGCAGGGAGGTGGGGGGGCGGATGGGCAGGGAGACCTGGAGATGTAGGAACCTGAAAAGCAGGATACGATCTGGGGAAACCCATAGAGATGCACACCTCCGAGATGCTGTGCAGGCTCTGGCTGGTGTGGGATATGCTGTGGATGTGCCTGGTCTATGACTGACTCCTCATGTTTACCCCACGGCTCTGTACCCATGCTTGGGGTCTGCCTGAGGATGCTGCAGCTCAGAAACTGCTGCCTTCTCCACAGACCCGGGTGCTGGTAACCCATGGCATCAGCTTCCTGCCCCAGACGGACTTTATCATTGTGCTCGCTGACGGACAGGTGTCTGAGATGGGCCACTACTCGGCCCTCCTCCAGCATAATGGCTCCTTTGCCAACTTCCTCCGAAACTATGCACCAGATGAAGACCAGAAGGAACATGAAGGTGGCAAAAAATTAGTACCAACCATCCCTGGCCTTCCCAACTCCCATCCTTTCCCAGCATTCACCTTGTCTGGGGTTTCTAAGTCCCTCGGAACTGGCCTATGGAGCTGGAGACCTAGTTCTGGGAAACCACCTGTGTGATAAAGATGCACTGGGGCCTACCTTCTCTCCCCTGACCATGGGACCCTGTCTCAGCAGCATTTTCCCATTTTTTTAAAAGATTTATTTATTCTTTATTATGTATACAGTATTCTGCCTGCATGTGTGCCTGAACGCCAGGAGAGAGCACCAGATCTCATTACAGATGGTTGGGAGCCACCATGTGGGTGCTGGGAATTGAACTCAGGTCCTCTAGAAGAGCAGCCAGTGCTCTTAACCTCTGAGCCATCTCTCCAGCACCTGTTTTCCCATTTGTTAAAAGAACACAGGAGCTTAGACCCAGAGTATGAAGTAAAACTGTTTTATGGTTGAATTGTTTGTAAGCGTATAAGTACTTGGCAAAATCATTTATTTACCAACAAGAGTTGTTAAATAATTACTATGACCTGAAACTATTCCAGATAGTAGACTACCAAAAGGCCTCTTTTGTCATGAAGTCCAGGGCAGTGTCTGAGCTTACAAAAGACCTGGCTCCCCTACTTGGTTGCCCAGTTAGAGCTCCCTACCTCAACCCTCTGAGTTGGCTCTCAGGTCTTCTCTTGGGTTTCCCTGCCTGCTGCCAACCTGCTTGAGCATTCCCAAGTGATATGCCCTTGAGAAGCCCTGGACACACATCCTTTCCTTAATCCTCACAGTGACTGGTGGTGCCACGAGCTACCCATGATTATTACCCTTTTGTGATGCCTGCCTAAGGCCCTGATGCCATCAAGGAAGCAGGATTTAAGGCCAGCCAGACTGACTTCAGAGCCCAGGTCTTCAGCCTATTGAGTCCCCTTCTCTACAGGCTTCAAATAACTTTCTGCCTAAATTTCCTTCTGGCTGTTTTTTGTTTTGTTTTGTTTTGTTTTCAGAGACAGGGTTTCTCTGTATAGCCTAGGCACTCTAGACCAGACTGGCCTCGAACTCACAGAGATCCACCTTCCTCTGCCTCCTGAGTGCTGGGATTAAAGGTGTGTGCCACCATGGCCCGGTTTCCTTCTGGCTGTCATCTCAAACCCTCTCCTCACCCTCTTGCTTGTCCATCCAGCCCTCTCACTGGTGTGGAGGATGGGGTCTCTAGGGCTGCAGAAGGGGCCATCACCCTCTGTGACTTTCCTTCCCTGCTGCAGGCTTGCAAGATGGAGATGAGGAAGTGCTGTTGGTTGAAGACACACTCAGCACCCACACAGACATGACGGACAATGAGCCGTCCATGTACGAGGTCCGCAAGCAGTTCATGAGGTAAACTAAACTCCCTGGAGTTTTCAAGTCCCCAGAAGGCTACATCAGGGCTACCAAGCCCCAGCAGGTAGAATACATGTGGGCATTCTCCCTGACGCTCAATCCTGGGAGTGTGTCCATGTTCTCAGGCCTGGGTCTGACCAGCTGCTTCCACAGACAGATGAGCTCCATGTCATCAGAAGGGGAGAGCCAGAACCGGCCTGTGACCAAGAGACACACGAATCCATCAGAGAAGGAGACGCAGGTGACAAACGCCAAGAAGACTGGGGCCCTGATCACAGAGGAGACAGCAGAGACAGGCAATGTGAGTAGGATGGGCCTGGGCTGGGGACGATGACCAGGTCCCCGGGGCTCGTGGAGATTGTGTGGCCTCTCTTTACAGGTGAAGATTGGCGTGTACCGGGATTATGCCAGGTCTGTGGGGCTCTACACCACGCTAGCTATCTGCCTCCTGTATGTGGGCCAGAGTGCGGCTGCCATCGGAGCCAATGTGTGGCTCAGCGCCTGGACCAATGATGCGGTGGTAGATGGCCGGCAGAATAACACCTCCCAAAGGCTAGGTGTCTACGCTGCCCTAGGAATACTACAAGGTGAACATATTGGGGTGCCCAGAAGGGGTTCCCTCATCCCTTCTCTCCTTTGCCCACACCCCAAACCACAGACCCATATCCCTGTTTTAGAGCCTCCGTAGAGCCCACCTGGCCACCCCCTGTCTCATTCTGCCCTTCTACCCTGGCCTCCTCCCCTGCCGTAAGTGACTCATCCTCTCCCTGTCCCAACAAGGGCTCCTGGTGATGCTGTCAGCCTTCACCATGGTGGTCGGCAGTGTCCAGGCGGCCCGCCTGCTGCATGCAGCTCTGCTGCACAACAAGATTCGTTCACCACAGTCCTTCTTTGACACAACGCCCTCCGGCCGCATCCTCAACCGGTTCTCTAAGGACATCTATGTCATCGATGAGGTTCTGGCCCCCACCATCCTCACGCTGTTGAATTCCTTCTTCATGTCCATCTCCACCCTTGTGGTCATCGTGGCCAGCACGCCGCTCTTCATTGTCGTTGTCATACCTCTGGCTGTGCTCTATGGCTTTGTGCAGGTACCAGCGTGGATGGGTGGGACGCTGAAGTGCACGGGGCAGGTGGAGCTCTAGAGTGGGCATGGAGTGTGTGTGCACACGGTGGGTGGCTGGGTGGGTGGGTTCTGATGTGGACCAGGCCCTTTTGTAGGCTAGGTCATAGCTGGTTGGATCAGGGACTTCAGAGTCAATTGCTTCACGTCCTTGAAACTCACTTATCTAACCTGTAAAATAGACCCTTAAAATCTAATTCATAGAGATGATGTGAGGATGAAATGTGTGTTCATTTACTGACAGCCCTGGGACCCTTTCCAAATGGCTGTATTTTGTTTATTTGTGTGTGTGTGTGTGTGTGTGTGTGTGTGTGATGTACGTGCACATACATGTTTGTGTGTGTGCACATGTGTGTGTCCATTTGTGGAGGCCAGAGGTCAATGCTGAGTGTCTTCCTCAATCACTCTCCACCTTATTTTCTGGGACAGAGTTTCTCATTGGATGCAGAGCTCACCTGTCCAACTAGGCTGAATGCCCAATGAGCTTCAAGGATTTGCCTGTCCCTGCCTCCCCAGTGCTGGGGTTACAGGTGTGCACTGCCATGCCTGGATTTTTATGTGGGTGCTGGGGAATCTTATTTTGGGTCTTCATGCTTGTATGGCAATGCACTCTACTGAGTGAGTCTTCTCCTCAGCCCCCTACACCGATTGGTATTATTTGAGTAAATCATTGTAAACAGTTCGCAAGATGCTGTCCTTTGTGTGCATATTTAGACATATGTGTCACCTGAGATGCTCAGCATTCAGGGACAGCTCATTGTAAAGGCTCGTGATTGCTGGGATCTCTCTCTTCAGGGAGGTGATCAGTTCCCACAGGGGGCTCGGAGTGCTGCCCCCTAGGTAAGGAGCCTCCTGTGTACCCCTCCTGTGCAGGCCTGGCTATCTTTGGGCCCACAGAATACAGGCTAGAAAATGGAGGCAGAACCATGGTTTTGTGGGGCTAGAACTCTTAAATCACTAGGTAGGTAGAATAAGAGGGACTTTTTCAGAAAAAAAAGATATAAAATTATTTTTTGCAGTCATTTGACTGGGAGCACATGTCTACGATCTTTAAGCGGAACAAGAAATCTCACTACTTGGGCGGTTAAACAAGACAGTGTCGTGGTCTGTAAAAGATGAGGCGGTGGGAGGGCTAAGGCATCAGGAAGAGCTTCATGGACGAAGCAGGCTGGCTGGCTGAGCAAAGCTGGTCAGAGAGGAAGTGTATAATGTATGTCTGGAATCTGTTCTCCAAGGGAACATAGGAAAAGGCACCAAGGGCTCATGGGAAGCGCAGGGCCAGCAGGAGGGAACACAGGGAATTGTTTGGCGGCCATGCAGGACTGAGCTGGTGGTTCGACACCCCTGACTGGAGCTCTCTTCCCGTCCCTGGTCAGCGCTTCTATGTGGCCACGTCCCGGCAGCTGAAGCGGCTGGAATCCATCAGCCGCTCACCCATCTTCTCACACTTTTCGGAGACAGTCACGGGCACCAGTGTCATCCGGGCCTATGGCCGAATGGAAGACTTCAAGGTCTTCAGTGACAGGAAGGTGGACACCAACCAGAAGAGCTCCTACCCCTACATCGCCTCGAACCGGTCAGGACGGGCTCTCTGTGGTGCTGAGTGGGCTCCCGCACCCCCTGCCCTTGTTCATTCCCTCCCTGTTGGTCCCCACAGGTGGCTGGGTGTCCATGTGGAGTTCGTGGGGAACTGCGTGGTGCTCTTCGCCGCACTGTTTGCCGTGATCGGGAAAAACAGCTTGAATCCAGGGCTCGTGGGTCTTTCTGTGTCCTATGCTCTACAGGTAAGGTGGGGCCCATCCTTGTGATAGAGCAACTAGGAAAACACAAATGCCCAAATTATTCTGCCTCTCCTCAGTGCTAAGAAAAGGTCTCTGCTACGCTCTCTGATTTATTAGGCCAATTTGGCATGGCGTCTGCTTTGTGAGGCGCTAGCTGGCCTAAACCAGGAGGAGATGCCTTCGGCAGGGCCACCACTGAGGCAGAGGACATACAGGGCTCACTAGCATCTGCTGAGTGTGTATCCTCTGCTCCACCCGCAGCCCAGCCCCAGCTGGGTTCCCAAAGCCCGAGATCTCTCAGCCCAGGCATGGGGAGACACTACCAGCCAGGGAGTGTGATGCAGGCTGGGGAGGTCTCCCTAGCAGGAAGAGGAAAGTGTGACAAGAGACAAGGGGGTATATATAGTTCATTGGTAATGTACTCGGCTAGTATGTGCAAGACCCTAGGTTCAAATCAAGTACAGGAAGGAAGGAAGGGGGTGGAAGGGAGAGGGGGAGGGAGGGAGGGAGGGAGAGAAAGAGCCAAGAGCTTGAAGGAGTTTCCCTGCTCTGAGATCTTGGAGAAATGATCTTGGAGCCTGGCCCAAACAGAACTGCCATGTCTGGTCAACCTGACTGAGGTCTGAACATGGGACATGTGGGCCCAGACTCCATGATGTAGTACACACCTTCTGTGTCCTTGGCTTTTTCACTGAAGAACCAACCAGCTACAGACAGAAAACACTTGAAAAGGCTAGAAATGATGCATGCCTGGAATCCTAGCACTTGGGAGGAAGCTGAGGCAGGAGGATTGCAGTGAATTCAGTGCCAGTGTAAACTACATAGTGAGATTTTTTTCTCAAAACAAAACAAAATAAAAAAAAAACTCCCCCCAAAACAATTTGAAAAAAAATTTTAGAAGCTCCTACCCCGCCCCCCCCCAAAAAAAGCAGAAAACAAACAAGAGGACTTCAGTGAGTCTCTGGACACAGGTCAATGAAGTGACATGTAGGCATTGTGTTAGGGATCTTAAGTAATCGAGACACCATTAGCAGCATACAGGAGGGCGTGGGTCTGTTCCATGTGAATAATAAACAGTTTTTTGTGAAGGACTTATCTGTGGATTTAGGTATATTCCCGGGCCCCAGAACCAATACCCCATGGTTGTGGAGGAGTAAACAGGTCAGGTGACTGGAGGCTGGGACTGGAGGTCACCCTGACACCAGCCTGTACAGTCAAAGAGTTATACAAGCTGCAAATGGGATTTCTGTAAGGCAGATCACATGGTCGAGGCCTCAGGTGGCTCAGATCTGAATGCATCGGTAAACAGAAAGCAGGGCCGACGGGCCTGTCTGCTTCAACCTTAATGTGCACGTGACTCATTTGGAGAGCTTGTTAAAATGTTCCTTCTCATTCACAAGCTTCAGTGCTGAGCCCAAGCTTGGGGTCTGCACTGCTGGCAACGTGTCTTGGTAACACAGCCCAGTCCCTGGACTGGCCACCTGACACATGCTGGGAGCATGTTAGGAGTGGAGAGTCTCGGCTCACACTCTGCGTTTTGACAGGATGCTCAGAGAAGTCTAACGCATATTAAAGTTTGAGGGGCACTGAGTGAGACTGCCCTCCACTGAGTGTGCATGGTCACTGCCTGAGGCACAGATGTGATTAGAGGCCTAGTCAGCACACACCTGGAGATCTTAGACGGGATGGATTCCACGGGTGGAGAAATAAAGCCCCTGCTGGGCCCCTCCCACAACACAGTTCCTTTGCTCAGGTGACCTTGGCTTTGAATTGGATGATACGAATGATGTCAGACCTGGAATCTAATATCATAGCTGTGGAGAGAGTCAAGGAATACTCCAAGACTGAGACCGAGGTGAGTTCCAAGATGAGTTCCCTGCAGCAGAAGGTACCTGGGTGACCTGAGGAAGGAGGCTTGGTGGCCCTGTCATCACTGTGTGTTCAAGGCCAGCTGTTTAAGTGGTATCCATCCTTCCATCTGCCCGTCCATCCATCCAGCTCTCAGGGTATCAGGCCATGGTTGATGCTAGATTCAGAGGGAGGGCTCAGAGCTGAGCCAGAGATTCTGAGCCGTGGAGGCACAGGGCATGTAGATAGATGGTAAGGCTCTGGGGCTGCCCCGAGGGCAGATAGGGGAGGTGGTTCCGCTGGGGTGATCCTGGAGTAAGTGGGATTCAGAGAATGGGCAAGTTTTCACAGATGAGGTGAAGTAGGGATGGGCCAGGGGAAAGATGAGCATTCCAGCCAAAGGAGCGGAGGTGGGACAGTGGGCCTTTTGTTTTTTGTTTTCAAGACAGGGTTTCTCTGTGTAGCCTTGGCTGTCCTGGAACTCACTCTGTAGACCAGGCTAGCCTGAAACTCAGAGATCCATCTGTCTTTGCCCCACCCTGGCCCCTGAGTGCTGGGATTAAAGATGTGCACCACCACTACCAGGCAGTGTGCTCTTTTTTAGAGAAAAGGAACTGTTCTCGCCTAGGTGGGTACAGATTTTTCTCCAAAGAGGGCATAGTTCAGAGCTCTTCATGCCCAGAAGCTGCACCATCTCTGAGCTCTCAGTGTCAAGCAGTCCACTTTTGGACCTCTGACCGTGTGTTCCACGGCCATAGTTCTCTGCCCTCTATGAGACTCCAGTGCTGTGACCTGCCTTTGTTTCCCCAGCCGTCGGCTCCTGTCTTTTCCATTCCCTGTTTAGCCTAGACTCTGTCTACACTCCACAGGGAGATGCTCTCAACCTGTCTCTGTCCTTGCCCACAAAACCCTGCCCCATCTGCGCCCACCTGTTCACATCACACTGGTACAGAGCCGCTAATGTGTAGCTGGGGGGAAAAATCGCTGATGTTCCTTCAAGTTCATAACCACCCTCCACAGCTGGTGTCCCTGCTTCCCTTCCCTGAGAATTATGCGCTCCCACTTTCCAAAAGACCTCTTCAGAGAATCTTCTGTCCTCAAACCACGTCTGTTCTCTGTGCTCAGCCCTCCACCTCACCTGCCTCTTTCTTCCCTGAGAAAACAGGTTAGAGATGTGAACTCCCTTCACCTTCAGCTCCTCAGTGCCGCCTGGGCATTCTCTGCCTCCTTCCTTTCCCTTTGAGCTGATGTTTTCCCTTCTCTTTTCAAAGTCCAGCCCCTCAGCTTCTATCAGCTCGAATGGCTGCTGGAGGATATGGCTTCCTCAGTCAGACTTTCTGCCTTGCTCCCTCTGTTGGGTGACTACCTTCCCTTCTAGGCATAAACAACCCCCCACCCCCACCCGCACCCCCCACGTCACATTGCCCCGCTTCTCAGTTCTCCTTTGTTGTGAAGTCCGTCCGATTGAAGCTGTGATCTACACAGGTTCCGCTTCTTCCTTACCCCGGCTGGCCCTTGCCTGCTGCAGCCTGCTTTCCACGAAAACAGCTCCCTCATGACCTACCTGGCTCCAGTCTAAGAGACGCTTTCCTGTGCTCGTCTGATTTGACATCAGCTCCATCCAGATGAAAGCACCCACTCTTCCGCTCGGAGCTTATTCTGTGACCCAAGCCCTAGGTCTGTGGGTGGACCGTCACTGAACCCCCACGCACTTGCTTGTTCTCCATCCCGAGCCACAGGGGCCTCCACGCTAGCCCCACTTCCCCCAGCGCACTGATTCCCGTGTCTCTCTACATCCAACATGTCCTATGGATGCACACAGTCGCTTTATCCCAAATGATGCTGTTCTCAGCCCTGGTATCCATTTCTGCCTTTAGCATCTCCTGGAGGGAGCTGTTTGTATAAACTGCTGTTCCTGGTTCTGTTACTCCCTTCCCCCTCCCTTTCCCCTTCCCCCTCCCTTTCCCCCTTATCCCCTCCTTCCTTTTCCCCCCTCCCCCTTGCTGGTCCTCTCTTCTCTCTCCCCCTCCCTCTTCCTCCTATTCCCTTCTCTCCCTTCTCCCCTTTCTCCTTCCCCCTTCCTCCTCTCCCTCCTCCTCTTCCTCTTTTTCTTTTTTTAAAGTTCTTTTTTTTTAGATTTATTATTTATTATGTATACAATGTTCTGCCTACATGCCAGAAGAGGGCACCAGATTGAATTTTAGATGGCTGTGAGCCACCATGTAGTTGCTGGGAATTGAACTCAGAACCTCTGGAAGAACAGCCAGTGCTCTTAACCTCTGAGCCATCGCTCCAACCCCCTCCTCTTCCTCTTTTTCTTCTTTTCCCAGTTCTGGGGCTGGAACCCAGGACCTCATATTTGCCGGGCAAGCACTCTGCCCCTGAGATACATCCCTAGGTGTTTTGTTTTTTGGGTTTTTTTTGTTTGTTTGTTTTTGTTTTTGTTTTTGTTTTGTTTCCCTGGAACTCGCTTTAGAGACCAGGCTGGCCTCGAACTCACAGAGATCCGCCTGGCTCTGCCTCCCGAGTGCTGGGATTAAAGGCGTGCGCCACCACCGCCCGGTTGGGATCTGGCCTTTTTAATGTTGGATCTGGGGATAGACTTAGGTCCTCATGATTGCAAAGAAAGCATTTTACTGACTGACGCATCTCCTGAGCCACTTTCCACATTTTTAATCTCTTTACCTCTCACTCTTCCTCGAAGTGTCCACCATCTTCCCTCCAGCTGCTCCGTTCTCCTTGCAGTGCCCAGGGAGACCCTTTAAAACTCCACTGGGAACTGGGCCTGGAGGTGCGTGGCTTTTAATTCCAGCACTAGAAAGGCAGAGGCAAACTCTGTGAGTTTGAGACCAGCCATGGTCTCGTGGGATAGCTTATTGGAGAAATTATTTTGGCCACTCCACGTAGTTAAAAGGATATTTATTTAATGGCGTAACTCACAAATTAAGTAACGGGTAAGTCGCAGGGTCTGGGGAAGGTGTAATGCAGTCCAGCAGTGTTCTCCGGAGCTCTGCACAATCTGCACCGGTCAGCGTCCCGGCACCGAGCGAGCGCCCAGCGAGAGCGCTGACCCATCCTGCTCTCGGTCCCCGGCGCCTCCCCTCGCCCCGCCTCGTAGGCGTGACAGTTGCCAGAGTCTCAATGGGGGTTGGAACTTCCAAAACCAAGCTGGAATGGCTACCCACTACAATAGCTCTTTTTGTAAAGTGCGTAACTAACATGCCCGGGGTCCAGGGTTCTGCCGCTAAAACCAAATAAACCTGGTGTGGTGGCTTGTGCCTATAACCCCAGCACTTGGGAGGTAATTCAGAGTACCTGCCCCTGTACTGCATGCAGAACACAAGCAGCAAACGTCATTCCCTTGTCCGTCTGTCCTCTAGATAGCCACTTGCCTGGTTCCCTCCCTGACCTCCTTCAGGCAGCCACTGCCACCTCCTCCAGGAAGCCTTCCTGAATAAGGCATAGAAGAGCAAACTCTTCAGGGCCCAAGCCCTCATCACTTGTTTCACTACAGAGCCTTGCTTCTGTATAAATCATATAGATTTATATATAAATCATATGCCCTGTGAATGCTGGAACGCGAGCTTCCCAGAAGGAGAGCTTTGCCTGGCTGGTGATACTTAGTAATAGAGAATGAATAAAGATGAGGAAAGGCCGTGCAAAAGCAGAGAGGGAGAGACCCTCAGAGACAGGAGACAGAGTGGCAGGGGCCGGACGGCCAGGTTTCAGAGTAGCATGTGGGGGGATGGAACCACAGAGAAAAGGCTGGGGGTGTGGTCCCGTGGTAGCCTGCTTGCCTGGCAGGTGTGAGCCCCTGGGTTCTATCAAAGAAAAAAAGTCAAAGGATGTAAGGATCCCCTGAACCACAGGTGCCAGCCCTCCCCCTCAGGAGTCACGGTGAGAGAGGATTGAGGTGTCAGGAAAGAGGTGGGGCTGAACAGTGGGAGAGGGCTTGGACAGGTGTCGCCCTGATGAGAACCCAACTGTCTCCCGCTAGGCTCCCTGGGTGGTGGAGGGCAACCGTGCTCCAAAAGGCTGGCCCACGTGTGGCGCGGTGGAGTTCCGGAACTATTCGGTGCGGTACCGCCCGGGCCTTGAGTTGGTGCTGAAGAACTTGACTCTGCGTGTGCAGGGTGGCGAGAAGGTACTTGTGCCTGGGGACCTTGCCACAGCCTTGCGGGGGACCGTGGGTGCTCTAACTGGCCATCTATTGGGGTGCTGATAGAAACCCAGAGATGCCCCTGACAGCCCTTCCCATGCCCCACAGGTAGGCATTGTGGGCCGCACTGGGGCTGGCAAGTCTTCCATGACTCTCTGCCTGTTCCGAATCCTGGAGGCCGCCGAGGGTGAGATCTGCATTGATGGGCTCAATGTGGCACACATTGGCCTCCATGACCTCCGTTCTCAGCTCACCATCATCCCTCAGGTAGGAGCCTGCTGACCCTGCTCCTCCCCCTACCCACCCACCCCACTCCCAAACCCTGAAACTTCAAGAACTGGGCCTTGGGGCCTGGTTGGAAAGATGCCTCCACAGCCCGGAGCAGAGTCAACACAAAAGCCACCCAGGCACAGATCTGGAAGGACAGACTCCTTGGCCGGTCAGGACTGCCCGTGGGCTCCTGAACTAGCAAACGGGAAGGATCACATGCTCCTCCCAGCAGAGCAATGCTGAGGTGTCCTGTCTTTCTCTCCTGGTTGCACAGCTCCAAGTGGCGCAGCCTCTTCTGGCTCCTTAGGGTGTTTTTTATGCCGAGTAGACACTTCGGAGGCAGATTAGTGGCGCAGCTTCCCGCTTCAGCAGGGGACTCAGCTACTGGCCAAGCTGAGGTTTATCACTCCCCCACAGACAGGTTTTTTTTTTTATCTCCCTGGTAATGTCCCCCTTCTGGAAGACTGGGGACAGAGCAGAGAGCGGCTGCCCGATGGCTTTCCTTCTTCACGCTCCTGAGACTCCTTGCAGGGGCTAAGCTATTTCTCGCTGATATTATGCCTCCAGGACCCCATCCTGTTCTCGGGGACCCTGCGCATGAACCTAGACCCCTTTGGCCGTTACTCAGAGGAGGACATCTGGAGGGCCCTGGAGCTGTCCCACCTGCACACGTTTGTGAGCAGCCAGCCAGCAGGCCTGGACTTCCAGTGCTCGGAGGGAGGGGATAATCTCAGGTAAGAGTGGGAGTAGACATGTCAGGAATGCTGCCCCCAACTGGGGGCCCTGTGGGTGCTGGACAGGATCCTGGATGAGCCCCTAACCCACACTGGCATGCACCTCAGCCAGAGCTGCGCAGGGATGTTATTTCCTATGGAGTATGGTCTCAGAAGGAACATGGTGCTTCCTCAGACCCCTCATACAAGACTCACTTTGCAGTTTAGGAAACAAACTCAGAGAGGGCAGGGGATTCGCCAAAGTTGCACAGCTAAGAGAAGGCATGCCTGGGATTTGAACCAACTCTGGTTCTCATCTAATTCAACCCCAGTGACGTGCAGATGAAACAGCCCCACCCTTGTTGGAATCTCCTAGGGTCAAGCACCTTTGGCATAAGTGAGAGGAAGCCCGTGGTGCTCTGGAAAGCTAAAGACGTCTGCCAGGATAGAGGCGGTCGGCTCGGGAATATACAAAGTAGGCTCTCTGTATTCCCTGTGCCTACTCCAGACCCTTAGGGTCCACAACCCAAGCCTCTGGGCTGTGTGTTCCAAAGATCAGCAGTCTGTTCTTACTGAGGCCAAAGCCTCAAGACATCTAGATTTTCTTTGGTATTCTATTTGAGTTTGTTTCCGGTGCTAGATTTACCCTAGGCAAGCTCTTTACTGCTAAGTCATAGTCCTAGCTGTGTGATTTGGGGCAAATTGCTTAACCATTCTGTGTCTCTTTTACATTCACTATATAAATAGGGATAATAATAATCTATGCCTGCTTGCATTGCACTCCCTGATAATAATTATATAATATGAGGGCTGAAGAGATGGATCAGCAGTTAAGAGCACTGGCTGCTCTTCCAGAGGACTCAGGTTCAATTTCCAGCACCCATATGGCAGCTCACAATTAGCTGTAACTCCAGTTCCAGGGAATTTAACCTCCTCTTCTGGCCTCAGTAGGCACAGAACACATGTGGTACACAGAGATACATGCAGGCAAAATACCCATATACATAAACTAATAAATAAAATAAACATATATAATGCAAGCTACATATATATAATTACATATTTTTTCTAGTAGCCACATTAGTGGACAGCATAGTGATACCCCTTTCTCAAGAGAGGCATTAACCTCTGAGCCATCTCTCCAACCCAATTCTCTCTTCCTAAGATGTGGGTTACAGGGATCAAATTCAGGCCATCAGGCTTAATGGCAAGCATCTTTATCCACTGAACCATTTAACTGAATAGGCCCTGGAATAAATTCTAAAAACATATTTTGCTGGGCAGTGGTGGTGCACGCCTTTAATCCCAGCACTTGGGAGGCAGAGCCAGGTGGATCTCTATGAGTTCGAGGCCAACCTGGTCTACAGAGTGAGATCCAGGACAGGCTCCAAAGCTACACGGAGAAACCCTGTCTCGAAAAAAAAAAAATTTTTATCCAGCTCAATGTATCTAAAATAATATTCAATGTGTCAGCAATATAAAAGCTATTAGGTGATATATGCCTATCATCCCAGGCCTTGGAAGGCTGAAACAGGAGGATTACTTTAAGTTTAAGGACAGTCTGGGCTACATAATGTTTTCTTGTCTTAAAAAAAAAAGAAAGAAAGAAAAAGAAAAGAAAGTTATTATGGATATTTTGCTTTTTTTTTTCCACAGAAGTTTAAAATCCTGCATGTATTTTCCACTTTCTTTTTATTGTTGTTTGTTTGGTTTTTTTTTTTTTTTTTTTTTTTTTTTTTTTTTTTTTTTTGGTTTTTTCAAAACAGTTTCTCTGTGTAGCCCTGGCTGTCCTGGAACCCACTGTGTAGACCAGGCTGGCCTCAAACTCAGAGATCTGCCTGCCTCTGCCTTCCAAGAGCTGGGATTAAAGGCGTGCGCTATCACTGCCTGACAGTTGTTTGCTTTTTGAGACAGGATCTCTTTATGTTGTAGCCCTGGCTGTCCTGCTATGTAGACCAGGCTGGACTAGAACTCACAGAGATTCTGCCTCTCTCTGCCTCTTCTCTCTCTTAATGCCCTCTCTTTTCTTCTTAATTTTTCCTTTTGGTGCTGGGGTCGAACCCAGGACCTTGTACACGCTGAGCAACACTTCACCATGACCTACATTCCTAATCCTTTATTTTCATCCTTCTATTCAGTGCATACTCATGTTTCAAAACTTAAACAAACAAACGTAAGGTCACATCTGCCCAGTGCTTAATGTTTGGCAGTATTCAAAGTACTTTGGCCTCCACCGTCTCATTTAATCTTTTCTGCTGCCCTCTGGGTCGGAAATAGAAATGGAATTACTTGCCCCAAACTGCTTGGCCAGCCAGAGGCGGGGCAAGGGGGTTAGGGAGATGTGAGATCTTGTCCCCATCACCTTCCTCCCTTCATCGCAAGGCTGCCTCAAACGGGAAACAGGGTGGTGCAGGCCTGGCGACGCATACCTGTGATCCCAACTACTCGAGGCAAGAAAACTGAAAGTTCAAGACCAGCCTTGGCTGGATGGAGCTATCGTTCTTGCTTAGTGAATGTGAGGTCTGGGTTCAGTTCCCTGTACAACCACCCCCCTGTCTGCTAGTCCCCAGCACTTTCCCCAGAGCATCTGTAGCCCTTCACCCCAGGATCAGAGACAGAAGCGGTCCCTCCTCCTCCTTCAGTGAGCTTGTGGTCACTTTAAGTATAACCTGTGTCCTGTGCCAGGCCCACCATTAATCAGCCCTGAGCTCTATCTGGCAGCTCGCTCTGCTGCCAGAACCTTCATTAGTTTCGGGAAGAAGCCAGGGAGGGAGGCCGGTCTTTACTTTGGCTGTGACTCACCCCTCTGGGAAGGGTTGAGGTATTTGTCCTTGGGTGTGTGTGTGGGGTGGGGGGGTGGGGGTGCTGTGGCCTCTGTGGTTGGGAACACAGCCCTGCTTTGTTTATTGGCTCTGGCTTTCAAGGCCGGAGGTTGAAGATAAGGATCCGCCCTCCTGATCTCCAGTGAACAAAGATGGGGAGTCCCCAGGTCCCTCCCTTCCATGTCTCCCAAACAGAGCCATGCTCTCTATTCCCTGTGTGGGTAGGAGATGGCTGCCAGAATGGTATAATCATAGTTTAGCAAGATGGCATGAGAGGCTTGTATGCAAATATCCAAGGAGAGCAATCCCAGTATGTTCTTACTATAAAGTGTGAATGACTGACAATGTGAGGACACACTGTGGCACTAGTTCAGAATGTGGTCCGGAAGGAAGCACAGGAAGAGAGACCAACAGCAGAGCTCTCACGGTGATGTTTAGCTCTGGCTCTGGCTCTCCAGGCCCCTCACTATGGTACAAAGCCTTGTCCCTGCTCCTGGAGGCTGTGGCAGAACCAGGAAAGGTAGACAGCTAGTCCTGGGCTGCTGAGAAGAAGTAGAGACAAACCCTTTGGAAACGAGGCCCGAGGCCTGGAAGGTGGCTTGGGCACCTAGCTGGAAACATCCGCCTTCCTTCTCAGTGTTGGCCAGAGGCAGCTGGTGTGCCTGGCCCGAGCCCTGCTCCGCAAGAGCCGCGTCCTGGTTTTAGATGAGGCCACCGCTGCCATTGACCTGGAGACAGATGACCTCATCCAGGGCACCATCCGCACCCAGTTTGAAGACTGCACTGTACTGACCATTGCCCACCGGCTCAACACCATCATGGACTACAACAGGTGGGCCATGGAAAGCCAAGTGGGTGAGGGGATGGAAAGTCATAGAAAGAGAGGGCATCTGTGGCTATCACCTGGGAGTCCGCAAGAGGCAGGGCAAATGAGACTCTTGGAATTGACTATGGCATGGAAGTACAGAACAGGGTTCCCAAGTTACGCTTCAGATGCAGGGTAGAGTTAACTGGGTTCAATGACATCTGCAAAGACCCAGGGTCCTTTGGGAATTATCAACATGTGGGGAAAGGTACACCAGGCTCCCTAGACATTGGAAACTGCATGGGTCACCTCTGTGCTCCTTACCGAGAATGGGTAAGGGGAGGGGAATGGCCCCTCATGTCACTTCCAAGCTTGTGGGTGGGGCGTTTGCATGCCCATCACTTCCTCTGCACCTCACTCCCACCTGTGTCGGGAAGTACCACAGGGGACGTGATAAAGCTGCTTGGGAGGTCCCTGACAGGCTCCTGGGCCCCATCCTTGGTGACTAGACCCTACCAGTGCCTGAAAGGGCTGATACTTGTGGGGAAGGCGTTGTGTCTGAGCCCGAGCACTGAGCCCCTGATTGCCGTGTGACTATGGGCAGCTTGCAAAGCTCTGCTGGGGCTGTTCCGCGTCTCTCAGAACTGCTGGAAGGAGTCAGTGAAAGCACATGCAAACTGAAGGTAACACCGAGAAATGCCAGTTTGCTCCCCAGTCCCCTTAAAGCCCGTTTATTGTGATTCCCCCTAGCATTCATTCCTCCAAGGATGAGAAAGGGAGCTCCTCAGAATCGCTTGGCTTCCTTGGGTAGGGGGATGGGTCAACTGAGGCTTCCTCTTGGAAGTGTCCTCATGCAGCCAGCAGGATCTGGGGGTGGGGGTGGTGAGCATGCCTGATGCCACCCTGTGTCTGTCCCACCCCTACCCCATTTCTATCCCTCCCATTCAGGATCCTCCTGGGAGGAGAATGCAGGTGGGCTGCAAGTGGTGGGCTCGGCCTCCGGGGAAAGAGGCAGGGCTGAGAGGATCTTTCCAGATTCATTCCCCAACAGCGCTAGGGTGGGAGGCTCGGGCCCCACCGTGGAGGGGTGGGAGTTCACTCATTCTAAAAGGGCAGGCAGAAATTAATCAAAGAGTCAGGTTACGGAGCCTGTAATTAGAGCCCACGGGAAGGAAGCAGGGGTCCCCGTGTGCAGACAGAGTAGTCAGGCTAGCAGGGTGGCAGGACCTTCTCTTCCAAGAAAGGGCACTGCCAGGTGGACCCAAAGGATGGGGAAAGGGTGAGAGATGGGGAGTGAAGAAGGGAGGTGGCTGAATACCCCAGAAACAGAGGCGGCCCAGCCCCCAAGGCAGGGAGCTCTGAGGCTGGAGGGTGGAGCCAGAGAGAGGAACCAGCCTCCAAAGCTGTTCTGGAAGACCATGCAGAGTCAGCTGGTCATCATGTTAAGGGCCAGGAGGAGCCACTGGAGACTGAGTTTGGATAAGACAGCCTCCTGACCCAGGTTTGGACAGTGGCCAGGTGGCAATGTTCACTCCTTCCCAGCACTCAGATCTAGGAGCCCAGCAGGTGGGGATTAGAAAACCTACCTCTCACAAAGGAGTCTTTCCAGGCTTGGGGGCCCCTGCCCCTCCCACCTTCCCCTGATGCAGCTGGCTATGGGTCTGGTGCCAGGCTCCTCCTGCATGTGGTTGATGGGAGACTCTAACTCCAGGCTCAGGCTTGCATGGGGTGGGGCCGTTGATCCATGCAGCAGTAGCAGCAGCAGCAGCAGCAGCAGCAGCAGCCCAAGACCCAGATTGCAGCGTTGGCCTCACTGCAGCCTGGTTTCCTGCCGTGTGCCTTTGTGAGCTGGCACAAAGTAGACGGATGTACACAGGGCCTGGCGCAGGCCTGTGGCTCCCTGCACACAGCCTGCTGAAGCCTTGCGACCCCAGCGACAGGATGGCTCATTAGGGAAGGCTTGCCAAGCCCAGACTAGCAGAGATGAATAGGACTTTGTGTTTGATCCCAGAAACCGCTTCGTGCATTATGAGAGCTAACCAAATAGCGAAAATAACCAGGCTTGCGAGTGTGCACAGGTGGCCTATGAGTTGGGCTGAGTGGGTTGACTGACGTGGGTGGGCTGACATGTCACTGCAGAGCCTGAGCAGTACCCAGAGGGCAGGGCTGGCCTCCAAGGCTGAGTCTACGCTGATGGGGACCTAACTACATTTTCTTTTTTGGCTAGGGTCCTGGTCTTGGACAAAGGGGCAGTAGCTGAATTTGATTCTCCAACCAACCTCATTGCAGCTGGAGGCATCTTCTATGGGATGGCCAAAGATGCAGGACTCGCCTAGAATACATTCCAAGGGTTTCTTCCTTGTCTGAATCGACAGCAAGTGTCTGCAGAATGGACTTGATGGCAATGAGTGGGAGCATTTGTGATATTTGTATTATTCTTATTATTATTCTGCAAATTGCCTCACAGACTAGCCATCCTTAACACTGGAATGAGGAAGCGAGTCGGAGTCTAGTTGAAAGCCAAGTTCAGACCAGTGCCTGGGTCTCCTGGTCCTAGTCTACCATTAGTCCCACACTGCTGTTTTTAAGAGACCTCACTCCTGCCGCTACATTTTCATATCCCCCCCTCCCCCTTTTTTAATGAACCTTCCTCCTCCTGGTCCAGGGACTGCTAGGTCAGACTATCCCAAGAACGGAGTTCCTGTATTGGTGCTGTCTGAGTCCACTTCAGATAGGATACTGACGAAATAAAGCTGTGTGGTCAACAGCATACACACCATGTGTTGCCTTCTTCTGCCTGTTTCCAAAGTCTGGGGGTTCGGACCTTGGTGAAGGACCTCCTACACTTCTATGTGGCTGAGTTATCTGAAACCTTCAGACCCCAAAATTTTGGCTGCATCTTCATAGTCAAAATTCCCAGTGAAATTACAGTACCTCCCCCTTCTGGGCAGATGCTATGAAAGGTAAGAAATAAAGGTCCTGAAATCTGACCTGAGGCCGTAGCTTCTTAGAAGAGCTGTTTAGAACACTTCTGGGTCCATGTCATTGCTGTCTTTCCAAGCCTGTTCTCCAGGGGCTACAGTGTGCGTGAGCTCTCCCCTCCTGGCTCCTTTAGATGCCCGTTCACCAGGAAGGTCACTGGTCATTCCTTCTCCTCAGGTCAGCTGGATGAATATTAAGGTCAGAAGTGTCCCAGGTCCCTGCCTCTCCAGCCCCTAGAGCCATTTTGAACAAGCCAACACAGGCTTATTTTCTGTCCAGTTGGCCTGGAACCAGGGTGCATTTGAAATGGATCTCTTTTGCCACCTCCTCAGCCTTCTGATCCTCATCTCTACCCTTACTCTTGGTGAAAAGTGCCCAGCTGCAGTGATGGCTGTTTTTCTTTCCTCACCTTAACTGCTTGGCAATCGCTGAGGAGACGGCTCCTTTGTCTGCTTTTTCTATATGCCCTGGCTTGGCCTATGCAGCAGGACCATTTGTTAAAGGTTAATCACATTTTTTTTTTTTGGGCAGGCTGTTTCTGTCCAGGATGTTTATGAGTATATGGAAGGCGACTTCCATCCTTGTGATAGAGCAACTAGGAAAACACAAATGCCCAAATTATTCTGCCTCTCCTCGGTGCTAAGAAAAGGTCTCTGCTACGCTCTCTGATTTATTGGGCCAATTTGGCATGGCGTCTGCTTTGTGAGGCGCTAGCTGGCCTAAACCAGGAGGAGATGCATTGGGCATGCTTCTCAGCTGAGGATCTGAAGGTGTGAGGCTGTTTCCTCTCCTGTCTCGGGAGTTTGCTTCTGAACTCACTGAGGCCGTGACAGGTGCTGACAGCCCAAAGGGGATGCTCGGTTGTGTCAAGTAAATAGGATAATCAAAAAATGTGGTTAATAGGGGATGACCTCTATCTAACTGGCGCAGCGACTCCAGGGAAACAAAGAGCCTGCTGTGAACTGGGAGGGAAGACGCCACACAGAATCCATCTCCAGATGCTGCCTGCGACAGGGCATGAGTGCTGCAGGGACGGCAGCGGCAGTGGGGTGGAGGAGGCTCAGCTGGGGAGCTGGCCCTTCTCTTCTTCCTCCGCAGTGCCAGCCCCATGGGACTTGACAGCCATTTGAACCCTCTGTGACTAGAATACAGTGCTGTTTACGAGGGCAAAAGGAGAGAAAATGAACTTGGTCAGTTAGCATTGAATTTTAATAATACCTGTTATGTTTGAACAGTCTCCTGTGAATGTTTACACACAGTGTGAACACATGCTTCAACTATGCAGTGGAGGAGGAGAAGTGCATTCAGTTAACAACACTGAAAAGAAAATCCCTTGTTATAAATTACACAAAGCATATAAAAATATTTCTCTGAATGCATAGATTAAGACTTCAGACTCACCTAAGAGCAACCATGTAGTTCATCCCACTGCCAGAGGCAAAGACCACAGAGGACTTCAGCGAGGAGCAGGGCACTGGGCAGAGCCATGTGGGACTCGTCTCCCATGTGGGACACCAACACCCTTGGTCACTGCTCCTGAGCTCTGGAACACTGGTCTGTAGCCCACCTCCCAGCCAGGTCTCTACTGCTTCTGAGAATCTCTAATCAGTTGGGTTGGCTGAAGGAGTTTGAACCCCAGTAATTTAGACATGAATTAATACTGAATTTATTTCTTCCACGATAGAATCACACTAATTGTTTCAGTAAACTAAGTTTTTCCAAAGCAAATCGAGGGGAAAAAAGATTAGTACATCTAGAGAAAGTTTCTGACTGGTTGAAACACAGGGCGGTTTCTTCATTAAAGCACTTGGGAGAAAGGGGTGATGAGCAACTGCCACTGTGCTATGCAAACACTCTACAAGGGCAAGTCCCCAGCTGTACCGGGGTGGGTGGGATGAAGTCACTACAGTGACCCCACGAAACTGGCCTTGAACACCTCAATCTCCTTTCAGCATTTAGGTGGCAGCGGGAGGCCATTACCTCAGCAAAACATTCTCTTCCACCGACACCTGCATGTTTTCACTCAAATGCAGTGTTCTAATCAAATGAAGTTAATAGTCAGGAAGTTAAGTTTCTTTGGAAACTATAGGCACTATGGGGAGAAAGCTTAAGACAGCAGGGATCCTCGTCAGCAGCTGCTCCAGCCCCTGCTCTCCTGTTTGTCTGCATGGGCCGAGTCCTATTTCTAAAGTGAAGCTGTCTCAGCAAAACGGAGGCTTTTCAACTTTAACGCTGCTGAGGAGAAGGGGAAGACTCTTCGAAGCACTCTTGGGAAAGATCCTTAGGCCATGCTTGAGTCTAATCAGGTGCTCACAACTGACTGACCAGTGGTTGGTGGTGGTGACGGGGATTCCTAAGATCGAACAATTTGTTTACAAAAGCAACAGATTTCAGAGTTATGTAAAAATCCTAATAATTTCCAAAATAACCTTTATCTTTGATACAAAAATAAAGATGCTAACTCCTTTCGTTCAGTTTCCCACAATAACCTCTAAAACAGCAACAAATTCAGGCTCAAAAACTGCTTTCGTTTCTGGTGGGAAGTGAGAGTGGTGGACGTGGACCAGCAGTGTTTGTGCTCTTTTGAATGGTGCAATTCAACAAGGATGACAGGAACTGCCTCAGTAGAGATGTAGTGGTTCCTTTAGAAAGCGTCAGAGAGCCCTCTAGTGACCGTGGAGGGGAGGAGACGCAAAGACGACCGTCCTGAGACAGCGGCAGTCATGAGTGGTCACAAAAGAAAAGTGGGGGAGGGGAAGCTCTTTTGGTTAACAGCCTATTTACAATTAGGTAACTAGATTCTTAAATACTTTAAACCTGAGTAACATTTATAAATACGCTATATGGACCCTCACAGCCACAGGTCACACCAGAATCCCTCTGTCCAGTACCTGTGCTTTCTACCCCAGTCTCCCTCCCTAGTCAGTTCAAATTTTCAGGAGCATCGTGAGCATGCAACACCAATGAAGTGCGCCTGGCCCTTCAGGTGCACCGTCAACAGGGCCCTGCCTAGAGACAGGCCCGCTCTCAGTCCGCTTCGACTCCCTAGCTTCTGCACATCAAACACTGGCTATCGTACCTCCAGCTTCTGCCTCTCAAGACCGCTTTTCAGCTGTTCAAAGATTCAGCAATAGGTTTATTGTGCACCAAGAGGCTTGGAAGAGGGGCACCGCGCTGGGGATCGGGGTTCCCTCCTGCTGAGGCAGGATGTTAGTGGACACTGCGCAGTGACACCAGAGGCCCTGGGGGGCATCCGAGGCTTTGGGATCAATGGCTTGTCCTTTGGCCCAGAGGTGACACATACTGTCACAATACTCAGTGATAAAGGCCTGCTGCATTAGTATGTCAGTTTGGAAGCTCTCCGGTTGTAGCAAGGCCTCTCAGTCAGTGAGGACGCAGCATTTCTGAACAGAAAATTATTCTCACTTATCATCAGAACCAGCTCTAGCTCCTGGAAATCCTGGAGTCGGGCCACATCTTTGTCCTAAAACAAAACAGAGCAATAGGTTAAACTTTTCTTTCCATTTAGTTACTTTTTAAATTACATTGATTTATTTGCTTGTTTATTTTGTATCTTTGTCACACATGATACACATGTGGAGGTCAGAGGACAACCTGTGGGAACTAACTGGTTCTCCCCTTCCACCATGTGGGGCCCTGGGATAGAACTCAGGTCATCAGGCTTGGCAGCAAATGCCTTTACCCACTAAGCCATCTTGCCAGCCCAGGGCAACAGATTAATAGAAGCAGCTTGTGTCTATGTTTGGTGGGTTGTATTGATGCTAGTATTGTGGTCCATCTTCAACCTAGAAGGAAAATGAAATCCCTGAGGCAGCTAAGCAATGATCAGTTTCCGGTGTAACCTGGACAAGATGGAGAAGGCCCTAACAGACTCTGCTGTAGGATGTGAATGTCCTGAAGGGATAGGCAGGTGGGCATCAGTTTTCCTCAGGCTCCTAGAAAAGCCAGAAGCTTGATGCTGAAGAACCCATAGCTGGCTGGAGGATCACACAGATGACCAGGTGGGCTTCAGCTCATCACACACACACAAAACATACCTAATAGACCACTAAGTCAAGCCCCACAGGTCACTATGGAAAGAACTGAAACAGGCCCATGTAACATTCTGCTATTTTCTAACCTTCAAAAATGCCAGTGTATTAGAGTGTAGTAGCTCACATCTTTAATCCCAGCACTCAAGAGGTTGAGGCAGGAAGACTGCCATAAATCCACTGCCGGCCTAGGGCAAACAGTAAATACCAAGGCAGCTAGAGCTACACATCAAAACCTTGTCATAAACAAACAAACAAACAAACAAACAAACAAGTAAGCCAGGGTCTCTGTGGACTCAGATGAAGGGAGAGAAAGCTTATGGACTGCGTTTAGGTTGGAGCTTGGCTCTGCACATGACAAGTATACACTTGACCACTGAGAAGTTAGGTGTGTTCCAAATGCAGGCAGCAGCCGCTTACACTTGTTGAGTAGACTTCTTACCTTTCTCAGCAGAGTATTGGGTAACTTTCTGATCTTTTCCACTTGGTCTGGATTAACACCCAGCTCACAGCAACTCACTCTGAGCAGTTCTTGGTAGGTGAGCTCCTGTCGATCCAGTTCAATTTCAATGAAATCATTTTCCCGAAGAGATGGGTTCTGAATCCTCACCTTGAGTACCAGTTCTAGAAAAAGAGAGAAAGAAATGGTACTGCGCGGTCTGGTATAGCTCAGCACATGTAATTTAAGGTTTGCACCAGCCACTGAGAAACCCAATCAGTAGGGTTTGTTTACATCCATTCCTGGCTCGGTTGGGGCTGTTTCCTGCCTTGTCTTCTCCACTAGGGGTCACCAAGGAAAGGGGCAGGAGCAGCCACCCTAGCTCTGTAAGGGTCACTAATCTCTGTCACTGGACGTAAGGAGGTAAAGACTCCAGAGGGTTTGAGTACCAATGACACAGGAGAAGGGAGAGGAGAGCAGGGTCAGAAAGATGGCAAGGGTAAGATGTGGTACCTGAGATACTCGGACAGGATTCAACAATTATGGATCTGAAGTTACTCAGGAAATGTAACATCCCTTGAAATAAAGACAGTAAAGGAGCCAGGCACGGACTGCATCACACACTCATAATCCCAGCAACAGGAGGTAGAGAGAGAGAAGAGCCACAGGTTTCAGGACAGCCTGGACTACATAGTGAGACATTGTTTAAAACAAAACAGTTCATTTCACCAACTAGGAAACAGAGTGAGTTCCAGGCCAGTCTGGTCTACCTAATGAGTTTCAGGCCAGCTTAGGCTACACACCCAAATCAATTAACAAAAACAAACAAACAAAACCACCAAATCAAAACAAAAACAGCAAAGGAACAAAAAAAAAGTTAAATCTAAGCACCTTGATAAGGAAGGAATCCTTGCTTGGGAGTAGGTAACACTACAGTCAGGAGTCAGTTAGAAGCAATCTATCTGCCTTTATATTCCAAACCTGAGTGTCAAGATGACTCAAGCCAAGTATCCACACACATTTGACAATTCTGTCTTGCTCTTAAAGTATGGATCCCTCACAGCATCATAGGTCACCGATATTAGCAGCTATCGTACTAGGTCTTCAAAACTAGGAAGTTAGGTGAAAAGGAAAAGTAAGTGTACACCAAACTATGGACTTTACTGGAATTAGGGGCCGTTTGAATGAAATTGTGGTTTCTAATGTTCTTAAAACGATATGACAGCCAGGCATGGTGGTGTACTCGTAACCCTAGCATTTGGGAGGAACAGGCAGGTGGGTCTCTCTGAATTCAACACTAGCTTGTTCTACATTGTGTGTTTTGGGCCAGATAGGACTACATAGTGAGACTCTACCAAAACAAACAAACTAAAAACCAACCAAACACATACATAGAGAAATATACATGAGTATGTGAATAACACATGTATATACCTGCAAACATATATACAAATGCTTATTTGCTTCATTCTCTTCTCCCATCCGCTCTTCACACTGTCCCTTCTTTCCCCTTCTCTCAGTCTCTAATTAAGCCTAGAACTGTCACACCTATAGCAAGAAGGATACCTAGTGCTCCTCACATCCTGGCTTCTAAATCCTACTCTCTACCAAAAAGGACCAGGACTCCCAGGAGAAATGGTGGGTTGCAGTGTTGGTGTGAGGGAAATGACTCTATAAACCAGGAACATCTTGTTGCCCTAGAAATAAGGATGTGTTCCAAGAATAATGGGGATGTGTCCACAGGACATTAAGAACTAGCTTGAAGGGGTTCCCACTGGCTAAATCAGGAACAATCTGAATATCAAAGGAAAGACTGCATCAAATTACAATACACTGAATATAATATGAATTATAAGTCCAGGCTGGAGAATTGGCTCAGCAGTTAAGAGCACTGGCTGCTCTTCCAGAGGACCTGGTTCAATTCTCAGAATACACAGGGTGGTTCACAACTGTCTGTAACTCACTCCAGAAGATCCAATGCCCTTTTCTAGCCTCTGAGGACACGAGACACACTGTATACAGACATCCATGCTGTATACACCCATCACCCCACACACACACACACACACACACACACACAAAAGAGTAATGTCAGTATGGCTATAAATGAGAAGGAAAAGTCCTTCTTTAGGACTTTTTGTTTTATCTTATCCCTCGGACTGGAATTACATAAGGATGTAAGCTGCCAGGTAGGGGCTGGGAATTGAACCCAGGTCCTCTGGAAGAGCAGCCAGTACTCTTAACTTCTGAGCCATCTCTCCAGCCCTTCCTCCTCCAAATCCTTCTTTATAGCAGAATACCAAGTAATAAACACAGAAGGAATGACAAAAAGCCATATTTCACCAAATAACTGCTCTGAACCCTTCAAAATTATAGAGGTCAAGAAAGATAGGGAAGAAAGGGGCTAGAGAGATGGGCCAGCATTTAGGAACAATTGCTATTCTTCCAGAGGACCAGAATTTGGTTCCCAGGATCCATGTCATGTGGCTCACAGGGTCTGAAATTCTAGTTCCAGGAGATCTGACACTCTCTTTGGTCTCTGCAGGCACTGTACATATATGACACACTTACATGAAGGCAAAACACTCATATACATTAAAAAAATTAATCTTTTTTCTTTTTTGTTTGTTTGTTTTTTAAGACAGGGTTTCTCTGTGTAGCCTTGGCTGTCCTGGATCTCACTCTGTAGACCAGGCTGTCCTTGAACTCAGAGATCCGCCTGGCTCTGCCTCCTGAGTGCTGGGATCAAAGGTGTGTGCCACCACAGTGTATCATGTATATGCAGTGCAGAAGAGGTCACTGTATCCCTGGAACTGGAGTTTAGAGATAGTTGTGAGCTAAGTGTGGGACTGGGAATGAAACCAGAGTCCTCTGCAAGAGCAGCAAGAGGGCTTAAGAACCTGCTAAGCTCCCGAGTGACAACACACACACACACACACACACACACACACACACACACACACACACATTCATTCTCTCTCTCTCTCTCTCTCTCTCTCTCTCTCTCTCTCTCTCTCTTTTTGTTTGGTTTTTTGAGACAGGGTTTCTCTGTGTAGCTTTGGGACCTGTTCTGGATCTGGATCTCACTCTGTAAACCAGGCTGGCCTCAAACTCACAGAGAGCCACCTGGCTCTGCCTCCCGAGTGCTGGGATTAAAGGTGTGCACCATCACGCCCAGAAAGAGAAAAATTTTGTTCCCAGGAATGATAGAAAAGGAACAACACTTCATATTTTTGAGTAAACAGTATACAGTTTATGAATCTTGAATAAAGAGAATTCCTTTTACAGATCCTGGAACTTTTCTCTGATTTTGTAAGTGTACCCCAATTAAATAAACAAATACACTTCATTCTCCTCTTGTACAGACTGTTTGCTGTTAAGGCATTACCTTGCATGTTAAATGGAAATGCTCCAGTGAAGAAAAATGGCTGAAATGCTGGCGCTGGTCCTGTATATGTCCCATTTTGAGGCTCCAGAGACACTGGTGGCTTGGATGGGACAGAGGAGAACAGGGAGCGGTTCTGACTCACTGGTGGCTGACAAACAGGACCAGGTTTTGTGCTTTCTGGTGTTCTGAGTATGGCAGAGGGGGCAGAAATATCACCATTCTGAACCAGTGCCAAGGAGGTATGGTCCCTAGGAAAGGCCCCTAGCAGAGGGGGTTCTGCGGGGGGCAGCAATGGAGGTGAGCCATCTGCAGGGGGTGACGCTGGAGGTGTGGAGGGGCCCCCATTCTGCAACTGGGTGGAGTCTTCTGCTGCAGGGGTATAGATAAATGGGAAGGCTGGGTTGGCCAAATAGTTGGGAACAAAGGGCAGTTCCGACTCCTTCTTCAGCTGGGGGAGCTCGTCATCGTCATCAGCTTCTTCCACTTAAAAACAGAAAAACACAGACCATAACACTTACCAAGAAAGGAGCATGGTGGAAGCTAGTGTCATTTGGAATGTGACAGATACTTTGGTCAGGAATGACTGCCTCTCCAGGTCAGAAGAGAGACCATTTCATTAGGTTTATGACTATCATTTTTTGTAAATATGTTCACTTTTACAAATTAAAAAAAAAACACAACTTATAATACTGGCATCCTACAAACAATGTGGAACCACAACCTTGGCATAGTAATTAATTTAGAAAAATGAGACATTTATTTGATCAGCATGGATGTGGCCAATAACGCCACATCTTAAAGTATTTGTTAGCAAAAATCGAATGTTCTCCCCAAACAGACGCACCTCCCATGATCTTCCTGATCTCTCTCCTTGATGTTAACTGCACTGGCATTTCTCCTTTTGTTGTAAGAATCTCTCTGTCGGCCCCTGATTTTAGCAGGTAAGAGACCACCTGGCCATGGTTGCGTTTACATGCCCAGTGTAAACAGGTCCTGTCCCAAAAAAAAGGAGAGAGAATAAGTGAAAGAGAGAAAAGCTGATTCAAGATTTCAAATTAGAAACGTTAGTAAATAAATATACAAGCTTGTTCGACTTCAGCTAGAACTCAGAAGCCAGACTAGCAATCTCAACTTTTCATTTCACAAAGCAGACGATGAAAATATTAATATAGCCAGGCATGGTGGCGCATGCCTTTAAACCCAGCACTCAGGAGGCAGTGGCAGGTGGATCTCTGTGAATTCAAGGCCAGCCTGGTCTACAGAGTGAGTTCCAGGACAGACAAAGCTACATAGTGAGACCACCCCCCATCTCCAATAATAATAATATTTTAATATGTTTGTTTTATGTTTAAGTTTCATTCTTGGGGCTGGAGCTGTAACTCAATGGTTGAGTTTTAAGCCTAGAACACACAGGGCCTACCTGGGTTCAATCCTAGCACTGCAAAATAAACAGATAAAGTTTTAATTTCTAGGCCACAAGAAACACCAATCTATCCCAGGAGCTTCAATTTCCAAGGTTCCAGAGACTGCTGGCTGCTGCCTGCAGTGACACGCAGGATGCTACTCTATCAGAGACATCCATTAGATCTTGGTCTCTTTAAAACAGATTTTTACGTTACCTCTTTATTTTAGAAACTGTGAAACTTTATGTGCGCCAAGTGCTAGCTAAAGAATAAACATTGTCAGGCTGCTAACCATCCCCTATCTGCAGCTTCTCTGTCACGTCAGTCATTACCCGAGCAGGGACCACTGCATCAATCTTGGCTGCTTCCTCTCTCCTGTTTCTTTCCTACACACACACCTACACAGACACACGGTTTCTAAATTTCCATTTTTCAAAATGCTGGCTTCTCTCAATCTCTCCAGACGGCTACAAACAGATCCACATCTGCTCAAATGAAACACTGCACACGTACTTTTTTCCTCTGGAGAAACGGAAAATGAAGGTAACAACCACCAAATTGCTTCAAGCACAGACCCTTCTAACGTAACAGCCTTACTTAAGCAAAACTACTTAATATTGTATACATAGACATGTTACACACTCCAAAGGACTATTATTTTAATACTATATAGAAATTTATTAGTATCCCTCAAAAATGCCATCCTAACAGAAGTTGCATCCTCAGGTGCAAAGCGGAATTTGTATTATGGTAGGAAACATTTTCCCCCGTTTTAAACTATCTCATTTACCAGTTCTCTAATTTAACCAAGCTTACAGCCAAACCTAGATAAGATAATATACAGAGTAGAGGCTTGACAGAGAGGTCACTAACCTAAGAAGTACAACCATCTGTAAGGTTTATTTGATTTCAAGGAAAAGGTGATTTGCCTTGTGTATCTTTGTATTACTGATTTCAAGAATGCTAGCCTGAATGACTGGGTGAGAACCACTCATTCACCATCCACATGCCTTTCGTGTACTCTCTAACAAAAATGACTGCCCGTGGGAAAAACAGGGACGGGGCCTTTAAAATTACTTTGTTGTTCTGCAACCTAGGGCCTCACACATGCTAGGCAAGTGATTGATCACTGAGCTACATCCCCAGCAGAGGGTGAACAGAAGGACGCATTTCCCTGATATATACAGGTGTGTATGAGTGTGTTTGTATGTGTTTGTGTGTGCATGTGATATCAGAGACTGAACCAATGTCCTCGCATATGTTAGGTCAGCACTCTACCATTGAGCTACATCTCCAGCCCAACTGCCTATTTCTTATCACTTAATTAGTGAACCTAGAATAAAATGGACATTGCTTAGCACAGGGAGAATCCAAACTTTCCTTGATTCTGAGCAAACTGCTGCTTGGAGTGTGTTTGTGTGGAGATGTCTGTGGCATAGGCTTAAAAAATGAATAATGACAATAAGTGAGCATTCAAAAATGAAGGGATCAGGCTGAGAAAAAATATGCTCCGTGTTGGAAAGAAGTACTTACTTGCTAGTAGTACATCAGTCAATCATGAAGAGGGTGAAAGACTGATACTGAGCGGGCCAGAGACTGAACAAACCACCAGTTAGAGCACTACCATGTCAAATGGGGTCATGTGAACAGAGCATGTCCCAGCCACCCTGTACCCTCAGTGACCATCGTTTGCAGTCTAGAGCCCAGTGGCTACGGCAGCTAAAACTCACAACCATGGCAGCCAGGCAGTATTTTCAACTTCTTCATAAACCATAATACTCATTTCTAAAGCCAAAGGGGACACATGACACTTGAATTACAAGTGATGTGGAAACTCTATTTTTGAACTTCAACTCTTTAAACTTTATATTTGCAGTCAGAATATCCCATTAGGGCTGGGAAGTATTTTTGACCAGAGGCTTTGGGCATCATTCATCAACTAGGCATCATTCATCACTGCTGAAACTGTAGTTACTGAGCAACGAAGAATTGAAAGCAGCCACCAGCTACTTTTCAATATTGAAAAGAGTTGTTTTTTATTTTTCAGGGTGACTTTATAAGTCTCCCAACATGTTGCCTAATAATAAGGAAATAACAATAGCTAACACAAACATAATACTTTACATGTTGGACATTGTTCTAAAGGCTCTCTACTCATTTAATCTTCAAAAGGTCCCTTGAGGAGCTGGGTACAGCGGGGTGTGCCTGTAGCCCAGCTACTCAGTAGACTAGGGTAGGAAGAAGGTAACTTTGAGGACAAGAGTTAAGGCCAGCCCAGGCAACATAGCAAGACCAAGTCGAGAAAGGAGGGGAGGGCCCCGCGGGGAGCTGGAGAGATGGCTCAGCAGTTAAGAACACTGGTGCTTTTCCAGAGGTCCTAAATTCAATGCCCAGCAACCACAAGGCTCACAACCATCTGTAATGGGATCTGATGCCCTCTTTGGTCATGCAGGCATACATGCACATAGAACACTGTGTATATAATAAATAAATAAATCTTTAAAAAATTTTTCAAGAGAGAGAGAAAGAAAAGAAAAACGTTACTACTGTGAACATTCTTCACTCATTTTACAGTTAACAAAGCTAGGACAATTAGCAAATAAAAAAGCAAATTATAGGGCCGGGCAGTGGTGGCGCACACCTTTAATCCCAGCACTGGGAGGCAGAGCCAAGTGGATCTCTGAATTCCAGGCCAGCCTGGTCTACAGAGTGAGGTCCAGGGCAGGCACCAAAACTACACAGAGAAACCCTGTCTTGAAAAACCAAAAAAAAAAGCAAATTATGTAGTGTGCTAGGTGGCTATTAAGTGTTATGGGGCAATAAAGCAGAATAAGAGATTAGGGAATGGTAGGGGCTGGGAGGAGAGTTGCACAATTTATTTATTTATTGGTGTTTTGAGGCAAGGTTTCTCTATGCAGCCCTGGCTGTCCTGGAATTCTGTAAACCAGGCTGGCCTTGAACTCAGAGATCCACTTGCCTTAGCTTCCCAAGTACTGGGATTAAAGGCGTGTGACACACACACACACACACACACACACACACACACACACACACACACACACACACACACAACCACGGCTGGAGTTGCACAATTTTTTACTGACAGCCAAGGAAAAGCTTTACCATGAAGCTAAAATCTAAGCTAAGATCTGAAGGAGGATAGAGAGCAAACCATGGATATACTGAAGACAAGCTGCCTGGACAAGAAAGAAGGCGAAATGCAAAGGTCTAGAACCAGGGTGGTGGTGTTCCAGAAGCAAGGAGGCCAGGGGAATGGAAGGAAGGAAACAACCTCAAGAGGCGGGGCCCGAAGGTCAGGTAAGGGAGTGGGAATCGGCTTCTTCTCAGAGCAACATGGCAGCCACAGGAGGACTTTGAGGGAAGTGATCCAACTGTTCTAAGTCAGGGTCCCTCAGACTGCGAGTTAAGGTCATAACATAAGCAAGACCATGCAACTACCCAGCGAGGTAAATGGCGGTGGCTTTGTATGACAGTGCAGCAGCAGAGCTTGGGAGAGGCAGTCAGGTCCTATCTGAACATGGAGGCAGCAGAACTGGCTATGTGGTGTGTGAAGGAAAGACAGGGAACCAGGATAATGCCAGCATTCTGGCCTGGTCATGTAAGAGGCTGAGATGAGAAGAACTCAGAGCAATAGGCCGAGAGCATAAGGCGGGATAAAGGGAATCTAGGGATTCACTTTTGGACGGAACTGATTAAATTCATCAATATTGAATTAACTCTATGGGGAGCCTCATCACATTACTTCAGACTCACCTCATATCCACTGTATATCTAGCAAGGGCATGCATTGTGCTGAGCTGATCAGGGGCTGGCTTCATTTTCAGCTCCACCAATTACTTAAAGGCTAACAATAATGTAGACTTATTAAATCCCAAATTTAGTAATTTAGGAACATTTTGAAAATTGGATGGTTTACTTAATTTTCTTGGGGGCTCAGTTTCTTCATCTTTAAAATGGAGAAAATAACAATAACTTATGTCCCCAAATAGTCATAAATGAGTTATGTCAAGTGTTCAGAACCACATCTATGCCACAGAGCACATTCAATACACAGTAGCTATTATCCTTCATCTCAATAAATGCTAACAACGCTTCTGAAACAACTGGAAAATGAAGTGACTCAGGCAAGATCATACAGCTAAGCAGGCAGAACCTGCATGGAGACCAGGCTCATTATTCTGTAAAACACTGCCTCCCAGTGCCAAAACAGTAATTCACAGCTTTTGGACATCAGGGCAAGGCAAATACAACTACAAGTTTTTTTGATTGTAAACACTTCAAACAAGACAAGAAAGGAGTGTCCACTGTCTCCTAGCGGTGGAGAGCTATCCGGGATAGTTTCTTTAGGGAAAGGAGGCAGGTAGATTTCTTAGGAAGTAAGGCAGGGTCAATTCTGACTCTGATATATTAACAACTGTGCAACCAGGGTAAAACACTCTCTGGGATTCAAATGATCTCCAGTGCCCTTTCAGTTCCAAAATGTGTGACTCGATTTACGAAGGGGATTGGGGGGTGTTCAAACTTACTTTAACTTTGAACCAGCAAAAGAGGCTAGTTAGACATTACCTGGGTTAAGTAAAAATTTAAATGAAAATGCAAAAAAAAAGGGTAGAATAATACTACATCCAGTAACTTAATGATCGGGTCTTAACATGAGACTCCTTATTTAACTGGGAAGGGGGCAATCTGCAAGCAGACTTAAAAGCCTTGGGTGAAATTGTCTGTTGGAAATTGGACTACGGAAACAAAACCCTCTACAGGGTAAACAAATGAGTCTCCTCTCAACAGGCAGCTGTAGGCAACAGCAAATCACTGTTGCATTGAAACAACAGAGGCTGATTATGATGTAAGTGGTGGGGTTTTTGTAGTTGTTTCTTTTCTCCTGGTCTTGGCTAAAGAAACAGTACTGATTCTAAGACTGGCATTTGCTCGGTTGCTTATGCTTTCATCTCTGCACGAAGTGTTCTTCAGGAGCGCCCATGGCAAAATAATTCAAGCCTGATGAAATCCAGAGCAGAGTCGCTGAGAATCAAAGCCTCTAGTATCACCTTTCGGGCCAAGATAGCCAGAGGGCGCGGGGGATGGCGTGGGCTCTAGTGTCCTGGAGGGCGCTGGCCGCGGGGGACCACGTAAGATAAGATTTGGGGAGGATGTGCTCCCTGACTGCTCGAGGCAATGAGGCCAGGGCGAGTCTCGGAAGGGCACAACCTGCGAGGCCTGAAGTACCAGCCTTCACCTTAGCCTGCGCCCTGGGTCAAGGCTGACTGCTCCACGCCCCGAGCTAGCGGCCCTGAACCCTAGGCCTCCCCCGCTCGCCACTTACCAGCCGTTGACCTCATTTTGGGAGTTCACATCCACCCCGCTCTCCACCAGTTTCTGCACCTCCCGAATGTCCCCCAAGGCCGCTGCCTCCCGCAGCCTCTCCTGCTGCTCCTTCTGCTCTAGGAGGGCGTTCATCTTCCCCAGGGCCCCGGGCCCCCGGCCGCCCCGCCCCAAGCCCGTCAGCGCCGCCGCCGCCTTCGCGGCCCGCTCTCGGCCATGGGGAAGGAGCGTCGGGTTCGGCCGCCCCACTCGCGCCTCCTCCCGCGCCCGGCCCGGGCCCTGTGCTCCCGCCCGCCCTCCGGCAGATGCCCAGCTGTTCGCGGCGGCCCGCAGGCCCAGGCCTCCTCCCCCGCCGCGCCTCCGAAGGCCGGCTCCGGGGGACCCTATTTAGTGTGGCAACGCTAACCCAGATGCTTTTCGTTCCGACCCGCGGCCCCGCCGCCCCAGCCGGCTGTTTATGTAACCACTGCACTGGATTATCTGCTGTGATTCATCCGCTATTTTTAGACCTCCCAGCTTCCAGCGAGGAGGACAGACACGGGAATAGTTGGGGGGCGGAGGGACCCGACATGTTTGAGAGCCAGAAAAGCCTTATCCTCTGGAGCAGGCTGTTTAGCAGGCATTAAAAAATAATTGGTGGGTTTCCACCCACCTTCCAAGTTTGGTTAGCTCTTTTTCTTTATCTGAGCCAATTTTTGCCCAGCAGGACGGGAAATGGGCTGAAAACGATCCTACTATAATATGTTCATTTTTTGCCGAGATAGATAACAGTGTTCTTTCTTATTTTTTGTCGGTGCTTGGGACCATTCAGTTAGAATATTTATTTCAGTTGTTACCGTCTTACCCCTTATCGTTTTTAGACAGAAATTCTTCTAACTTGGCTTTCATGAAAAATAACATTGTTTACAGTCTATAAAATGCAACTCATTATATCTTATAAATTATAATTAATTACTCTGTAAGTCATGTAAGGAAAGGCGGGGGCTGGGGGGGGGGAGCGCTTAGTCATCCAGGTCCTGATCCTAGGCACTGAGGGGTAGAGCTATGGTGTGTTCATAAACAGCAGTACTCCTTGCCTAAACTAGCTAATGAGGCTCAGAGCCTCGGTTGGCACTGCTCTACTACCCAGTGGGAGAAACAGAAAATATTGTTTTGCTGAGCCCAGGTGCCTTGGAGAGATCCCTGATGTGGCACTGGCTAGAACTTGGCAGATGGGCTGAGAAGATTAAGGAAAGTGCCCTGGGGAGGCAGAAAGGTGGGCCCGAACAAAGAGGAGATGAAATAGGAAGGGATAAATTTAGGTGTAGAGTCTTTATTTCCATTTCTCAGGGCTGCCAAGGGCTCACAGCATGCATTTGTCTTGTTACTGTTTAAGAAAAAGCAATGTGTGTTTATTATGATACAGTAATTCACAGAGTACACGCTGCACACCAGGAGTGATGAATATCAACTGACTAAACGCTTAAATTGACCCCAGTGGCAAATTGGAGCTCTGCTTGAGCTTGTACTTTTATTTGTTTCCCCAATTTAAAATTTAATTCGTAGAATCAGCCTGGTACTCCATCTGAGGCTGATGTGAACGGCATTGGAACTCAGTCTTTTAACACAATCTTAGCAGACATGGAAAGAAATAGTAGTCTTTAAAAAAAAAAAAAAAAGGCCATTTAAAAAGATAGCAGTAGCCGGGAGGTGGTGGCACATGCCTTTATCCCAGCACTGGGGAGTCAGAGGCAGGCGGATCTCTGTGAGTTCGAGGCCAGCCTGGTCTACAGAGCAGCAGGCACCAAAACTACACAGAAACCCTGTCTTGAAAAACCTAAATAAATAAATAAAAAGATAGTAGTGAGCTGGTGGTATAGTGTGGTGGTAGAGTACATACCCAGACAAGGCCCTGGATTCCATCCTCAGAACTGGAAAAAAACAAACAAATCAACAGCAAGGGCAACAACAAAAATTAGATGGTAGCTGCCCTCCAAAGTGTATGCTTTTTAAAAGTAAGAGTTTGTGCCGGGCAGAAACACGCCTTTAATCCCAGCACTCGGGAGGCAGATCTCTGTGAGTTCAAGGCCAGCCTGATCTACAGAGCGAGATCCAGGACAGTCACCAAAACTACACAGAGAAACTCTGTCTCAAAAAACCAAAAAAAATAAAAATAAAAATAATAATAATAATAAGAGTTTGTTAAATTTCCTTTCCTTAGAAGGATTATATCAGGAGAAAAATGAATAAATAAATAAATAAATAAATAAATAAATAAATAAATAAATAAATGGGATCATATCTCTGGAGAGATAAATCAGCAGTTAAGAGCACTTGTTGCTTTTGCAGAAGCTCAGGATTTGATTCCCAGCACCAAGACGGTGGAGTGGCCCACAACCATATATAACTCCAGTTCCAGGGGATCCGGTGCCGCCTTCTGACTTCTTCAGGTCTAAGCATACATATGCGCACATACATACATGTTGGCAAAACACACATACACATAACATAAAACCAAACAAATAAATTAAAAGAAAGAAAGAAAGAAAAAGAAAGGCAACTGAGTGCGAACCAGGAGAGCAAGCCAGCCAGTAAGCAGCATTCGTCCATGGACTTCTCATCAGCCTCAAGGTTCCTGCCCTGCTTAACTTCTCCCTGCCCTGGCTTCCCTTTGTAATAAAGTGTAAGCTGAAAGATGAAATAAACTCTTTCTTCCTGAAGTGCTTTTAGCTGTGGTATTTATCACTGCAATAGAAAGCAAACTGTGATAGGATCCAAACTCAGGTCCTCATGGATTCTTGGCAAGCACTTTGTCTGAGCTATCTCCTTAGCCCTGAATGCACTTTTTTCATCTATTGAACTGTCCCAGGACCTGTATTTGTTTTGTTTTTATTTATCTCTTTTGATGCTGAGGATCCAACCCAGGGCTTCACAGTGCCAGGGCAGCTCTCAACCATGGAGCTATATGGCTGACCCAGGAAGCTGTTTTTTCTGTTTTGTTTTGTTTTATGTTTGTTTTCTGACTTTCATGTAAGTGGAGTGGCCCAGTCAAGGGGGTGGATCTGGGTACTAAATTCAGAAAGGAGATCTGGCCTGGAGGTTGGGATTTGGTACTCATCAGCAGGAAGTGCTTGCTGAAGTCATAGGAACAGGAGAGATAACCCCAAGAGGGTTGGTGAGTACTGACAGAAGACAGGCAGACAGAACTCTGAAGAACACTCAACATTCTAATGATGGAAAGGAAAGTCTCTAAGGCACTTGAGGATGAAGAACTGGAATCCTGTAGGAGGAAAAGCAAATGAGGGGGAGGGATTAGTGATGAGTGACTCACAGGCTGGAGAGCAACAGAGTGGATAAGGAAGGTGTGAGTTGAACTTCAGACTGCTTGTGACCTTGGAAAGTTACAGTGGAGTGCTGGAGATGCCATGGGTTTTTCTCATTCTGCCAGGCTGGACTTGAACTAGAGAGCCCAGGATGACCTTGAAGTTCTGGTCCTCCTGCCTCAGCTTCCCAAGTGTTGTATTTTAGCCTTTTTGGGTTTGCTTCTTCCTAGAATTTTTCTTTCTTTTTTTTTTTTTAAGATTTATTTATTTATTATGTACACAGCAGAGGGTCTCATTACAGATGGTTGTGAGCCACCATGTGGGTGCTGGGAATTGAACTCAGGACCTCTGGAAGAGCAGTCGGTGCTCTTAACCTCTGAGCCATCTCTCCAGCCCCTTCCTAGAATTTTTCAACCCATCCTTGTCTAGCTTCCATTCATAAGACTCAGAATGCTTTAAAAGTTCCTCTCGACGGGCGGTGGTGGCACATGCCTTTAATCCCAGCACTGGGGAGGCAGAGGCAGGCTGATCTCTGTGAGTTCAAGGCCAGCCTGGGCTAAAAAATAAAAAAAATTAAAAAAAGTTCTTCTCCTACCAGACCTTCAACAGTTTTTTTCAGTGTCCTCCATTTCATGGTTTTTAAACTGTTTGTTTGTTTTGCTTTGCTTGTTTATTTGCTTTCCTTAACTATAAAGTCTTCAGATTTCTGGTTGGAGAAGGTGCAGGCTCGTTATGCCAACACACTGGGAGGCTGAGGTGGGAGGCTTGGGGCCTCTTTTTCCCACTTTATTGGAACTTTCTCATGTTCCTCGGTCAGTTCCACAGGGAGGGTTCTCTCCTCCCCTTTGACAATAAAAAGGTTTTCTCCCTCTTGCTAATAAAGTAATTAAAAACCTGTTGGGTCTCTGTTTGGGAATATTTGATCACACCGTGTGAAAGTATCTCTGGTTTACCTCACCTGCCTTAAGGCACCTTCTGATTGGTTTAATAAAGAGCTGAATGGCCAACTGCTAGACAGAAGAGGATAGGCGGGACTTCTGGGGAGAGATAGGAATTTGGGGGGAAGAATCTGAGGGTGGGTGATTTGCCAGCCAGATATGGAGGAAGTAAGATGTACAGTATGGAGGAGAGGTAACGGAGCCATGTGGAAGAATGCAGATGCATATAAATCGGCTAACTGAAGTTTTAAGAGCTAGCTGGAAACAAGCCTAAGCTAAAGCTAAGCTTTCATATGAGTAAAAAGTCTCCGTGTCATTACCTGGGAGCTGGTGGTCCAAAGAAAGACTGAATTCAAGTCTCCTCTATCAATGTGCAGAGTGTATCAATTCATTTGATCTTCACACTAACACTGGTGAGGAGGACATATAAACCCTATTTTACATTTGGGGAAACAAAGGCACAGAAGGAGATTTGCTGAGGATCATAAACCCAGGCAGTCCGGCCCTTTAACTGTGGTAGAGTACTATTCTAACTTTTAATCTTTTTTTTTTTTGTTTGTTTGTTTGTTTTTTGACAGAGTTTCTCTGTGTAGTTTTGGTGCCTGTCCTGGATCTCAAGCTGTAGACCAGGCTGGCCTGGAACTCACAGAGATCTACTTGGCTCTGCCTCTCGAGTACTGGGATTAAATGCGTGCACGACCACCGCCCGGCTTAATTTTTTCTTTAAATTACATTCTATTTTATGTACCAATGTCCGTGTGTAGAGATGCACATGTGGAGATCAGAGGACAGCTTCCATGAGTTGAGTCTCTCCTCTCACCGTGAGTCCTGGGGATGGAATTTGGTTGTCAGGCTCATCAAGCTTGTCTGCCTTTCAGATAAGCCATCTCAGGAACCCCGGATTTTTTTTTTTTTTATTTTTTTTTATTTTCTAACCTTAAATTGTTTTAGAGAAGGACTCACAGGGTAGCCCATGATGACCTGGAATAACAGTCCTCCTGTCCCAGCCTCCTAACTTACAGGCTTGTTCCATTACTTCTCAAATGAATACAAATTTTGTTTGTTTGTTTGTTTTGAGATAGGGTCTCACTATGTAGCCCTGGTTGGCCTCAAACTCATACATGAGCCAGGCTGGACTTAAATACACAGAGATCCACCTGCCTCTGCCTCTGGATTGCTGGGATTAAAGGTGTGCCTTATCATGCATGGCCGAATTGACATTCCCTCATCACCCCCTACCAGCTCTGGCTGTCCTGGAACTCACTCTGAAGACCAGGCTGGCCTCGAACTCACAGAGACCCACCTGCCTTTACCTCCCGAGTGCTGGGATTAAGAGCCTGAGCTGCTACACTTGGCCGAGACATTTTTTTTTTTTTTCGAGACAGGGTTTCTCTGTGTAGCTTTGTGTCTTTCCTGGAGCTCACTTTGTAGCCCAGGGTGGCCTCGAACTCACAGAAATCGGCCTGTCTCTGTCTCCCGAGTGCTGGGATTACAGGCGTGCGCCACCACCGCCCGGCCGAGCCACCAAGTGCATGATTCCTGAGCAATGGACTCCAGGGGTTGACCTCTGGCTTCCTCTTACGTGCATCTGAACCCACAGCAACACTTGTTCAACGCACACAAAACGAAGAAAAATAAATTCCCGGATGGGAGGTATCAGGACCTAGGTTTTCCACCCTAAAAATCAAAGAAATCCGGACAAAACCAGGTAGAGGAGTTGGGGATTCAGTCCAGTGGCAGATGGTTAAGGGTAAGGTCCTCGGTTAGGTCCCCAGCTTGGAACGGATGTGGAGGACTGCCGGAGACATCAGGTCAGGTAAAGGAGGCAGTAACTATAGCGACTAGAAAAAAAAATGGAGTCTGAGCACGAACGCAGCTTGCTCATCTCGTTTCCTGGGCTGGAAGATGGCACCCTGGGCACCACGTGGACAAAGGGACATTTTCTCCATTTCGGGGCAGTGCCAGAGTCTCCAGAGCTCGAGCGCCGGTCCTCGCAGTGAAAGGAGCCGACAGCCGCGGCGGGGAAGGCTGCCGGAGGCTCAGCGGGCGCAGCCGCGGCGGGGCGGAGTCAGCGCCTGGCCTCGCCTTGCCCTCGGCCGGACCCGGAGGTCCCGCCCCCCGGCCGGGGAAGCCGCGCCGCCAGCGGCGCCCGGGCCTAGGCGTGTCTCCGCGGGCGCACGGCATGCTGGGAAGGGGCCCGGGCGGCGGCCATTTTGTCGGGTCGGCTCCTCTTTGGAAGAGGCTTTTCGGCTTGAGAGTGGGCCGAGGGGGTTTGGCGACCGAGTGGCTGGTGTTTTTCGTCGGTGGGTGCTAGGGCTGGTGGGAGCAGCCGCCCCAAGGAAGCACCATGATTTCGGCCGCGCAATTGCTGGATGAGTTAATGGGCCGGGACCGAAACCTCGCCCCGGATGAGAAGCGCAGCAACGTGCGGTGGGACCACGAGAGCGTAAGTCCCGTGGGCCTTGGGCCTGTGCCCGAGCGCCGGGGGGAGGGGAGCGGAGAGAGGGGCGCGGGCCGGGCCAGGGTGGGTCCCGGCGCGATGTGGGGGTCCCGGTCGTACGGACTGAAGCACCTGACGGCCGAGGGAGGCGGGAGGGAGGCCCCGGAGGGAGGATTCGGCGCGAACCCCCGGGATAGGGTGATGTGTTGTTCTGGGGAGGAAGTCCGGGATTGCGCTTGGCGGGGCCCAAAGCGGCACCTTGGTGAGGCCAGGAAACGCGGGAAAAAGAAGGAAGCGCTCATTTTCTTACGCCAGAGCTCCGGGTTTTTGCCGTGTGAAAAAGAAGGGCAAGTCCTTCCGTTATTTGGGTGCAGCCATCGTATTTAGCCTGATTTCTGACCAGTATTATTGGGGGGGAAATAGGGCAATGCCTCATTTAGAAGTGGTTCCATTTCGACCCTTCTTTGGGAGAGTAGACATTTGATACAGGTAAATAACTTGGTACATACAGCTTATCGTAAACAGTGTTTGTATTTACTAATACTGTTAGATGGCGTTGTGTTTAAGTCCTTCAGGTAGGCGCTTTCACATAGACTCATTGGGTCCTTTTACCTACTTAGAAGGGTTAAATATAACTCCAGGTTCACAGGTGAGAACTGGACAAGCTCACGTAAGGTCTCCTGGTAGTCGGCAAAGCTAAGTAGTTTTTGTAGCCCTGTTCAGTTTGCACGGTTCTGTGTAGTTGGCTCCTTGCAAATATTATATTTCAAGTATTTTTATCTAGTTTTGTATATGGAGCACACTGTTGGAGATCTTATTTATTTATTTTTGTTTTTTGAGACAGGGTTTCAGGAACCCATTCTCTAGCCCAGGCTAGCCTCAGAACTCCCAGAGATCCGCCTGGCTCTGCCTCCCGAGTGCTGGGATTAAAGGCCTGAGCCCACCACTGCCCGACCCACTGTTGGAGATCTTAATCAGGGAATAGACGGACCTGATTTCACTTTGCAGTTACCGTCAAACAGCAGTTAAATCACTTGCTAATAAAAATATGAGGAAATGGTTCAACAAAAGCTTTGTTGAGACAGTGTTTTACTTTGTAGGTCAGGTTGTTCTCGAACTTGAAATCCTTGCTTGGCTTCCAGAGTACTGGGATTACAGGCGTCTCCACGCTTGGTAACAGATAGGCTTTTCAGGATAGTAAATTATGCATTGTTTTAAACCCAGGATTTGAGTAGAGTAAAAATTTCTCGTTTGCAGTTCAGGAAAATAAGGAGGGGTATATGATTTACGTTGAAAGTGTTTCGCTAAAGTTGAATGGAGGTGGTTCCTGACTCCAGAGTAGTATAAAAGTGTTTGTAATTTATGGTATTGGTTATTATTCATATTGATTCATGTATTTGTGACTGATTACTTTTTTTTTTCCCCCGAGACAGGGTTTCTCTGTGTAGCTTTGCGCCTTTCCTGGAACTCACTTGGTAGCCCAGGCTGGCCTCGAACTCACAGAGATCCGCCTGCCTCTGCCTCCTGAGTGCTGGCATTAAAGGCGTGTGCCACCACCGCCTAACTTGTGATTGATTTCAACAAGTGAATCTTATGTGGATTTTTAACTGTTTGTTGTCTCCTTCATTTGTCACAGTGTTAGTCTAGACTTTTGGTTATATCTTGACCCTCCTTGCCTTTTTTGGCCTCCTGTCACAGTGAATTTACTTTCTCTCTGTCCCCCAACCCCACTTAACTCTTCTACCTAAGCTTCTTTTGGCTTTGTTTTGTTTTCGAGACGGTTTTTCTGTGTAGGCCTGGCTGTTGTGGAACTTGACTCTTGTAGACCTGGAAAACATCCACTTGCCTCTTACCTCCCAGGTGCTGGGATTAAAGGAGCATGTCACCACAGCTCAGTCTAAGCTTTGAAAGGTTAGGAAAAGTTAGCTGGGCTTGGTAGCACACACCTTTTATCCCACCCAGCACTGGGGGGGCAGAGGCAAGTGGATCTTGGTGTATTCAAGGCCAGCCAGAGACTCAACAGCAACCAAGGTTAGAGAAAAAATTATGGTTTTCCCTGATACTCACAGGACACTTGTAGTTTGGATTAAAGTGAAAAGTGATTTCATTCCTTGTATCTCTTGGTTTTGAACAGGTTGTGAAGCCTGGCATATGATGGATGTGGATAAGTTTGACTTTGCCAGGGCAAAAGTAACAATCGAGGCCTGAATGTCGTCATCTCAGTCATAGATGTGCTTTCCTTTCAATTTTAATGCTTTTTTTAAATGCCTGTAATCCTTTTTTAATGCCTTTTTTAATGCCTGTAATCCCAGCACTCGGGAGGCAGAGGCTGGCGGATCTCTGTGAGTTTGAGGCCAGCCTGGTCTCCAAAGCGAGTTCCAGGAAAGGCGCAAAGCTACACAGAGAAACCCTGTCTCGAAAAAAAAAAAAAAAAAAAAAAAGTCATCAAAATATGTCATGCCTTTAATGATGAGGTTGCATTGTATTCTAATTTCAAAGATTTCCACATACTTATTGACATTTCAGACTCATGTCTGCAGGATTAAGGGGTGGTGTTGGTGGTCATTACCAGGAACAAAGCTTATGGTCAATCCATCTGTCTTTGTTTTCCTCCCCCCTCACCCCCCTCTTGGTTTTTCAAGATTGGGTTTCTCTGTAGCCCTGGCTGTCCTGGAACTCACCCTGTAGACCAGGGTGGCCTCGAACTCACAGAGATCCGCCTGCCTCTGCTTCCAAGTTGTGGGATTAATGGTGTGTACCACCACTGCCTGGCTCTGTCCTTTCTAAATAGTGCAGATATTGTAGGGTATAGTAAATATGAGGAAGGACACTCTTGGTGTTACTTCCATGTCAGTCAGATGCTGTGCTTTTGGTTGCTAATAAAAACTCTGAAGGGATGGACAAGCCCAGCATCTAAATGTACAGGATTCACCATCACATTATCATGGCCTAACATAGCAACATAGTTTTGCATTTTTATTCCATTTGGAAATTTTTCTTCTTAAAAATTTTTTATTGCATTTAGAAATTTATTTGGTGGGTATGGGTAGATGGGGAGTTTGGACATAGGTCCTCAGGCTTTGTAGTGCAGGTATCTTTACCTGAGAGATAGCCATCTCTCTGGCTTGTATTTGAAAATTTTTTTCTTTGCCATACTTGGATTAGATGGAGAAAAGCCACATAATTGGGCAGGCCATTTTGTTTTTACTTCTTTGAAATAAGCATGAGAAAATAGCAAAAAAGAAGACAAATGGAAATCAAGCCTGATGGAGTGCATGCCTGTAAACTAGCAACCTGGTGGCTAAGGCAAGGGTAAACAGTTCCAGGCTAGCCTAGGCTAACCCAGCCTCAAACAAAAAGAAAAAAAGGAAATTAAACATCTATAGATATTTAGCAGTCAAAAAATGGAAACTTGCATAGTTGTATTCATTTTGTGTGTTTAATCTCAGCACTCTTAAATTCCAGACCAATCTTGTGTATATAGCAAGGTCCAGGCTAGCCAGAGCTGCATAGTGAGACCCTGCCTTTTTTTTAATGTTTACTTTTAGTATATATGTTTTGCATGTATGTATGTGTGTGCCTCAGAACTCCTGGAACTGGAATTAAAGACAATTGTGATTTGCCTCGTGGATGCTAGGAATTGAATCCTGGCCCTCTGGAAGAATAGAAAGTGTTCTTAACCACTGAATTTCCCAGGAGGGAAAAAGAAAAACTACCTTAGTGTTAACAGTAGTTCTAAGATAAAGTTTTCTAAAATGTGTTTGTATTTCTACACAGTCATACATTTATCGTGTGTGCTGTATGAGTGCCTGCATGTATGTTTATGCACCAAGTGGATGCCTGAAGAGGGAATGGGACTCCACTGGAATTGGAGCCTGGATGCTTGTGAGCCACCATGTAGGTGCTGGGAACCAAGCAGCAAGTACTCTTCATTCCTTTAGCCTCGCTGGAAGATAGCTTTATTTGACTGACCTGGGTAATTTATTTTAAATATGTATTTCTGTATCCTAGCCCAGCACACTTGACTTTAAAAAATCCCTTTTTACATTTATTGGTGTGTGTGTGTGTGTGTGTATGTGTGTGTGTGTGTAAAATGTTGGTTCTCTCCATCTTGTGAGTTCTAGGGATTTGATCATCAGGTTTGCTAGCAAGTACCTTTTACAAGATGAGCCATCTAGCTCACTCCTGTTTTTATTTATTTATTTTAAATTGGCATGGCTTTGCTAGAATTTGATACATAGGTGAAGATGACCTTGAATTCGTGATCCTCTTCTACCTACAAGTGCTAGGAAAGTACATTGTTAAAGTTAATTTAATCTGTACGTTCAAAAGTGATAAAATTTATTTTTTTGAGACTGAGTCCTGTGTAATAGAGAACAACCTTGAGCCCTTGAACTCTTGATCTGCAAGCCTCTACCTCCCTAGTTAGTGCTGGGTTTAGAAGCATGTTAGTACTATTCCTGGGTTCAGTTAAGATTATTTTATGTTTATGTGTTTGTGTATGTGTGTGTGTGTGTGTGTGCACTCCCCCTACCCCCACCGACCCCCACTCCTACCCCCACCCCCGGCATGCCCCTAGAGTGGGGACTAATGGAGGTTAGAGGACAGACAACCTGTTTGAGACTTGCTACTCTCCTTCCATGTGGGCTCCAGATTTTTTTTTATGTGCATTGGTGTATGCATGTATGTCTGTGTGAGAGTGGAGAGTGTCAGATCTTAGAGTTACAGACAGTTGTTAGCTGCCATGTGGGTGCTAGGAATTGAATGAACCTGGGTCCTTTGGTAGAGCAGTTGGTGCTCTTAACCACTGAGCCATCACTCCAGCCCTGAACTTACGGTCTTTAGGCTTAGATGTAAACGCTTTTACTCTGTGAGTCAACTTGCTGGCCCATGTTTGACTGACCTGTGAAATTTATTTTAAATGCATATTTCTGTATCCCAGTCCAGCACATTGACTTTAAAAATCCTTTTTTACAGTTATTGTTGTGTGTATGTGGGGGGACAAAAACTACAACCCCCACCCCTGTTGAGTCTTGCAGAGTATACAGGTGTTAGTGCTTTGCAGGCTCTTTGAGAGCAGTTTTCACCCAACATCAACTTCACGTTTGTGCTTCGCATATTTGCAGTCGCTGGTATTTTTGCATTAAGAGTTTATCCCAGGCCAGGCGGTGGTGGCGAACGCCTGTAATCCCAGCACTCGGGAGGCAGAGGCAGGCGGATCTCTGTGAGTTCGAGGCCAGCCTGGTCTACAGAGTGAGATCCAGGACAGGCACCAAAACTACACAGAAACACTTGTCTCAAAAAACCAAAAAAGTTTATCCCAGGTTTGGTTGGTGTTATGTGCAAGTAACCATAGTAATGAGGAAAGCATTGGATTGTAACTGCCTAGGGTGAGTACCTTTCAGTTAGGATCTGAGTGGAAAGATTCAGTGTTTCCAGAGAAGCCATTAGAAGCTGTATTACAGAAGATTGTAGGGAATTACAAAGTCTAATTTGGAGCTTTTAGTATTTTATTTTATTTTTCTTAATGTGGTAGGAATTTTGTAGTTCAAATTGAAGTTTTACATTCAGAACCTCCTTCCAAAAGTGAATTTAACTGTGGATGATGTAACTGACTTACAATGTCTGCAGTGAGTTGAATGCAGTTGTTTTATTTGCTGGGACCAGGGTCTTCATATTTTTCCAGACTGGCCTTGAGTGATCCTCTTGCCTATAGGAGTGTACTCCCACATCCTACTGAGACTACAGTTGTTTCTGTCACTTACCTTGATTGAAGCATAACCTGTTGGCTAAAGACTAATAATTTATGAAGAGAATTGAACTAAATGTACATTTCTAAAATTTTAGGGTGTTAGCAAATACTGTCACTGACAATATTAAACAACTTAAAAAAAAAAAGGATTGAGTGTGTATTTACCACGCTGTGTGCAGGTGGAGGCCAGAAGAGGGCTTTGAATTCGCAGCAGCTGCAATTACCTGCCATTGTAAGCTGCCTGACATGGGTACTGGAAACCAAAATTGGGTCTTTTGGAAGAGCAAGAAGTACTCTGAACTGCTAAACCATTTCTTCAGCCCCAAACTTATTACTTAAAGTTTCTGTCCATGTTCTTACTTGTGAAAAAAATTCTCCTAATGCCTGAGGTGGGGAAAGGTTCAAAATTTAGGAGGGAAAATTAAAGGTATAAAATTAGTAGTCACGGGTTGAGCGGGTCTCAGATGGATCAGCAGCTAAGACACTGGCTGCCAAACCTAACAGCCTGGGTTCAGTCATTAGGACCCACTTTTAGAAGAGAACCAACTCTCACAAGTTGCTTTGTGACCTCTAGATGCATGCTATAATAGCACATGCATGCCCACATGTTTATAAAAATAAACAAGCAAACTCTTTGGTAGTTCATGATACCTACTATTAGATATTAAATGCCTGCAGTCACCTTAACAGGTTGGGGAATGCCCTTTCCAAGTCGCTCAGTTGGTCTAAAACTCTTCAGGGCAGCTCTGCTGGGTTTTGCTGCTTTCTGGGTGCTCGCCTGGCCTTAGAGTCCTCTTGATTGCTTGTCTTGTCTGAGAATCTTAAGCTCAGTTCCGCTAGTCTGAAAGGCACTATGAACTTGCGTTGTGGGTTTTTTTGGTGTGTGTGGGGGGGTGTGTGGTAGTGAATCTGGTCAGTTTCAGGGGCTTCCTGAAGCTATTTTGAGTTGTTTACCTCTGCTTAAAGAACTTCTCTGCTGGATGGAATGTTTCAAATACCACCCCCCCCAACACACACACACACACACACACACACACACACAATTGTTTTGAGATAGTTCTATAGTATCAGTCCTAAAGATACCTTGTATCTCTAAAAATCCAAAGATATAATGAAGAAGACCCCTGAACAGTGGGGGCTTCCTCTCAGACCCTGGATTAGGCACAAACCACACACAAACATCTGTTTTCACAGAGAGATTTTTATTAAGCAGGGGAGAAAAGTTAAAGTGGTTGCTTTCTAACTCCGTCAGAAAACGGCATCAGGGTGATTTTTAAGATGAGAAAAAGGGGGCCTGGAGAGATGGCTCAGCGGTTAAGAGCACTGGCTGCTCTTCCTGAGGTCCTCAGTTCAATTCCCAGCAACCACATGGTGGCTCACAACCATCTGTAATGAGAAGATCTGGTGCCCTCTTCTGGCCTGCACACAGTACACTGTATAGAATGGGCTAGGATGCATTGGTAAAAGAGATAGGGGATGAGGGAAAGGGCTGTCTCTGGATAGAGAGGAGACAGACATGGCACATGGGCAAAATGGTTTATAAAGGTAAGATGAGAAACCCCGTGTTAGGATGAGGTGCTTAATTTAATTGGGCATGTTAATTAGGTGTGAACCAAAGGGGGCTTTTGATTGCTGGCTGGACTTGACTGCTTCAATAACTTGACCTTGGTAGTCATCCTCAGGAGGAGGAAGCGGACAAATAAGGGAATAGACCTTGGTGGCTAGCGTTAGGAATGCAATCTGTTTTTAGCAAGGCAGAGGGAGTGGGAAGAAGGGTAAGACCTGCCAGAGCCATAGTTCGAGTGGGCTAGTGTCTCTTCATGTAATAAATTGAATAAATACTGAAAATAAACTTCCTTACTATTGGCTTGATTTCTGTCTTGTGATAAAATACCACAGCAGAAGCCATTAAGGAAACAAAGGGTTTATTTTGACTTAAGTTGCAGAAGGGGATACAGTCTTCCATGGTAGAAAGAGCATGAGGCTGGCCAGCCACTTTTTTCTGGCCATCCAGGAGAAGAGGAAGAATAGGAAATGGACCCAGGCTGTAAAACCTCAGCCTGCCTCCAGCAGCACGCTTCCTATAAGGCTCAGCCTTCTAAAGGTTTCATACATTCCCTAGACAGTGCCAACGGTAGGAGAGCAAATGTTCACAAATGGGCCGTGGGGGATATTTCACATTTAAGCCTCAACAGTTGACTTCAGAAAAGTATGTGTATGTGGATAGATTGCCACACACACACACACACACACACACACACACACACACACACACACACGTCCTTAGATTTGATTTTCACCAAGGGAGATGACTACTTAGGTTCCTTTCAACGAGATGCCCTTAAGGGAAATAGTAGATGCCTGGCGGTGGTGGCGCATGCCTTTAATCCCAGCACTCGGGAGGTAGAGGCAGGTGGATCTCTGAGTTTGAGGCCAGCCTGGTCTACGAAGCTAGTTCCAGGAAAGGCACAAAGCTACACAGAGAAACCCTGTCTCGAAAACCAAAAAAAAAAAAAAAAAAAAAAAAGGAAAAAGAAAAAGAGAGAAAGAGTAGATTTGTGTAGGCATAACACTCAGCCCTGAGAACCATCAGTGTAGTGACAAACAGGAGTTGGTAAATGTGCTTTAATGACACAGTGTGAATACTACAATGAAAACCAGAGGGTGCAAGAGCCTGCAGTATCCAATCCAGACTCAGGAAGGGTTTCTCATACAAAGTGGCCTTCAAATACTGGAACGTAAAGGATTGGTAAGAATTAGCCTGGGAGAGAAGACACTACTAATGGCAGGCTGAAGAAAATGAGTGCAACTGGGAAGTTTTCAGCAGCGTCACACTGAAGCCTTTGGTGACTTGGGAGGAGAGTAAGGAGGGAGACCGTGAGAATGAAGTTTAGACTTCATTCTATTGGGAAATGGTGGAAGGGTTTGAAGCAGTGAAGGTGTTTACTGCCTAGCTGCTGTGAAGCTTGATTGAGATTTTACCATTCAAAATATATAACAAGAAGAAGTATGTGAGCCATGACTGCAAAGGAGTATGTAATACAACGAGAGACGCAAAGACTAATTATTTGAAAGTGTGATCACAGAATAGCTGGAGCAAAACCATAGCTCTCAGCCTGACTCTTATACACCTTCTGTTTAAAACTGCCTTTGAAAATTTTCTTACGCTTTTTTTCTTTCACTTTTCCATTTTATAAACTAGATGTTGAATTCCTTTAGCTAAAAAAAAAAAATTAACTAGTCATGGTGTCACAATCCCCAGATCCCAGCATTCAGAAGACTGAGGCAGGAGGAACTCATTCTAGTCCCCTGGACTGTTGGATGAGACTGTTCTTAAAACAAAACCCATTTGGTTTTATGCTGCATGTGGCCAAAATTAAAGGAATAGTGATGAACAAGAAACTGCAGTAACATTCCCCTGTGTTCCTGGATTTTAAATTAATACATGTATGACAGTTGAAGTCTTAATATACAAAGTAATTAGGGTTTCTCTTAAGTGGTTTTGTGTTTGGATTGTTTTGTTGTGGGAGAAGGTTGAGGTAAGAGCTCACGACCGTGCTGCTTAAGTTTATTCCAGACTCAAAATCTACCTAAGCCAAGTAGCTGGGATTATTGTTTATGGCTGTAGTGTAGACTTTAATTAGCATCCTTGTTCTCAAATAGCAGATTGATCATTGCCAAGAGTTGTTATATCTGAGCAATTTCTACATGATCAAAGGTAAATGTTGAGCCTGGTGGTGGTGGTACACACCTTTAATTCTAGCAGAGGCAGGCAGATCTCTGTGAGTTTGAGGTCAGATTGGTCTGCAGAGTAAGTTCCAGGACAGCCAAGACTACAAAGAGAAACCCTGTCTTGAAAACAAAACAAAAAAGAAAGAAAGAAAAGAAAAAAGAAGGTAATGTTGAATGAATTATTTCCTATGTAATTTGCTTAAATAAAATGGGACTTGGTGTGTATTGTTTCTTGGCTTTCCCTAATAATTTAGACAATATCAGCATATATGAACCTGCCTTAATTTATGTTCACTATTTGATTCCTGTTTGGTATGTAAATTACGTCTTTTGCCATTCTAGCTAGGCTGGAGGGAGAGGGAGAAAGGGGTATGGGGAGGGGGGATATAAGTGAGATTGATTATAAAAACTACTGGTAGGTACCTCAAAAGATAGTGTGACTAAGTGAAAAAAAAAATCTGCTGGGTGGTAGTAGCACTCACTGTTCACTCCAGCACTCCCGAGGCAGAGGTGGGTGGAACGGTAGAGAACAGGCCACACAGAGAAACCCTCTTTTGAAAATAAAATAAATAAACAACCAAAAAGAAAATCTACATTTTAGATCTGGCAAATAGTGCCAAATTGTTTCTCAGTCCTGTAGTATTGTTTAGAGCATTACTTTTTTTCATCACTGATGCCAGATACTGTTTTATTTTTTGCACAATTTGATTTGAAGGTGGTGGAAACTTAGCATTTAAAGTTTTCTGACTAATATTAATTCCAAAGGCTAATATCTTTTTTTCCCTTTTATTTTACAATATCATTCAGTTCTACATATCAGCCACGGGTTCCCCTGTTCTCCCCCCTCCCACCCCCTCCCCTTACCCCCAGCCCACCCCCCATTCCCACCTCCTCCAGGGCAAGTCCTCCCCTGAGGACTGCGATCAACCTGGTAGACTCAGTCCAGGCAGGTCCAGTCCCCTCCTCCCAGACTGAGCCAAGCATCCCTACATGAGCTCCATGTTTCAAACAGCCAACTCATGCAGTGAGCACAGGACTCAGTACCACTGCCTAGTTGCCTCCCAAGCTGATTAAGCCAATCACCTGTCTCACCTATTCAGAGGGCCTGATCCAGCTGGGGGCCCCTCAACCCAAAGGCTAATATCTTACATTTATAGCGATTGGCACAATTATATCCTAAAGAAAGATAACCAGGTATGCAGCTATGTACCACAGTGCCTCTCTTACCCCCGTGCTGGGCAGCCAGAGATATGTGGATCCCTGGGGCCTGCTGACCAGTCAGTCAGCAAAGTACACTGTCCCAAAAACTTAAGGTGGAGAGCAGCCTTTACACAAACAAATAAATGTGCTGAGCAGTGATGGAGGAAGACACCCCCATGGCCACTTGTGGTTTGTCATGCATTTGCGCACACACAAATTGTATGTGTATATAGCACACAATAAATAAAAGGTATTATGTGGATTAATTATTACTGGCATCAATAACTTCATTTGAAACACCCAAACATGTACTACTAGTTATTCCATGTTTGTTGTAATTTTATATACACAGAAAGAGGGTGCCAGATCTCCTTACAGATGGTTGTGAGCCACCATGTGGGTGCTGGGAATTGAACTCAGGACCTCTGGAAGAGCAGTTGGTGCTCTTAAACTCTGAGCCATCTCTCCAGTCCACAAGTTGTTTTTTTTTTTTTTTTTTGAGATTATATTTTTAATTATGTGATTGGGAGGCCTGTGTGTGTATGTGGGTAAACATAGGATTGTATGCACCTGAATGCATGCCAGAAGAGAGCTGGAGTTACAGGTAGTTGTGAGGTTCTCAACTTGGTTTCTGGAAATTGGACTCAGGTCCTCTACAAGAGCAGTACCTCATCTCAAGTGATGAGCAATCTCTCTAGCCTCTGTTAGAGGTTATTTGTTTGTTTTTAGATAATAATTTCTTGCCAGATGTGGTAGTACACAATTTTCATCCCAGTGCTGGGGGGCAGAGGCAAGTAGATTTCTGGGTTCAAGGCTAGCCTGGTCTACAGAGCAAGCTCCAGGACAGCCAGGGCTATACAGAGAAACCTGTCGTGGGACACCACTTCCCTCATTTTGTTTTTCTTTATTATGAGATTCACCTGCCTCTGCCTCCTGAGTACCATGGTTAGCTCACAGCCAGTTCTTAAAACACAAGATGGTGTTTACTGGGAAACCGATCATATTTGAACAGACATAATTAGTATATTTTTAGAAAATAACTTAATTCTATAAGTCGTGTTCGCAGAGACTGGCGGATCTCTGTGAGTTCGAAGCCAGCCTGGTCTAGAGTGAGTTCCTGAGTTTCAGGACAGCCAGAGCTATAACACAGAGAAACCCTGTCTTGAAAAACCAAAAGGAAAAGAAAAAGTTCAGAGTTAAGCAGATGAAGTTGTATTTGGTTAGAAGATGAATATATCAAGACATAAATATTATTTGGCACCTTTTCTAATGGAAGTTTTAGAACTAAGCAGTTTTTGAAAGTTACTTTTTTTTTTCTCTTAATAGGTTTGTAAATATTATCTCTGTGGTTTTTGTCCTGCGGAATTGTTTACAAATACTCGTTCTGATCTTGGTAAGTGATTTTTCTGTTTACCTTCTTATCACACTTAGAATTAACTTTCTTCACCAGGCATAACACAAGCCTATAATCTCAGCAGGAGACAAAGGGATCTTGAGTTGAAGGCCAGCCCAGGTTATGTAGTTAAAACCTTGTATCTAAGCAAAACTCAAAACTTTCTTTGTAATGCTGAAGATTTTTTTTCTCTTGAAAATTTACTGCTAAGTAATTTCTTACTTGGTTTAATTATGAATATGTTGATAAATGTTAGTCTGATTAAACATGCTGGCATAATTAAAAGTTCACACCTACACTTGTAAAACACTGAAGTCAAAATTCTTCACATGCACACTCTATATACTCTAGCGCAGACTAGCCTGAAACGCACTTATGTGGTCCAGGCTGGCCTGAAGCATAGAGCAGTCTTCCCTCTGTCTTCTGAATGCTAGGATCGCAGGTAGAAGTGACCATGCCTGGGCAAAGTGGAAACTGTGCTAAAGGTGTGGAATAGGCAGTGACATCAGGTGTCAGCACTATTTTCAGTCAGTCTCAACAGAGCAGAGACACCTATGTTGAAAGTCTGCAGAGGGGACTGAGAAAACAAGCATTGGATCCTAGAATCTTGGCTAGTGCTGGATTGGGGGCATTAGGATACTATAAAAGTCAGGGCTGAGTCATAATACTAAAATGTAGAAGAATTTTAGTTGAGAGATTTTTTTTTTCCAGCCTTGACACTGTTAACATTTTGAAGCAGTATATTTGAAGGTGTTGGCAGCATTCCTAGTTCGTACCTGGTATTTCCAGTAGCATATGCCACCATGACAACCAAAACTGTCACCAGACGTTGACAAATAGCTCCCAGTAAAGAGCCACTAACTTAGGTATTCTTGCACATTTCTTGGGGCTAACTTTTCTACCACAGTGCCCCAGGAAGATAAGGGTTATGTTTTTTGGAGAAATTGACTAAAGAGACCTGAAACATAAACTACAAACATAATTGGCCGAGTTGTGAGTTCTCTGACATTACTGTTATCAGTGTTTGCCTTGGGATATATTACGGCTCGAAGAGTCTGGATCTTGACCGTTTAAGCACGGCAGAGGGCAATTCTGAGCAAAAATGAGATTGTAAAAAAGTTTTAAGTAAGTGTTTAATAGTGTTGTTCCCTTAGAGGCATCTAGAAAGGTATAGCTAGATATTTCCTCCTGGTACAGGGAGCAGGTGAACATCTCAGAGAAGTAATCTGTTGTCTGCATCCTGACCCTCTGAGAATCTCAGTTAAACAAATTAGTTCTTGGTTTCTCTTTGGTAAAGGCCATTGCTGACGAATCTTGCCCGTCTGTTCTAATTTCCAGTCAGAATTTGGAAGTGTCTTAGAAACCAGTTGCCAGGGCTGGAGAGGTGGTTTGGTGTTTTAAAGCACTTGCTCTTCTTGGCAGAGGCCCTGGTTCAGTTCCTAGTGTCCTCACGGTAGCTCACAACCATATGCAACTCTAGTCTAGGGGCTCTGGTGTCCTCCTATGACCAGAGTATAAATGGTGTACATGTATGACATGCTGGCAAAACTGTCCTTAAAAATAAGTTGCCTGTCAGGGAACACTAACCAGGCAGACATTTGAAGAATCCTTCAACTTAGGTTAACAAAATGGTCAAGGGAGGAGGTACGATGGTAAAAAATGATGGGGAATACAAGAAGAAAAGGTTTGAAATTGTTTAGAAATCTTACCTGACTTTAATACCTTCAGAAGAATGGTATGTGCATATTAGAAAGAATAGATTGCAATTAAGCTGAACTTCTTAAAAATAAAGCTTTTAGAAGTTAAAACTAGAGAAATGTGAAATAAAAGCCAATAGACTGGGCTGCGGGTTGGCTTAGTGGGTACGAGTGCATGCTTTGCAAGCATGAGGATCTGAAGTCAAACTCCAGCACCCACATGAAAAGCTGCACATACCTGTCATGAAAGCATGGTGGGTGGGAAGGCAGGTGGATCAGAGCTTGCTGGCCAGTTTAGTTGAATAGCAAATAGAGGACAACACCAAAGTCATGCTCTGACTCTGAAAGCTTGCAATATGAACACATAAAAGTGCTATACACTCCTATGCATATACCACACACAATATGCATATATATATATATATATATACACATACAAAAAAAAATAAATCACTTGACCAACAAGAAGTGATGTCACATTGTCACATGTCTATTTTAATCTCAGCACCCTGGATGCTGAGGCAGGAGACCCTCACATTAGAGACCAGCGGGTGCTGCATAGAGGGATGATAATGTACATACATTAATAGAAAGGACTGGAGTAATTTGAAAATAAAAGGAATTTTCTGAAATGTGCAGTAGAACAGAAAAAGATAAGTATGTAAACATTGTTTAAATCAGTACCTTGATTAATAGTTTGAGACAGTATACAGATGGGGAAGAAATAAAAGAAATGCATTTAAAAATTTTTAGTGCTTTATTTCATTTATGTATCTGAGTGTTTTTACTTGTATGAATATTTATGTACCACATGCATGCCTGGTGCCCACAGAGGTCAGAAGAGGGCATCAGATCCCCTGGAACTGGGGTTATGAATGGTTGTGAACCATCATGTAGGTGCTGGGACTTTAACCTGGGTCTTCTCCAAGAGCAATAAGTGCTTTTAACTGCCGAGCCATCTCTCTAGCCCCAAGAAATACATTTTTAAATAGTGTTGAACATCAGTCTTTAGATTTAACTTCAAGTGATAGGCACAACAAATGAGAAGAATCTATCCCTCCCTGGCACACCTTGGTGAATTTGAGAACAGCAAACATAGTCACAGAATTATGATTCAGAATGACCTAAGACTTAGCAGTAACAATGCAAGAAGTTTGAAAACACCAGAGAAAAACCTTCAGGGTTTGTGCTAATACCAGCATTAGTATAGGAAACACTGAAGTATGAGAGTGAAGAAAGGTGTTTTTGAACATAGGAAGTTATCTAGGAAATGTTCATTGATCTGAAAAGAATAAAGAAAAATAAGTTCTGGTACTATAGCCAATGCAGTGTATGTAGATGAGGAATTCTTTAAGATGGCGAAGCTAGTAAGCTTGGAAAGTAAGCATTCCAGATGGAAGGAAGGCAAGGCTCCCTGTAGAGAACAAAACTTGGTCAATTGTTGCCTTGTTGTCTTTCGGGAAATGATTACCGAGATACTTTCTTTGACTCAGTGGAAGTGTTTAGGATCTAAAAAATGTATACATAGAAAACAAATCTCAAGGAAAGAACACAAAAAATACTACCCACACCTTTTGTTTGGTCTACAGAGAATGCTGTTTACCTGGCCAAATGTAAATACCAAAAGGTTGTTTAACTTTTTGTTTTGCTTTGTTTTGTTTTTGGAGACAGGGTCTCCATGTAGTCCTAGCTGTCCTACTTACTATGTAGACCAGACTGGCCACAAACTCAAGAGTTACTGAATTCCTGAGTGCTGGGATTAAAGGTGTGTGCCACCTTACTTAGCCTGACCTAAAATTTTTTATGTATAAGATTGATTAAAAATAAGCACAAAATTCCAAAATAATGGAGTTAAATTTCAGAAGAAATAGCTAAAAGTAAAAACTGGTTGTATTTGGGGTTGAGAAGGAGCCTTTTGTGTTACTTAACTTTCTATCAATGCTGGTTCAGATCAGTAGTCTCTAGCACCCAAGTTTTGCTTGGTAACAGTAAGGACCAGTTTTCGTCTTTCTCCTCACTGTTGTTCCAGTCCTCTTTGTTGACTTAGGAGACTAAAGAGGTCAATTTTCATGATGTTTCATAACTCAGTAACATCAATTTTGGTGTCTGCAGTCTACTTAGTGATAACGTGTCCTTTTTCCTTTATATTTTTATTATTTTTAAGCGCTGTATATGCTGTAGTAGCCATATTGATATGTATGCAGCTGTATTTTGTTTCACAGGGATGCTAGGAATCAAACCCAGGGCATCTTACATGTTAAGCAAGTGCTCTACCACTGATCTATAACCTCAGTCGTCACCCCCTTCTCCCCCCCAAAAAAGTAGTAGCATAGCTTTATTCTGAACAGAGTGATACTACTTATTAGAGAGGGATACACTGCCCAGCTTGACTGCAGGTCACATGAGGCCTTCTACCTTTTTAAAAAGAAAAGGGGGGAAAACCTAGTGTAGTGGTCTACTTTTATTAACCCTTATCACTTAGGAAGCCAAGGCAGGAGGGAGGATGGATCCTAAGTTCTAGATCTAGACCAGCCTAAGCTAATGAGTAAGATGCTATTTTAGAGGGGGGAAAAAAGAAACCTTTTTATAGCTAGTGAAAGGTTATTAATGCCACAAATAATTTGTACATGCTCTTCTCTCTCTCAGGTCCATGTGAAAAAATTCATGATGAAAATCTAAGAAAACAGTGAGTTTACTTTTTTTTTTTGGTCATTCTCCCCTCTATAAAGACTATACCAGTTATTTAAAGAGACAAGCATTGAAGAAATAATTTTGATTAATATAAACTAAGGATGCATGGAAATCTAGTCACTGACTGGGCATGATGAGGTTTAATAGCTTCAATAATGGTATTAGTTGCCATATGAATGCATATTATATGCTTAATTTTTATATTATGTCTATTCTGTGTTATCTCCCCTTGTCTGCCCTTTTAAAATTCATTTTATAAATGTTTTGTAACCCACTGCCTTGTGTGTCAGAAGACAACCTCTGTTGTTCATGATAGGGTCACTGCATATGACAGGCCACCTGGCCCACAAGCTTCTGGGGGTTTTCCTGTCTTTGTCTCCCAGCTCACTGTAAGAATGTTGGGATTACAACTTGTACTGCTGTGCCTGGCAGTCTATGGATCCAGACCCAGGTCCTCATGCATGTACAGTAAGCGGTTTAACCCGCTGAGCCATCTCTCCGGCTTCTGTGGTGTAGGGGTCATTTGATCATGGGATGGGGATGTATGTAGAGGCCCAAAGTAGACATTGACGTCTCTTTTGATCACTTTCCACTTTATTTTATTGAGGCAAGTCTCCTGTTGGCTAATTCTGGCTAGTCTATTGAGCCAGCTTGCTCCAGGAATCCCCTTTCTCTGTTTTTAAAGTGCTAGGAATATAAGTGGCTGCCATGCCTGCACAGCTTTTTATATTTGTTATTACCATCATCATCATCATTATTTTTGAGACGGGTTTCTCTGTATAGCCCTGGCTGTCCTGGAACTCACCCTGTAGACTAGGCTGGCCTCAAACTCAGTTCTACCTGCCATTGCCTCCCAAGTGCTGGGCTTAAAGACATGTGCCACCACTGCCCAACTCTTAAAATTTATTATTATTTGAGACACTGTCTATGTACACTGTGTAGCCTAGCTGGTCTCAAACTCACATATCCGTCTGTCTCTAGTGCTGTAATTAGAGACTATACCAGCATGGAGAGCTATTTTTTAATTTTTAAATCACATTTTATTTCTTTGTGTATCTTACATATGTGGGTGTACCAGTGCTGTAGTAAACTTGTGGAGCTAAGAGGACTTTTCTACCCTGTGGGTCCCTGGGATCAAACTTAGGTTGTCAGGCTTAGCAGTAGATTACCTGCTGAACCATTTCACTGGTTTATAGATAAGATTTGTCCTGGGTTTGGGATCGTGGATAGATCCAATGTAGTAGTAGAGCTGGTGCTTAAACTGGTGTTTAAAGCTTGTATTTTTACCTGGGCTTGGTAGTGTAGGCCTATAAAACCTGTTACAAGGCCAGTCTGGGCAACTTAAGGGGCCCTTTCTCAAGAAACAAAGGGTAAGGGATTCTGGCTCAGTGATAGAGCACTTGGTAATATGTGTAAGGCCCTGGGTTCAATGCATAGCACCACCAAAGCAAATAAAGACAAACTGATTCTTTTTTCTTTCTTTTTCTTTTTTTTTTTTTTGGTTTTTTGAGACAGGGTTTCTCTGTGTAGCTTTGCGCCTTTCCTGGAACTCACTTGGTAGCCCAGGCTGGCCTTGAACTCACAGAGATCCGCCTGGCTCTGCCTCCCAAGTGCTGGGATTAAAGGCGTGCGCTACCACCGCCCGGCTTGCAAACTGATTCTTTTATTTCGTGTGAATTCCTTGCCGCAAGTGTTGGTTCCCCTGGAACTGGAGCTACAGACAGCTGTGATCAGCCATGTGGGTGCTGGGAATTGAACCCAGGTCCTCTGGGAGAGCAATCAGTGAGTGCTCTAGCTGCTGAACCATCTCCCCAGCCCCGCAAACCAATTCTTAACCAACAGTGTAATTAATGCCTTTCCCTTTGATAGGAAACAATAAAGCTGGAAATTTACATCATGTAATGCCTTGTTCATTCTTCAGTCTAAATGCAACTGTCTGCGAGATGGGGTGATAGAGAACATATGACTTGTATTAGTTAAAAGTTACTTATTTTCATTTTATCAGGTATGAGAAGAGTTCTCGTTTTATGAAAGTTGGCTATGAGAGAGATTTTTTGCGATACCTACAGAGTTTGCTTGCCGAGGTAGAGCGTAGAATTAGACGAGGTCATGCTCGTTTGGCATTATCTCAAAATCAGCAGTCGTCTGGGGTAAGTATGAAATGAACTTTGTAAAGAGCCCTTGTTCTCTGGAGATCCAGGCATATCTTGTTTTGTTTTGTTTTTTTTTAAAGGTTTATTTATCATGTATACTGTGTTCTGCCTGTATGTCTGCCTGCAGGCCAGAAGAGGGCACCAGATCCAGATCTTATTATGGATGGTTGTGAGCCACCATGTGGTTGCTGGGAATTGAACTCAGGACCTCTGGAAGAGCAGCCAGTGCTCTTAACCGCTGAGCCATCACTCCAGCCCAGCATATCATGTTTTTTAAAACTTGTCTTCCATTGTCTTTTAAAATGACATGAAATTTTTTCCTTTTGAAGGTTAGTTAGGGAAGCATCTTCCCCCTCTTGTATTTTGTTTGTTGATTGTTTTGGTGCTGCTGCTGCTGTTGGAGCTCAAACCTCAGACTTCTGCACATGCTATCAAGTGCTCCACCACTAAACTACATGGTAGCTCTCTAGCTACTTCCTTAATCCTAGGAATACTGGAACAAGTGGATGTCCTAGGAACTAGCCCTGACCCAGTGACTCAATCCACCTCCATGAGAAAATGGGATAAGCTGGTTGTCTAGGGGAATTGCTTTTCCAGGGAGAGAATGACTAGAAAAGAGTGTTCTAAAGGTGACCTTTGTAGAAGGCAAACAAGGAATAGCCAGCAGAATCCAAAGTGGGGGTGGGGGAGTAAACATAAAGACAAAGAAGGAAGGGGTTATTTCTTCATCTAGAGCCACCACAAAGTTAGGGTGCAGGGTGTGCAAAGATCTGAAGTGCCTTTCTTAAAGGCTCTCTCTGGTTATAGAATGGAAAATGGTCTGAAGGACATACAGTGGTGGGTTGGGTAAGGATGGTTGAAAAAACTTAACAGCTTGCAGGGGAGAGGATTTGGTGAGCAGGGAAAGGATAGACCATTCTATCTGCATAGTTCTTGATTTGAGCAACCAGGTGACTAACAGAATTTATGTAGATAGAAACTGGAGGAAATTCTGTCCTTATAGTTTCTATCTTAGAAATGTCAAATTTGAAATGCCTTTAAAATAACCAGGTGGAGACATCAAGTAGGAGGTGAGAAGTGACATGAGCTTGCAATTGGAAGTCAGGCTATCTAGGCATGAATCCAAAATCTTCCTACTGTATTTCAGCCAGTTACTAACCTTAGCCTCATACCTTGGCTTTGTCTCTGTTAAGTGGAAGTAATAAAGTAGCTATTTATTGTATAAGTCAAATTTTGTGACCAGTGGTAACACTTGGTTAAGTGGCTAGCAGATATTAGCTATTTGAGCCTGGAGCTCATGGAGGTGCTCAGAAATAGACTTACAGGCCTTGGATCTTCTTGAATAGATGATACGTGGTGGATGCAGGTTAACCTCAGCCCCTTCACCTTTCCCTTTTTCTGCCATTGAAATGAATTACTAGGGTTCTTTGTAGTTCTTAGACAGTTTTTATTAGTAAATGTAACATTGGTTTTGCTCATGGTTTTCTTTTTTGAGCCCTAGGTGGCCTCTAACTTAGAAATCCTCCTGCTTCAACTTCCTAAGTACTGGGATGGCAGGCGTGCACCACCATGCTCAATTGAGGATTTTTTGAAGTTTTTTTTCTTTCAGATGTCAGTAACTATGTATGTAATAATTGGCTAAAGATCAAATATAGTTGGACTAGTATTTACTGACTAAACCCTGTTTTTTTTGCCAAGACAGGGTCTCCTGTGGTCAAGACTGGTCTTAAACTTGGGTAGCTGAGGATGACCTAGAAATTTTTGTTTTAATTTTTTGAGACAGGGCTTCTCTGTGTACCCTGAAACTCACTCTGTAGACCAGGCTGGCCTCAAACTCATGCATACTGCTGTCTCTGACTTGAAGTCTTGATCTTCCTTGCCTCCATTTTCCAAGAGATTATAGGCATGTGTTGTGGTGCCCAACCTCCTCCCTCCCTTTAATTAATAACTAGAAATACTGATGGGCATGGTGGCATCATCCCATATTAGCACTTGGGAGGTTAGGGCAAAAGCCTCTTGAATTCAAGGCCACTGGGGCTACATAGAAGCCCCCTGATTTTTCTCTTTTAAAGGGAGAGGGGAAGAAATATGCTATCTATCTGTATTCATGAGAACTTGGATGTTTTATTACTTTAGGGGGTGGTGCCGGGATCAAACCCAAGACCTAGTATATACCACCACCAGCTCCGTCCCTGGACCCAAGAGTTAGAACTATTTTCTTTGGTATTTTACTTATCAATGGCAATATTAACACACATTACTGTTTTTAATAGGCTGCTGGTCCAACAGGCAAAAATGAAGAAAAAATTCAGGTTCTGACAGACAAAATTGATGTGCTTCTGCAGCAGGTGAGAATTGTGGCAGAAGTGTGGGAAAGTGACTGGAGCCGTGTCAGATGTTTTAACCCCAGCATGTAGAAATTGGTGGAGATAGTGTCGTGACCTTGACCCTGTCTTAAAAAACAAAACAAACAAAAAAAATGGACACAGGACTGATAAGGTTAGAAAATAAACATGAAAAGATTTTTGATTGATTATATGGGAAATACAAACTGAAATCTCACAGGGAGATATTTAACAGTATTTGAATTGCCCCAATTAAAAAGAATAACTGTAGTAAAGTACTTGAGTGTTGTGAAGGATTTGGTCTCATTAGAATTATCAGACATTGATGGTGGGTATGTAAAATGATTCCGATACAGGTATTCCAGAAGAGTTTAATCTGCTCTGTGTGTGTTTAGTTTGCTGCTTCTTTTGTTTTGTTTTGTTTTTGGAGCTGAGGATCGAACCCAGGGCCTTGCGCTTGCCTAAGCGCTCTACCACTGAGCTAAATCCCCAGCCCTTTTTGCTTCTTTTTTTTTTTTTTCCAAGACAGGGTTTCTCTGTGTAGCTTTACGCCTTTCCTGGGACTCACTTGGTAGCCCAGGCTGGCCTTGAACTCACAGAGATCCGCCTGCCTCTGCCTCCTGAGTGCTGGGATTAAAGGCATGTGCCACCACCGCCCAGCTCCTAGTTTGCTTCTTAAAAGGTTAAAAATGTACTGTGAGCCATTCCTTTACTCAAAAGAGAAATTAAAAAAAAACATGTCTATACAACATGTACACTGCTGTCCACAGTTTTATTTAAAATCACTCAGACCCCCTACCCCACCTCACCCCAGTAAAATCAATACTTGTACTAGTTTAAATGTTCAACAAGTGTGTGAGAAAGCCAGATGTGGTCATAATCTCAGGACTGAGGCAGGAGGAATGCCTTGAGTTCAAGGCCAGTTTTTGGCTATATGGTGAGTAGCAGGCCAGCCATGGCTACTGTCTTAAGAAAACCAAGATTAAATTGTGATTATAGCCATATAGTGAAGTAATATTCTGAAGTCTAAAGGGAATTACTATTTGCAATAATATGAATAAACATTTAAATTATCTGAGTGAAAAAAGCTAGTGTGAGGAAGGAATACAAACCACATAATAATACCATTTATATGAAATAAAAGAACTGAAAGAAACCTTTTGGGGTGGGGAAGGAACTTGTCTAGCTGGTAATGAAGGTTTTTTTGTGGATATGTGCATGTGTCCACACTATATCTCTGTGAACTTAAAATCCAAAAAGACATAAATCCACTAAATGTTGGTGAAGCATATGGCTGTGAAATTCTTAGTTTGACTGTGTTTTCTTCTGCCTGTCTTAGATCGAAGAGTTAGGATCTGAAGGAAAAGTAGAAGAAGCCCAGGGAATGATGAAATTGGTTGAACAGTTAAAAGAAGAGAGAGAATTGCTAAGATCTACAACCTCGGTGAGTTACACCTTTTATGTTCTCAAGCCTGTTAATTAGGAATTACTTGGAATCTGTTCATGTTGGAGAACCTTTGTGTGCTTTTCCTATTGTCCTAAATTCAGTCTTGATCAAGCATTTTCTTTTTTTTTTTTTTTTTTTTTTTGGTTTTTCGAGACAGGGTTTCTCTGTGTAGCTTTGCGCCTTTCCTGGAACTCACTTGGTAGCCCAGGCTGGCCTCGAACTCACAGAGATCCGCCTGCCTCTGCCTCCCGAGTGCTGGGATTAAAGGCGTGCGCCACCACTGCCCGGCTTGATCAAGCATTTTCTTAAAAGGCCACGTGTGTTGGGTTGGTTGGTCACAAGGTTAGGTTCTGCCTTACATTATGAGTCCGTCCCTCAGACGACATGAAGATAAAACAAAACTCCTCAAAATTAGCTTGCTATGGTGTGCTTGTTCCTTCTGTTCTTCCCTACCCTTCTCCCACACACACAGGCACACACAGTGCTGAGGATCAAACCTAGGGTATTGTGCTTGTCAGGAAATGCTCTACCTCTGAGCTGTTCCCCACTAGTGATTTCACTCCAGTAGCAAGCAAGAAATGTTCTTCCACAGCAGGCACTGGCCAAGTATCTTTTTACTCAGTTCAGTACAGTCTATCTGGAGATAGCGTTAGATTGCACAAGTTGGGAGCTCAATCCTGAAGCTTGTGTGTTTGCTCTGTCCATTCGTCCTCCCCGACCCTCTCCATTTCCTCTCCCCTTCTTATGCACGTGTGTTCACACATACACAGTCCTAGGCACATGTATGTCAGATGTCAATCAGATGCCCCAGGTTTTGCCTGTGCTTCTGACTAACGTTAAAAATTCAGAGCTTTCATAAACCCTCACCTCGGGTTCAATTAATTTGCTCCCGTACCTCACAGATCTCTGAAACACGTTTACCAGCTTATTATAAAGGATATTACAAAGGATGCAGATGAAGAAGAGATGCATAGGTATGGGAGAAGGGTTGCGAAGCTTCCATCTCCTCTTCAGGTTCACCACCTTCTAGGAACCTCCATGTATTCAGGTATCTGGAAGTTCCCAGGCCCTTTTCTGGGTCACATTGGAAACGTAATTCTGTAAGCAGTATGGAAACATGGACAACTGGGTAGAAACGTGATTAGACAAAAAGAATAGGATATAATGCCATAGACCGAGTGGGGGACCCAGCAGCCTGCCTGTTCAGATCTTTTTGTGACTTCCCTGACACATCCCTTACCCTGACTGTTATGCAGAATCCCTTAAATAGGGGTCTGGTGAGCAGACAAGTAGGTCTTGATGGTCTACTTGAAGTCTCAAAAGTGAGAGGTTGACATTTCTGTGGCTTGCTTTAGGGGAGGGAGTTCACGAGCTAAGGAACATGGATAGAAATAGTCACTACATGTTACCTCGCTACAGACTGTATTCTATATGTTTGCGTTTATTTAGTGTGTTTATGTGGTCCTGTCACAGCATGTGTGTTAAGATCAGAGGACACATTGTAGGCATTGGTTCTCTCCTTCCGCCATGTGGACTTCATGTTATCCAGCTTGGTGGCAAGAGCCCCTACCTGCTGAGCCATTTTGCCAGCCTCCCAGTAAAACTGTTAAAACAGTTCTTCAGTCACTCTCTTGCTAAGCCTCACCTTAAATTGTAAATGCTCATTTGAACCTGAATTGTATTTTCATTTTTGTAAATCACCACTCAGTACTTCTGTTTACCTTAGTTTAAAATTGGCAGTCTTAAAGTGTCTCCCACCTTACTGTGAGTAGTGCAGTGTGTGCTTTAGATGCTGTTGATGAAATGGAGTCTGTCACTGGTTCTGTTCCCTCAATAGTGTGAGCTCAGATTGTTCACCTTGAGTTTAATTTCTTAATTTCTGAGTTATTGAATCTGTGTGAAAGGAATTTAGATTAAAGTAGCTTTCTGAAAGTTTAAGGTTTTCAGTGTGATGTGGGTGTTCAGCAGTGAAGTCAGGTGAGCAGTGCCTGTTCTTTTTCCTAGAAGAGGCAAGTTAGGTTGCTCTTTTCCAGCCTTCCCTCTCTAGAACTTAAGCAGTTGTACTCAGCTTCTGGCTAGAGAGATGGAAAATAGATGTTAAGTTCCTTTTGGAATTCATTCTGTCTTCCTCAGATACTCTCATGGCAACTGACTTCTCATTTCAGACTATTGAAAGTTTTGCTGCCCAAGAAAAACAGATGGAAGTTTGTGAGGTGTGTGGAGCCTTTTTGATAGTAGGAGATGCCCAGTCCCGGGTAGATGACCATTTGATGGGCAAACAACACATGGGCTATGCCAAAATTAAAGCCACCGTGGAAGAGTTAAAAGTAAGTTTCTTGTAAATATAATCTGTTATTTGCTTATTTATTTTTGGTTTTTCGAGACAAGGTTTCTCTGTAAAACAGTCCTGACTGTCCTGGAATTTGCTTTGTAGACCAGACTGGCCTTGAACTCACAGAGATCTGCCTGTCTCTGCCTCCTAAGTGCTGAGATTAAAGAGTGTACCACCACTGACTGTTTTATAATCTGTAATTTCTTTTTTTTTTTTTCTTCGAGACAGGGTTTCTCTGTGTAGCTTTGCGCCTTTCCTGGGACTCACTTGTAGCCCAGGCTGGCCTCGAACTCACAGAGATCCGCCTGCCTCTGCCTCCCGAGTGCTGGGATTAAAGGTGTGCGCCACCACCGCCCGGCTTCTTTCCTTCATTTTCAACTCAGAAATTGAGACTTTACATAAAGAATTAGTAAAATAATGGTATTTTATGTATACATATGGTGCTGAAATTTCTACATTTCCCCTGAAGGTATGGGATTCTGTAAACAACGTAGTCTATAAATTGCTTGAGAATGTCCTAAAAGCTAAAGTTGTATAAAATCCATCTTGAGCTGGGGAGGTGGCTCAGTGATCACTTGCCTAGGATTCTTGGCCTTTTGCCTGGTTCCAGCACTACAAGAAACAACTCCAACTTGATTTCCTTAGGAAAAGTTAAGAAAAAGAACAGAAGAACCTGATCGGGATGAACGTCTCAAAAAAGAGAAGCAAGAAAGAGAGGAAAGAGAAAAGGAACGGGAGAGAGAAAGGGAAGAGCGGGAAAGGAAAAGACGAAGAGAAGAGGAAGAAAGAGAGAAAGAACGAGCTCGTGATAGAGAAAGAAGAAAGAGAAGTCGTTCACGAAGTAGACACTCAAGCAGAACTTCCGACCGGAGATGCAGCAGGTCCCGGGACCATAAAAGATCACGGAGTAGAGACAGAAGGCGAAGCAGGTTTGTAAACCTTCTGACAGTGTCTGACTCATGATGAAACCATACTACACGGTCATGAGCAAAAAAATACTAAATGGCCTTTCATCATGGTGGGGCTCCCGGATAATGTCATAAATTGAAACTGTTTTCATTTAAAATGCATTAAGTCACTACTGTACCTGAGAGTGGGTTGCTTGTCCTTTTTGGTTAACGTGGATGATGGGAACTGTGAGTGATTGCTGACACCCAGGATTAGGATGTGTGTCTAGCATGTGTTGCTATGCTGGCCTGGGTGGTGATTAAAATCTAAATTTGAAATAGAATGACTGATGGAGGCATGTTACTTTTATGTTGTTATAAAGTCAGATTATTTTATGTTGGACTGTGAATAGAAGACTGTATCTTTATGTGCTAAGTAGATTTTTGAGAGTTGAAAAGGGAGTTTTCATCTTCTTGGTTAGTTCCCTTCTGTTACGTGGTTTGAGATAATCTTTCCAGAGACTGTACCAGATGATATATTGTAGCTGGAGTTTTTTCTCCAGGTCCGCCAAGCCCCGGCAGTCCGACAGCCCACTTATAAAATAAACACACTGACGCTTATATTATTTACAAACTGTATGGCCGTGACAGGCTTTTTGCTGTTTAGTTCTTACATCTTAAATTAATCCATTTTTATTAGTCTATAAGTTGCCACATGGCTTATGGCTTACCGGTATCTTTACTTGTTGCTTGCCATGGAGGCGGCTGGCAGAGTCTCTCCCTCCGCCTTCCTATTCCCTCAATTCTCCTGTTAGTCCCGCCTATACTTCCTGTCTGGCTATTGGCCAGTCAGTGTTTTGTTTATTAACACATTTGTCATGCAGCACATCCCACAGCACTTCATCTCTGTGTTGTGTTGTGTTTTGTTTTGTTTCAAAACAGAGTCTCTGTAGCCATGACTGGCCTAGAGTTCACTGTGTAGACCAGGCTGGCCTCAAACTCACTGGGATCCAACTACCTCTGCCTCTAGAGTGCTGGGGTTTGTTGTTATTGTTTTTGAGACATGGTTCTCTGTGTAGTGTAGGTGCCTGTCCTCTGGATCTTGCTCTGTAGGCCAGGCTGGCCTCGAACTCACAGAGAGTAGGTGCCTGCCTCTGCCTCCCAAGTGCTGGGATTAAAGGCGTGCTTCACTGCCGCCAGGCTTAAGAAGGCTGGGATTTAATAGCAAGATTTTCAATAATTGTCATCCTTGAGATTTCTAATGTAAAATGTTCTGTTACATTGTTTGTGTGGTTTTTCAAGACAGGGTTTCTCAGTATATCCCTAGCTGTCCTGGAACTTAACTCTGTAGATCAGGCTAGCCATTTATTTTATTTCTTAAGGGAAAGCTTTACTTAAATCTTTTTAATTATTGAAAAGTAGTATATGATTCTGTGAGGAGCCCTTTTAGTAATGTCAGCTGAAGTTGTTTGCTTTCTCTTTAAATTATTAAGAAGTCGAGATCGACGAAGAAGCAGAAGCCATGACAGATCAGAAAGAAAACATAGGTCTCGAAGTCGGGATCGAAGAAGATCAAAAAGCCGAGATCGAAAGTCTTATAAACACAGGAGCAAAAGTCGGGACAGAGAACAAGATAGAAAGTCCAAGGAGAAAGGTTGGTTTATTATGAGAGGTGCCATCTGTAGCCCAGATTTCCATTTTACCGTGTACCAGAACAGTCAGTTCGATTTCAAGCTGTATTTCTTTCCTTTCCTGCCCTGATTTGTGAGAATGGAAGTCTACGTGAGGTTTTAAGATCATATTAAAGCCTCATTATTCAGTTGGTAACCTGAAGGTTTTTCTTATAGATTCTTCTGAGTTTGTATCACCTTTGAAAAATGCTTAGGCTGTAGAATATTTTAACCTTACTTATTTGGCTACATTTTTTAAAAACTGCAATATTCCATAATATTCCACAAAATAGATGTGCGTTGTTCGTTGGTCCTACCTATGTGCAGCATTCACCTAACTTAGGAATTAACTTCTGTGTTCCCACAAGTGAATACCTTAACCGTGTCTTAACTGTGTTTATGTAGCATCCATCTTGCTATCCCCTCTGCTTTCTTTTGGTGTTCTGTCGCTCCGGGTAGCTGGTTTATATTAGTGATATTAAAGGACTGTAAATTTTGTCTGGCCTGTTTTCACAATAACAATAATAATCTTTTTTAGTCTTTACTTCAAGATAATGTTTTTAATCATCAAAATAAGTTTTAAAACTTATTTTTGTTTTGGATTATCTTAGCATCTTTGATTTTATATTAGTCGGGCTGTTTAGTTCTGTGTGGTTTTAAGATGAGAAAAAGGGCATGTTTCTGATTGCCTCAGTCCTGGTCCCATCCTGTCCTGTTGTGCCTGTCTGTTTTGTGGTGCTTTAAGTGACGCTGGTGATGTATATGGCATTCAAGTTTTCTTTTGATAGCTATTTTGTTAGACTTGGGACTTTTTCCTAGATTGAGTTAAAGACTCATTGTATAGCAGTATACAAGGACTTGCTTTCTCCTTTCTTTCTTTCTTTTTTTTTTTTTTTTTTTTTTTTGCCCTTTGATCATTTGCGGTAAGGGGCACATATGCACCTCTCAGGAGCTTTAGTGTTTACCATTTTTAATTCAGAAATTGCTTCTGGGATTCAAAAGGCATTTGGGGTAAAGGGTTCCTGCTTTGTTTGAGAGGGTCTCCTCTTGCCCGCTTTTAGCAAGGCTTTGGAATATTTTTGGAGCGAGATAGCAGTTTTAGGAGTCACCTGGTGTCAAGAGTCATCTGGTGACTCTTGCATCAGATCAAATTAATCACCTATGTTTTGTGAGGCTTTCGGCCCCATAGTTCTGCTGTTGATTAGTTGCTCTTGTCCAGTCACGCCACTTAAATAGACACATTTGTACAATTTCTAGGGAAAGCAAAAAATGTCCTGAATTATTGACCTGTGACAAAATGAATTTAGTAAAACTCTTAAGTTTCCTGTTGAGACTTGGGGAAAGAAGGAAGACTAGATACTGAGAAAACTATCAGGCCTATCTTGGTTGGGCATGCTGTCAATAGAGTTTAACTTTTGAGGTGGTGAGTCTATTGACTTTTGAAAGTTCTAGACACTTCTGAGTACGAATACTAGTATTCTGGCCTCTGGGGTCAGGTGTCTGCAATAGCAAGCATTTGATAATGGCAGGTGAGTGAGGCAGTTTGCTGCCTCACGTGCTCAAATCATAACAGCAGCAGTTTAGCTCCACAAGTGAGAAGTCATTTCCCACACATAGCTACCTAGGTGCTCTCTTTGTTCAGAGAGTTTCCTTTAATTCATAACTCTAAAATCCACCACACATTATGGATATCCTTAGGACTATTAAGATCTACCATATTTACATAGGCCAGAAGATAAGATTTTTGGACTACTAGTCCTCTACGGGGCAACAAGACGACTCTTCCTTCTTGAAGCTACCTGTGCACCGGAGAAGCCCATAAGGCACAAAGGGAGGACTTTGCCTCAAGGTCAGTTAGAGCACAGTTCCCACAAGTGGACAGAAGGACATGAAGCGGGTCTACGGTTAACCTTAGACATCGCTCTGCCTGGTTCACCAATGTTGGACCTAATCACACTCCTTTTCGTAAGAGGGCGAGTTCGTAACACGGTGTTTGCGTTTCCATCCTTGGAGCTGCCTCTGTAACGGCAGTGCACGTGGTTCCTCTCTTTAGACATTTTCCCATCATGAGCTACTTTACCAGACTAGTTAGTCTTAGTTTTAAGGGGGAAGACAGCTTTTATGGAAGGTGTCTAACTGTTCAAGTTTCTGCAGAGTCTGTTTTTTAGAGGGATACTTAGAACTGGAAGGCAGAGTATGCTACTTCACCTTAGCCTGGGGTTTACCTTTCCAACACAGCAGTAGGGGAAGTTGGAAACTACTTTTTTGTAGCTGAATTGATTTTAATTTTTCCTTAAGGGGAAAAAAACTCTTAGATTTCTTTACATCTAGTGAAAACAGAGGTCTGGGGTCTTAAAATTTTAAGATTCCATTTTTTTATTGCGTATGCCCCTCTTGGATAAATAATCATACATTTTTTTAATAAAACATATCATTGGGTAAACATGTCATTTAAAGGTTAATTTTTTTTCTGGTTACCATTTTGCCCTTGCAGCTGAATGAACTTGGTGCTAACAGCTTTGTGAACCGTCTTTTATACCTTCCCTGTTGCCTCTGTGCATTCTTTATCTAGAGTGAAGTGTACTGCAGTTTTCAGTTCTGAGGTGAATTTCGCAAGTTTTACCTTCTGTTTCCTTTCAGTCCTCTTTTTGGCCTTTCCTATAAACTACAAACAACATCACTGGTGAATTCTGCAAACTGTTTCTTGCAGGCTGTGGGAAATGGATCTGTTCATCTCTGTTGTTTCCCTTTTTAAAGAGTAATGTGTTTGTTGTATTTTACTCTAAATTCCATGGTCAATGTCTTCTTTTATGGCAGAAAAGAGGGGATCTGATGATAAAAAAAGTAGTGTGAAGTCCAGTAGTCGAGAAAAACAAAGTGAAGACACAAACACTGACTCGAAGGAAAGTGATCCTAAGAATGAGGTCAATGGGACCAGTGAAGACATTAAATCTGAAGGTGACACTCAGTCCAATTAAAACTGATCTGATAAGACCTCAGATCAGACAGAGGTAAGTGTAGTGTCTCTCCCTTTGATTAGGGCTTTTGTTACTGTTTGACAGTGCAGCGTAAGTATGCACAGACGAAGACGGAGCTAAGCCGAGTGAGAAGACTTACAAAAGCCTCTTCTGAAGGAAAAGACAGTGTAGTCCTGCAAAACATTTTGAGGTACATCGTTTTGTCTCAGCTATTTTGTAGCAGACTCGTGCCCCCGTTAGTGTGCCTCTTTGGAAATTACTGTCCACGTATGTAATATAGTCGCCATTGAAAGTTAATTTTCCTTTTTTTTAGGGATTTTGCTGTCATTTCTTTTTTTTTTTTTTTAAATAAAAAGGTTGAACTGTTTTTGTTTTTGTTTTTGTTTTTTTCTTTTTGGTATTAAGTCCATCTTGTGTTGGTACATTGGCAGAGACATATGCTGTAAAAACTTAACTATTTCTGAGGCACATGTTGGACTACTTTGTTTTAATTAAACTGCTAGTATTTCTTTGTCAAGGATGTTTCTAGTTTTTTGCTTTATTGCCTTGCATTCTAATGCAGTTTGTTCTGTAACTCGAGAGCCAGTAGCATTGGATTGATGGAAGTGTAGGGTTTATGAATTATTGCAGCTGACTACCATACCTCACACAGCGTTGGTGTTGTGAGCGGCCCATGAAAAGCCAAATTAGAAATCAAGGATTCAGTCAAACTAAGCAGGTACTCATGCCAGGTACTCCTTTCTCTACCCACATCCGTGTTTGAATGCTATTGCCTGTGACCTTTACGCTTAACTGTTGTGTATCCTTTTTGTTCTTTACAAGAAGCACAGAGGGGTTTTTTTGTGTATTGCGTGAAATCTACAAATCATATGTTAACAGAATGGAATTTTTTTTCAACTGTGTGTAGGGATGCAGTGGTGCCCAGAATTAGATATCTTTAAAGAATTTTAAATACAATAAACACCTCATATTATCCGCCTTGTTACATTCAGTGCAATTCTCAAGTCTTTAAGAGGTATGTGTTTAACATTTCCTACTGTGTAGGAGAATTTGCAGTCAGCCATAGTATAGAGGAATAGTCACTGGCTGAGACATTGAAAGCAACAGCATCTAGCAAAGACAGACTTTGGATCAGTGACACGAAGATCTGATTGATGACCAGATGAGGTTGGGTTCTTAAAGAACTTTTTAAAGCTAGGTTTCATAGGTGTTCTTAAAACCTCTAACTTCAATCTTCGGGCTAGTGGCGTGGGATGAAATAATCCTAATGAAAGAAAGTACCAATTAGTTGATCTGTTGGTGGAATTCCTGTTTTAGAAAAGCAGCGTAGTTGTGTCTGTGGACCATTCCCACAGAGGCAGCATACACAGGCACATGGCTCTAAGAACCACGTTGATGCCTTGATGTAAAGACAATACAGACATTTCAAATACACATGTGTCATGATTAGCAGTTAGCGACTGGGCCAACACTTAGTCATAAAATTTTACCTTTTATATGCTGTCTAATTATCAATTTTCCCCACATTTTGCATTGTAGGACTACTGTTGAAGATTTTTTGAAGAATACTGAAAACGGCATAAAGTGAAGATCGACATTAAAATGAGGTGAAAGAAAGCTCTAGTGGCATAGAGAAGTATAAAGCTCAGTTAGTTATTTGTTTTTATTATTATTATTAAAAATTAATTCAGGACTGTCGTGACCTACCAGATTTCAGAAAATGTGTTATTAGCACACATGCCACTTTGAAAACTTAGGTCCTGTATCATATTTTTTTCTTTAAGACTTTTTAAGAAATATTACCTAAACATGTGGCTTGCTCAGTGTTTAATGGCAAGTTTTCAGTCTGGGACTTTGAAAACGGGCTTAAATGTTAGTATTCGTGTGAAGCAGACTGAGTGGGATTCCATTTTTACACTTCTGCTATACTTAGCCTTTGGATTTAGAAGTGACAATAAAGTATCTCTGACTTTCTGTTACAGAGTTGATTGTCTGTGTCATTGAAAGGTTTAGTATTGATCTTTTTCTAATAAAGCTATTGACTCCAATCTAGTCCCTTGTTTTTAAATATGAGGCACACTATTACTACAAGTGTTAGTGAACAGTTTTTCTAACTTGTCCTGTTGAAGGGTAATTTTTATAGACCTTCCCACTTGATGTTTTAATGGTGCTTCAATTTTGGGTGGTTATGCATAAATCTGGATTTGCTTTTAATAGCAAAGGTGTACAGTGAACTAGAATATATTTTTACACCATGAGAGGTTTCTTTAGCAGCGAAAGGTTCTGAATAACCTTAGAAACTGTCTTCCTCTGTCGAACTATGAAACAATGTAGGCAAACATTCAGAAACTTTCAGCTAGGTTTTTCCCTTTAAATCCTACACCAAAAATTTCTTTTAACCCAGTCTTAGCATATATAAATGTATATATTTCTGTGTATGGGGTGTGTAGTGTATATAACAAGGATATTTGAAAAATAAAGCAGGTGATAATTTCATATGGAAGTAGCAGCATGTTTATACCTAGCTCCATCGACTATGTATAAAATATTATCCCCAAGTACGTATGTTTATATATATAATAGCAGTTCCTGTGACTTACAGCTTCTCTCAGTACTGACATCAGTTTATAGGTAAAGAAACTGAGCAGCACGTCTCATCTGGGAGCGGCTTCATGTCGGTCAGTGTAGGGCTTGGAGACTGGGTCTCGGCCTCTTCTCACTGTTGTGCCACTGTGTTCCTTCTAGTGTGCATTGTGGATCGTTACAGGATTTATTAAGTAAAAACTCTCTGCCAAACTTGGACGAATCATGAAGCCATCACTTCCAGAGACACTATATGAGAAATGTTAATGGGGACAGAGCCCTCTTGGCTCCCCAGATGATCTAGAGATACAGCAGTTGGTGGGGAGGCTGTTTCTGAAGCTGTGGGAGGTTAAGGCAGGTGTAAATGAAGGCAGTTGTCAACAACAGTCTTGCAGACGCAAAGTCACCTGACTAAGCTCTGCTTTGTGTAGCATGTAGTTCGATGACATTGTTGTATTAAGAACATAATGTAAGAAATCTGCTCAAGTACTAAATGCCAGATTGCTTTCTTCTGCCATGTCTAGACTAACAGTGAATTGAAATGAGTACAGCAATGGGCTCCTGTGAACACTTGGATCTATTGATGCAGATCTAAGATTGGAAAAGACTTGATCATTGGTGTCTGGTGTAGAAGCTAGGAACTAACTTACTAGAAGAAGCAGTTCTGTTGTGTAGACCAAATAGCTGTCTCTGTCATTTGGTGTGTGTGAGAGAGAGAATTGTGAATGTGTCATGTCTTTTTGGAGAGCTAGTTTTAATCCAATTACTGTGTAATTTTGAAATCAGAGCAAACAGTTAATCTTTTTTAAAGTGCTTTTTATTTTGGAATTTTTTTTACCTCATAAGAGTATAATCAATCTCTGTTAACTTATCTCCTGTAAGACTCATAGCCATAGCTAGTTCCTGTATGTGTGCATGTGTCTGCGTATGGGGTAGGGTGGGGTGCACAAGTGTGTATGCATGCATGTGTGTGTGTGTGTGTGTGTGTGTGTATGTCTACTCCTCTGTATTCTTAAGCAAGTCTCAGTTATGTTGTTAATTTGTCTCTGAAGGAGGAGGCTCCCCAAATAGCTCATTGTAAAATCTGATGAGCGTTTACTCTGTAGTTCTCAGACTGATGGCCCTTTACCTTGTAAATCTCCAAAGGACAGAAGACGAGCATCTCCTGGAGAGTGTAGACAGACTAGACAGATGGCCTCTGCAGCAGATCCCAGCTACCACTTTTGTACCTTTGTAATCATGAGCTGTTAAGTTGTTCATGCTGTTCTGCTGAGAGAGTTTCTTCTAGAGCCTTTCACACCTTGAATGCAGCTAGTGTCACAGGAGGACCAAAGGTCATTCCAGGGTCTAAGAACATGGCTCATATAACCTTTAAGCTGAGCCATCTAATTAAAGATTTTAGGGATGTACAAACTGAAAATTTTGTAGTGAAGTTTTTTGAGTTCACATCTGTTACATTTTTAAAGATGCATAGATGCATTGTAGATGAGTGATATGAATATGCCTAACTTTTTATGTGCATGAAACATTCTATGGGGTGACACTTCTTCATTCAGGGTTGAGTTTTAAGCTTGTGTTTTTGACTGGTTTTTATTTGCTTGTGAAAGGACCCAGGATGACTATGCATTTTAACTTGTTTGATAACTGCAATTGTAATGCCTGTTCTTGGTCTAAAAGCTACAGCCGAAGTGTTCGGTGATCTGTGTCTTCCTTTGCTCCTGCCTGTCTGCTCCTCTAAGAGTTCCCAATGTTGCCTATTTCAAGCACTTGGATGGGGCAAGAAGTAGGAGGTGGGGAATACACAATATCTATCTATCTATCTATCTATCTATCTATCTATCTATCTATCTATCTATCTATATCTACCTATCTATCTATCTATATCTATCTATCTATCTATCTATCTATCTATCTTTTTTATATATGATGGTGTCCATCATATATGTTCTAAATTTGCCATTTTCAGTTACTATATTTGGAAACATTTATTTGAGATGTAGGATACAGCACTTTGAAGTTGATCATGTTGCTTTTAAAGAGTGTGTTTCAAGTTAGCTGAAACAGGGTAAATGACATTTTCATTGTGTCAGAATTATGGATTTTCTATTAAAATGCATTTCCAGAGTTTCATAGTTGATCTATTTCTTCCCCTTAGCCATACCAAGTAGATCAGTTGTCTATCAACAGGTTGTTTAGGAGCAACTTTGCAAACAGTGCGGCACAGCTAAGTGCTGTATTCAGCCCTAGGTACATACTCTTGAAAAACTCTTAAATGTGCCAGGAGATGGATGAACAAATGTCTTAATGTCATCTTGTGTAATGAAGAAAAGAAAACCCAAACCAACAAAACCCTGGGAAGATCCCATCAGCACTTGTGTTGGATAACTAGTGTGACACTTCCCCACCACGGAATTCACAGGCGTGAACATGAACTTTGGCTTCACATGTGACCATGGATGACGCAAGATATAATAATATCCCCAAAACGCAAGCCACAGAAGGATCTATTCATTGTGGTTCACTTTGGTAAAGGTCAAACCAGGCTGTTAAAAATACATTGAGAAATGAAAGAAATGTCAAACAGTTGACATACAGATCAGTTAGTGGCTCCTTTGAGAATGACCTTGGAGGGCAAAAGGGTTTTCAGAGGAATGGCCACTCCTCTCTCAAGCTGGGCGGGCTCTTTTCTTTTTGAATTGTATGTTTGTGTGCTTTTGTGTATTTGCTATTTCTTAATAAAAATTTTTTTAAGTGGGAAAGGTTTTGGTGTAGGTAGTGACTAATAAACATACTAAATTAACCTTAATGCATGGCAGATTTTAAAAGGCACACTTTCTCCTTTCATTCTTTAAATGGTCTCACTGTGTAGCCCAAGCTAGCTTGGAAATTGGAAATCTTTCTCCCAACTGCTTAGGTTATAAGTACACCACCACACTTACACTACACACAAGGCATGCACACAGTGTGTGATACCTTTTTTTTTTTTTCCCTTTTTCCATTTAGGTGGCAACCAGGGAATGGCTGCTTCTATCCTAAGTAGCTTTCCAGGGAAGGGTTAAGTACCATGAAGTATTAGCAAAAATGTTGACTCTTTAAGACAAAATGATCAGGACTTGAAAACCCCGAACAGATATATGCTCAGGGTTCACATAGCCAAGAATTAGTTCCTAGCAATTACTCCACCACATCCTACTCCTCAGGTGAGATTCAGCCCTTTTGAGGTGAGCTTGAGGATTGGTTTTGGTTTGTTTGTTTTTGTTTTTTTGAGACAGGGTTTCTCTGTGTAGCTTTAGCTGTCCTGGAACTCGCTCTGTAGGCTAGGCTGGCCTCAAAAAGGTGTGCACCACCGTTGCCTGGCATGCTTAGTAATCTTAGTAATGGGGTGGGTCAGTGAAGAGAACAGGAGCAGCGCCCCCTGTCCCCCGCCCCCACCCCTTATTTCTTGTCGTCTCGTGGGAGCTGTACCTGGACTACCACCACGAGCACAGCACAAAAGGAGGTGCATGACTTAACAAGCACCGTCACTGTAAAGAAACAGGTTGTGTGCACCAGGGAGTCAAGGGTGTTGAATTTATTGTAACCCATACATGCTCTGGGGCTTCTTAGTCTAATATTCTGCTGCATGGTTCATACCACTTAAAACTGAGAGTTATTGGAGTTCTTTCCTCTTGTTTTTACACTCAAGATACAAAGTAAAACTTAACTGTACTTCCTTTTGAAACTCTCAGGTTTTGTTTTAGGACTTAAAGAAAGGGGTCTTTGAATCTGTAATCCCAGCACATGAGAGGTTCAGGGACATCCCTCAGCTACACAGGAAGTCTAAAGCCCCCTGGGCTACTAGAGCCCTGTGTGTGCGCCCCCCGCCCCCCATTTTGTTTGTCTTGGAGTGTGCTTATTTACTTAGAGCAGGTAAGAATTTGCTCTTTAGCCTTGTGGTTGAATTACTGTTCACACTGTAGCCACTGGATAACACCTACATAGATTCTGCCCTTAGGATAAATTTGTCGTGTTTCAATTAAAACTTATTCTAAACAAATGTATTAATTTAAAAATAGTTCTCGGTGTTCTGCTAATGGTGATTTCTAGCTGTTAACCAATCTCACACCCCTGCTAAATTTTCCTCATTACTGAAAGTGAAGCACAGGGCAGTTGTCACTTGGGGCTCCTTCCTGTCGTCAGTCAGTCGTTACTGGAGCTGGAACACTTCCAAAGCGCATGTCCTGATAGTGCCCCTTCCATTAGAGTTCTGATACCAAGCACATGGCCGTACTGTAAGCTGTACTCCTCCAATAGTTGGGTAGTGCCTGCTCTGCCTTTCCCAATTTCCCTCAAATCTCAGCTGCTGGGAAGTCAGTGATAAGGAGACAGGACTCTGAGCTGGGAATACAAATGGAATGTGTGGGTCTGTGAGGAGCCCTGGTGTTTTAATTAAACTCATTTCATAACGATCAGAGGTGATTGGATAGTTGAGGAGATATGGCTACGTAAAGAGGAATGGGTGAGTGAATGTGGGCAAGTTACAGCCATCTAAGACGGGCCAAAAGTGGACTTCAGAAGACTAGATGGGCATATGACAACCACCAACCTTTGAGTAAGCTAGTGAAGCCACCTCCAACTACAGTGGTGTGAGCTGTTTTCACAAGTCTCAGCCTTGAGAAGTTAGTTGTTTACTCAGATCCTAAGTCATTCCATTTGATAGGTAAGTGGGGCTGGGCGTATATGCAGCTCAGTAGTAGAGTGTCAGTATTGGGGTACAGCACTTCAAAATCAACTTGGCCTCTCATGGGTACTGTAGCTGTGTTTGTCAAACAATTCCTGCTCAGAGAGGTCAGAAATGAGGAAATTTTTCAAAGTTCAAATGTGGTTAGCTAATTGTCACATGGGTCTAGGCCTCGTATTGACAATGATTCCAGATCCTTCTCTCGTGGAGCTAGTAAGTCAGTTTTGCAGCTTCACTGTTGTAGCAGGGTCTCTCCGTCAAGGGTGATGCTGTGTGCTGAGTCCATTCAGAGTTTCCACTCTTCACCAAGAGTTCTATCTCCTGAAAGTTCTGGAGTCTTTGAATGTCTTTGTCCTAAAAGTTGGGGAAAGACTTAAGTGATTCTGGAGTACTATGTGAAGTCACTGGAATAAGTGACACTGGTCATTTCAGGGTCTTTGCCTCCATGATGAATCATTAGCAGTTGGTTTATTTTTAAAATTTTAGGTTTTTTTTTTTTTTTTTGTTTTTTTGTTTTTTTGTTTTTTTGTTTTTTTGTTTTTCGAGACAGGATTTCTCTGTGTCGTTCTGGAGCCTTTCCTGGAACTCACTCTGTAGCCCAGGCTGGCCTCGAACTCACAGAGATCCGCCTGGCTCTGCCTCCCGAGTGCTGGGATTAAAGGCGTGCGCCACCACCGCCCGGCTAAAATTTTAGTTTTTGAGATGGGCTCTCTCTGTAATCCTAGCTGGCCTAGAACTCAGATCCATCTGCCTCTGCTTCTCCAAATGCTGGGATTATCAAGGTGTATGCCCTTAAGCCCAGCTCAAATTTATTTTTCCTATTAAAGCTGTCTGGGAATTATGATTATCTTGTGACTTAATGGTAGTTTACAAAGAATACATCAATGAGATATCAATAAAAATTGTCAGAGGCATTGGGGGCGGGGCGGTGTCCTGGAATTCATAATGTAGACCAGGCTGGCCTTACAGAGATCCGCCTGCCCCTGCCTCCCAAGTGCTAGGGATTAAAGGCGTGCGTCATCACCCCCAGCTGGGAAAAAAAGATTCTTAAGGAATGAAATTTGGTGTTAAAACTTGAGATCTGCATTTTCAGCCTGGAAAAAGAAAATCAGAGAAACGTCATTTTTGGGAATTGCAAAGGTGGACCTTCCCTAAGTGGTAAGGGCTGGCCACATTCTAGTCTGAGGACAATGCTGCTTTTTATCAGCCAGTCAGTGTTGCAGAGATTGGCAGAGCTAAATATAAAAGTCTTAAATTGGGGTGTCACTTGTCACTCAGGTGTTTAAGAAGTGTCTGAACTAGATTTGTGGAACTAGCAGAAATGTGACTGGGAGTGGCCACGCTGCCTTGTGGCTCTCCTATAGGCAGTCTCCACCATCTTGAACTTTGTGCATGGTACATGAAAACGAGACATTGGGCTTTGTGTGACATCATTTACCAGTAGAATTATGTACTTGGTGGTGTGTGGCGTACCTTTCTAAGCAGTGTGTTTGGCAGCTTCCTCAACTTGTCCACTTGCTCTGGGTGGATCCCCAGTTCACAGCAGCTCACTTGTAGTAGGTTCTGATAACTCAGCTCTTGTCTGTGCAGTTCAATTTCAATGAAGTCATTTTCCTTGGAGTTGTGAATTCTTACTTTAAGCACCAGCTCTAATCACCCATAAATTCAAACATAGGTTTTTAGATAAAATACCCATTTTAAAGATTGTTCACATTATCAGTCATCACAGCAAAGATGACCCTAAAAACCTCGGAGCTTTTTGAGCTGGGACTTCAGAGTGCTGGGCTGACCTGAGTTGTGTGCCCCTGTCAGATCTACTACAAACAGAAAGCTTGCAGTTTGATGCCAGCCAGTCATTCAAGGGGTGTTAATATTTTGAAAAAAAGATGTGTCTGTCTGAATACCATGTTGTGTGCAGTTGCCTGTGGCCAAAGCATGCTGGATGCTCTGGAGCTGGAGTTACAGGCAGTTGTGAGCTTCCAGATGAGAACCTAACTGGGTTCCTGGAAGACCAGCACTCAGCTTACTGAGCCTTCTCTTCAGGCTCTGTTTATCCTTGGAAGCCCTTTAAGTCCTGCTTTAGCCTTCCAAGTGCTAGAATTGAAAGCATGCACATCACGCTTAGCTAATTCCTTTCTTGTGGTTGGGGATCTGGAGCGTTAAGTACATGTAGGGAGGGTATCAGTCTACCCTGAGCTTATATTTTCAGCCCGTAGGAAGAGATTTAAAATATGCGCTGTAGGGCTGGAGAGATGCCTTGGTGGTTAAGAGCACTGGCTGCTCCTCCAGAGGACCTGGGTTCCATTCCTAGCACCCACATGATAGCTGACAACTGTCTGACTCCAGTCCAAGGGGATCTGGTGTCCTTTTCTGGCCGCTGAGGGCACCAGGCACACACATGTGCAGATACACATGTAGAAAGAGCACCCGTACATATAAAAGTAAAATACACAGTGGGTATTTTAATGCATTGGCAATGTGTAGCAATCATGGTACTTAGTTAGCCATTTGAGAAGTTACTAGGAAATATGTGTCATTGGACAAGGTACCAATCACAGTATGATTCTTACGGCATCCCTTAATAGCTAGGATGAGTCAATGTCTTGTGGGACCGTGGCATTGAGTGTGAATCTTGTCAGCTTACTCTCCCAAGGACAGTATGAACTAGAACTCCACTGGGCAGACCACATGGTGAGCACAGCTCTACAGCATGGTCCTTACCTGCACCCATGGTGTCAGCTTGGTCGTCACACGCGTCAGTCGGCAAGTGTGGATTCGTGCCTTGACTTTCTTCACCTGGCAGAGAATTGGGAAGGAAATGGGCTGAGAAGTAGCAGTCCCCAGCATTTGCCTCTGCTTCCTGCCTCCCACCGCCCTTCCACAGACAGGCCAGGGAAAGGACAGTAGTTCATTTTAATCTAATAATAAAGTTTGTTTTATTTCCAGGTGGGGCATGCCATAGTGCGTGTGTGAAAGGTCAGAGCACACCTGAAGCGGGCTCTGAGGGTTGGACTCGGTCTTGGTCTTGTGTGGCAAGTAGCCATCCCATAGACCCTAGTTTTGATCTTGAGTGAGTTTTCTTAATTACCAGCCAAATCATGAAAGGAAGCCAATTCTCTATTTTAAAGTGATGCCTAATCTGGGAAAGAAATATTTATAATCTATGCCCTTAACTTTTTGCTGGTATTTTTGATATGCACTGTTTTGTGTTTCTTGCTCTCTAGCAAAGCTATATAATAGAAAGGAAAAACGTATTAGAAATCTTCCTTAGAGGAAGATGAATCGCTGAGTTCGAGGATAGCCAGGGCTACACAGAGAGACCCTGTCTCAAAACACCACCACCACCACCACCACCACCAACAACAACAACAACAACAACAACAACAACAAACACTTGAAGGAACTGGGAGTGGGGTGGGGTGGTGCACATCTTTAATCTCAGCACTCACGAGGCAGGATGAGTTTGAGGCCAGTCTGGTCTACAGAGAGTTCCAGGACAGCCAGGGCTACACAAGGAAACCCTGTCTTACAAAACCTTGAATAGCTGAGGAATTTGCTCAGTGGTACAGCACTTACCTGTCGTGCCTGAGTCCCTAGGCTCAGACCCCCCCCACCACCACCACCACAGAGCAACAGTGAACCTCCAAAGACATGAATGAATCTTGACAGTAGAAGAGGCAGATGATGGTAAGGGGGAAATGGCAGTGATGCCCAGGTGAGGTAAAGGCAGAACACAGGACTTAACAGTAGGGAAGTGAAAATGAGTAATTTCAAGCTAACAGCTCTAGACACTAGATCTGAAGCCTTGAGTTTCTCCAAACGCAAGCCCTACTTGTGCAGAGTGTCCAATACTCCCAGCAAGGAGACTCCCTGCTCAGCATAGCAGTAATGTCCCTTTCCTCAGCATACAGGGATTGGCAGGTTTTGTCTGTCCTTCCAACCTCAGCCATGGAGATGACTCGGCCCTGTGTCCCAGAGGCTGAGGCTTCTGTCTGAAAGCAGCATCTCAGACACCAGTTTGTAAGTGGACTGACTGTGTTAACTCATCCAGGAACTGTCCCAAGTCTAACTGGGAGGAGACAAATTCAGGCCTGAATTCTTCCTTTGACACAAGTTCTGACACTTTGGGCAAGGTATGAAAGCTCTCAGCCTATTTTCTAGTCAGGAAAATGAAGCTAAGAAGCCCTACCTCATGGGGTGGTGAGAAGAAAAAGATGCTCACTCATAGGGTCCTCCTAGCACCAGTTATCAGAGAGTGCTGGCTGCTGCTTGCATTTGTATAGTTGATGCAGGGACAGAAGCCTTTCAGTTCTCCGCTCATGCCTGGCCCACTGCCCACAGCACTGGCCACCACCTTCTGAACACTGCCCTCTGCCGCCATTCCCCTTGAGGACTGTTAGAAACAGGATCCGCTCACCTGCCAGCTTCTCCTTGATGTCCTGTTCAGGCTCCTCCATGACAGATGAGTGGCTTCTCTCAAGTTACGTGTAAGCTCACAACCAAATAAGTGTTTCCTGGTGTCTCAACAAAAGTATGGGGAGTAAGGTAGTATGCTCATCTGTCACCGGCCTTGTAAAATGGGCACGGTCTTGTTTATTGCTAAGTACACAGGCTTAGGTGTGCCATGTGACTTATATAGCGTACTGCAAGTGAGGTGAGACTGAAGTTCAAGCTTCACCTCCCTCCTAGGCTGGGACTCCTGGATACAATGCACAGGAGTAACAGTTGGGTGGGAATGGAGCCCTTGGCTCTGCCCTGAGTACCAGGGACCAGCCAAGCACCCCAGAACCCTCCACCAGAGTCAAGTTTCCCTTGGAAAAGATTTGTGGATCTATATCAGGGGTAAGAAATGTCAAACCCTTGATTCCTGGGAGTGAACATTCCCTCCCAGACCCCCGTCCCTCAGTTGCTATGCATGGCTGGAAAGAAGCTGGAAGCCCTTGGCCATACCTGGGCAGGCTGTCTTGTGAACGTGATCCCTTGATTGCAAGCATCAAAGTGCAAGAGGGGAGACTTGGTGAGGGGTAGGTGGGGCAGGGCAGGGCAAAGTCCCCCATGAGGCTGCTGGATCACGCTCTCAAAAGCAAGCTTCCGGAGCCGGAGGAGCGTGGACTGAGAGCATGTGTATGGGTGACTGGCGTTTAACATCCCTGTAACAGAAGACAGCAGATGGACAGTCCATCCAGTGCACTGAGTGGTCTTCAGCCTCCAAACACCGGAGGATCCTAGAGCTCACAGATGAGACGCACACCTACTGCAGGAAACCCGCTGCCTGGCCCGCCACCCTACCAGGAGTCCGAGTTAGGTGATCTTCAGGGGGGCCAGTAGGCACTCTGGTTAAATGGTTAAAGTCCTCTGATTGTAATGCACAGCTATGGTTGAAAATCACTGATTTAGCCAAATTGCAAAGGGAAACTTTGGTCCAAGGAAATGAAATGCTTACTGACAGTCATGTGGCCAGCTAGGCACAGGCTGGCAAGAGACTTGGATGGCATGGCTGCCTCCCTGCCCCCCATGCTGATGATGTCTTCCTGTGAGGAACGGAGGAAGGTAGGAGTGACATACAGGAGGAGGCAGGTCTGCCTGGCCTGACCTGAGCATGGATATGGAAATGTACTTTGGCCCGTTGGGCTGCCAGGGTGTGGTGAGCTGAGCCATAAACAGGCATCCTGAATCGCCCCACCTGTTGGAACAGGCTCGGGGACAGGAAGGAGCTGCAGCTGGTACACGAGGGAGGCCTCTGTCACATTCCCGTCTCATACTGTGGTGTCGGCTCATTCACTCGGTGGGCATGTGTGCACTCAGTCACCCAGCAGCGCCTATTGCTTTCCTGTTAGCTCCCCACCTGCTTTGATGATTTGAAATCCGCCTTCATCTACTGTTCCCTGTGTCTTGTCTAACTCGTGCTAAGGTATCACCGGTTTAATGATAGAGGATTATACTGTGTTTTCCACAGCCAGAAGAGCAAAATCCCCTTCATAGCCTTTATTTTCCAACGTTTTTTCCTAACCATTGTTGCAGGGTTTGTTTTGTTCCTTATACATTTTTTCTTTTAAAAGTGTACTAAGGGCAGATAAGATATGGATCAGTAGGTAAAAGAGCCACCAAGCCTGACAACCTGAGTTCAATCTCCTGAGCCCAGCTAAGAATGAAAGAGAACCAACTCCATATGCAAGCTTTACCACTGAGCTACACCCCCAGCCCAGGAGACAATTCTTTATGGGTCTTCACATGCATTTTGGCAGAGCGCAGATAGTGGCTGCCTTTTTTCCACGCTGGTCTTTCTTTTCTTTTTCTTTTTCCCCGAGACAGGGTTTCTCTCTATTGCCTTGGCTGTCCTGGAACTCACTCTGTAGCCCAGGCTGGCCTCAAACTCAGAGATCCTCCTGCCTGTGCCTCCTGAGTGCTGGGATCAAAGGTGTGGCGACCACTGCCTGGCTCCACACAGGTCTTTCAAGGATGTTTGTACCAATCAGCCTTGGAAGGCAGACAATGCTCTCCTGACCCCATATAATAAAGACAGTGTCTTTTGGGGAAGCATGTGCACTTGTGCAGAGATGGGGCAGCAAGGTGGCTTTGCAGTATAGGAGCTTGCTGTGAAAACCTGCAATCTGAGCTCCATCCCTGGAAGCCACATAAATGTGCAAGGAAAGGAGTTGTGGAAGTTGTCTCTGCACTCACTGTGGTTCACACACTGTGGTACACTCATGTCCCTACACATCATGCTCATAGGAACAATAATAAAAACTTTTCAAGATTGTTTTCTCGTACCCTAGGTTCTGCCTCTGGAGCTGTTTATTATTATTCCTATCTTTATTATTTACTTAGAGACAAAGTCTAATGTATCCCAGGCTGGCCTCCAGCTCCCTATGTAGTTGGGTATGACCTTGAACCTATGACCCTCCAGCCTCCCCCTCCCAAGTTCTGGGATCACAGGAGTGCACCACCACCCCTGAGTTAGGTGGTGGTGGGGAATGAACCCAGGGCTTTGTGCATGCTGGACAAGCACTCTACCAACCTCACGATGCCTCCGGCCCTGCTGCTGTGTTAGCTATTGTACACAGTATTGGGGGGGGAGTTTTGTGTGGGGGGGGCGGGTTTTGAGACAGGGTTTCTGTGTAGTTTTGGTGCCTGTCCTGGATCTCGCACTGTAGCCCAGGCTGGCCTCGAACTCACAGAGATCCGCCTGTCTCTGCCTCCTGAGTGCTGGGATTAAAGGTGTGTGCCACCACCGCCCCGGCAGGGGGAGGGGGAAGATTTTTAATGGCAGGAAGGTTTGGTAAGCAGCCTCATAGAACCTTCTGCATCCCCGTGTGGTGTGGAAAAGATAACTGGGGAGTCTTGGTGACCCTACAAGGTCCAATGGTGTGGAACCACTGAGCCCCAAAAGCCTCTTCGATAAATCTGAGGCCAGCACAGTTTCTGATCTGATAAACAATACAGGGAAAAAAACTCAACTCCAGAAAACACGAGTTTGTTGGGTTTGGAGATGAAGTCTCCCTGTAAAAAGCCCATCGTTCCAGCTGGGGGTGCTGTTGGGAGGTTATTGGGTCTTGGGTATGGTAAGTATGGGGTTCAGCCCAGTTGGAGGAAGAGGATCAGGAGGTGAGGGTCGGGTCTCTCCTGTCATCTAGGCTCCCTGGCTGCCGGGAGGGGAACAGCTTTGCCCGAGGCCCCTCCACTTGACGTTTTTTCTTCAACACAGTCCCACGGTGCTGTTGCCACAGGAACTCAAGTGTGGCCTCTGAAACGGGAAGCCCAAAGACATCTCTCCTCACTTGTTTGTCTCAGGTATTTTGTCACATTGACAACAACTGAAAGAAAAAACAAAACCCTTGCTCGTAGGAAATAAAGACGGAACCAACTAAACGGCGCTCGAGTCCTTGCCGGCCTTCACACACAGAAACAACAGACTCAGCACAGAAAGACCTATACAGGCTTGTCAGCTTCCCTCCAAGGAGGGGCACAATCAGCCCAAGATAGAGAATTACAGGTTCTTTTATGGGCTGCATCAGTATTTCAGGTTGTGGCTCTGGCGTTTTCTGGCTGATTCCTTATAGAGGCCGACCACATTTCCAGACCCTTGCCTACTAAACACCTGTGTAAGTCTCTACAGGGAAATTCTTAGGCACAAGATCACTGGGCTGAAGGAAGGCACACAGTGTCTGTATTGATACAGCATCATGGTGGCTGTTTCTGTATCTTATTTTCTTTTTATTCTTGAGGGTGTTTTTACTTGCATTTAAAAAGCCTCTCCCTGCCCCCTGAGAATGAAGAGATGATTTATTGGTTAAGAACACTTGCTTCACAATCATGGGGAGCAGAGTTTAAACCCAGGTTTCCACATGACAAGACATTCTACACGCTTGTAACCCCAGCTCTGAGGAGGGCAGAGACAGGTGGATTGATGAGGCTTGCTGGCATCCCATCTAGCTGGCAGAAAAGTGAGTGCTGTGGAATAATCCTGTACACTGAAAATGTGTTGCCCTCATTGTTAATAAAAAGCTGATAGGCAGGATTTTCGGAGCAGAGAGAATGCTGGAAAGAGGGATGGAGTCTGAGGAGTCTGAAGCCAGATGCAGAAGAAGCAACATGGGAAGTTCATAGATGAGGTAAATGACCTTGGGGTAGCACATATAGAAACGGGTTAATTTGAATCATAAGAGCTAGCTATAAATGAGCCTAAGCTATTGGCCAAGCATTTATAATTATATTAAGTCTCTGTGGTTATTTGGGGATTGGCTGGTGGGACAGGAAAGTCTGTCTACAAGTGAGACCCAGGTTCAGGGAGAGATCCTGCCTCGGGAGTAAGCAGAGACTGGAAGGACAAGAAGACACTTCAACATCCTCTTGTCTCCACGCATATGTGTATGTTCATGTGTGAGAGTGTACATGTGATTGTAGGTATCCACAGAGGCATCACATCCCTTGGAGCTAGAGCTACAGGTGGTTGTGAGCCACTCTGTGTGGGTTCTGGAGATTGAACTTAGGTCTTAGGTCCTCTCCAAGAGCAAAATTCTTACCAGGGTATGGTGGCACACCCACTTAATCCCAACAGAGCCAGAAGCAGGCAAATCTCAATGAGCTTGAGGCTAGCCTGTTCTACATAGTTCTAGAACAGCCAGAGCTGTCTCCCCTCCCCTCCTCCCCCAAAAAAATCTTCGTAAGGTGATTAATATGCCATAAACTTTGCTTGATGTATCTTGCAGTATCGGGTATCAAACTTGCTTCACAATCATGGGGACCAGAGTTTAAACCCAGGTTTCCACATGACAAGACATTCTATATGCTTGTAACCCCACATGCATGTTGGGCTAGCACTCTACCAATGACCTAGCCCTCCAGCCCATACTGACCCATTTTAAAGTATTCAGGCTTTTTCCCCCTCCTGCATGCACAGGCTTGTGCAACATTCACTGAGATCTTGTTTCAGAATTGTTTCCTCATTCTGAAATAATATCTTGTGTTTATTCTCTGTTACCTGTTACATGTCATTTCCCTTGCTCGTCCTAATAGTGTATCATCTACCATTGGTACCTATGGATTTGTCTGTTCTGGACAGCTCATGTCTCTGGAGTGATATGTAACTTTTCCTGTGTCTTATTTCTTTCACTTAGCATAGTGTTTTCAAGACTCATCCATGCTACAGTTTGGATCAGTCTTTTTTTGCCATTAATTGATGGAGATTTGTTTTGGTCCCTATGATTTTGAGCTATGATGGCCAATGCTGCCACAGTCTTGCATAAGATTTTGGTGTCAGATGTTCTGTGTTTCATGAGACGATTAAAGAAAGAGGGTCACTTCAAGATACAATTCAGGCTCTGTCACAGCAGGGAAGAACCTAGGAACTGAACCCCAAACAGCCCTGCAAAGGAGGATTGATTGATTGTTACACAAAAGTCGTTTTTTGGGTAAAACAAGTTCCTTGTAACAAAGCCCTGATCTAATCTGTATGTTTTCTGAAGGAAAACCTCACACCCTGCAGTTTTAGTCCTTATTGTGTACCGTTTGCAGTACCCAATAATGCACTCCAGGTGTGCCAGGACTGTCTAGTGACCAAAGTCATGCAAAGGTTGTGAAGCTCCTCCAGAAAAACAGCTCCATAGATGATGGAAACAATCACTGTCTTCTATAGTGATTTCCTCAAGATCTAAGTGCTTCCACATAACAATTATTCATTGTGATGTTTACCCTAGATATAGTGAAAACAACTATTTCATTCGATACAATGAGTCTTCTAGATTTCTGCTACATTTTGGTTGTTTTGTTTTGTTTTTGTTTTTAAGACAAGTTCTCACTATGTAGCTCTGCTTGTCCTGGAACTCAGATCCTTCTGCCTCTGCATCCCAAGTGCTGGGATCAAAGGTGTGCACACCATGACCAAGAAAATTTTGGATAGACTTGTATCTTTGTTCCTCTTGAAGATACAGATATGTAGGGCTTGCATTTTGGTTTTGAACCACCCCTGTGTTGAATGTTTTCAGGAGCTGCCAGACTGTTTCCAAAGTGACTGCCACTCCAGTGTCACTGACCTTTTGAGAGGCTCCAAGCTCTCCACTTCCTCACCAAGATTTCATTCCTATTGTTTTCATTTAGTCAGAAATCTTATTTCCAAGATCGTCAAAGATTATTACAAAGAATCTCTTTGAAAATGTCCCAAATTAAATTAGAGGCTCTTCATCCAAGTGAGACATTTGTGCTATAAAAGCTTTTAGGCTATGATATCTTAATGCTACTTAGTTTTTCTTAATATTTAAAATATCACTGTGTGTGTGTGTGTGTGTGTGTGTGTGTGTGTGTGTGTGTGTGTGTGTGTTAAAGGACAACTTGAGGGAGTGAGTTCCTCCCACTATGTGGGTTCTGGGATCCAACTTGGGTCATAAGGCTTGGTGGCAGAGAGCCTCTATCCATGGAGCCATCCTCCAGCTCCACGACATCACTTGTTTTAAACTGTTCCCTCTACTATGTGTGTGGGTTATATCTCAAACTTTGGTTTTGAGACAGTGCTTCACTATGGAGCTTTGGTTGCCCTGGAACTTGCTGTGTAGACCAGGCTGGCCTCAAACTCAGAGATCCTTCCTGCCTCTGTCTCCCTAGTGCAGGGGTCAAAAGCATGTACCACCATGCCTGGCTTGTATATTCTTATTTTAGTGTAGTAGTAGTTTTTCCTCATTGCACGCGCACACACACACACACCTGCCAAAAGCATCTTATTTTGGCTCTTGAGTTGAGGGAACCGTCCATTGTGGTAGGGAATGCAGAGCAGCAGGGGGCAGCTGCTTTTTGTGTCTGCAGTCAGGAAGCAGAGAGAGAATGCTTATGCTTGGCTGGCTTTCTCTTTTTTATCCACTCTGGGAACTCCACTCACACTTAGGTTGGTCTTCACACCTTAATTAGCCCAACCTAGAAACTTCCTCACAGGCATGCTCAGAAATGTGTAGCTGATTCTGGATCCTGTTAAACTGATAGTATTAACCATTGCAGTTAACAGTTGTAAATTCATGGAAAAAGAACACATTTTAGCTGGGTGGTGGTGGCACACACCCTTAATCCCAGCACCTGGGAGGCAGAGGCAGTTGGATCTCTGTGAGTTTGAGGCCAGCATGGTCTGCAGAGCGAGTTCTAAGACAGCTAAGGCTACACAAAGAAACCCTGTCTTGAAAAACAAGCAAACAAACAAACAAACAAAAACCAACAACAAAAAACAAAACTTAGCAACAACAAAGCAAACAAAAAACAACCCTCCACACACATACACATACACATACACATAGGATGAAAATCCTGGGAGAAGCAAATTACAAATACTCAATTTTTAAATAAACAAAAATGTTTTCTTTTCTAAAATGTAATTATCCAGTAAATAAAAGATACATAGAGGCAGGAGGACTAGAAGTTAAGGTCATCCTTGGTTATACAGTTTGGGCTACATGAGAGTCCATCTTAAAAAAAGAGAGGGGCTGGAGAGATGGCTCAGTGGTTCAAGAACATTTCTGCTCTTCCAGAGGACCTGGGTTCTGTTCTCAGCACCCACATGGTGGCTCACAAAGCCTGTAACTCCAGTTCCAAGGGATCTGACACCCCCTTTTGGCTTCCAAGGGCTCCTGCATGCTTTCACCTGGAGCATACAGGCAAGCACACACACATCTACACATAAACACGGAAGAAAGAAAAAAGGGTGTTTAAAGGCTTTTCTCAATGAACTTCTCCACATGGTCTTCAGAGGGAAGCCCGGGACCTGGCCTTCTGAGAGGCTGCTTCCGGCCAGAGAATGAGCACTGACACTGTGAGTATCCTTGCAGGCATTCTGCATGCCATAGTTTGAAACTCTGCAGTCTCCAGAGAGACCTTAGTCCTCCATTGGCCTCCAGTTTGAGTGGCTGTGCGTTTACTGTCTTTTAATTCTAGCCTCTAGTGAGTGTGAAGGAGGATCTCAGTTTAGTTTAGACTGTGGAGGTCAGAGGACAACTTTCTGGAGTCCCTTCTCACCTTCCACCCTGACTCGGGTACTAGGGGTCAAATTCAGGACACCACGCTTGTGCGGCAATTATCTTCATCAATTTTTGCTTTTTTATCTTTTTTTCCATGTGGATAGTCAATGCTTAGTGAAAGTCTATTTCCTTTTTCTCCATCTTCCCAGAATGACCCTCCCCAGGCCCGAATCCCCTGGAATAATCACTGCCGTCACAGGCCTGAGTTGGGTTTCAACTCCACACAACATGCCCGTCTCCTCAACTCCTCTGAGCCCCGCTGAACTCTCTCCCCCAACTCACACATGGGCCATGGGCAGGGCAGTCCCGTGCTGCCATTCCTCTCACGTCCACGAGGGGTCGCACCATACCTTCCTGAGTTCTCTCCAAGAACCTGCGTCTCGGTTAATCCCATCCCTTGGACCCTCCCATCTCTCCCAACACCACCTTCGGGTTTAAAGCTCCAGGACTGTATTCCCGGCTATCCCAGAAACTCATCTTTGTAGCCACCTTGCGTGATTTGAACCGACCTGTGGGAAGCATGCATTCTGATGTCCTCATTCAATATTCCTGTACTGTCCTCATCAAAATAATAATAATAATAATAATAATAATAATAATAATAATAATAATAAATTCCCATTGCGCTGAGCACTATCCGAGTGAGTGGGGAGCAGGATCTCATTTTGGCCATGGTGCTCAGCATATCCCAGGTGCTCGGCATTTCCCAATATACAGCAGGTGCCTAATGAAAACAAGTCACCTCACCAAGACTTTGAAGTCTCTTCATAACTCTCCCTACAGCCTCGTGCTCTCTTTAACCTTCGTTTTCTTAGGCACAAGGGCAGCAAGATTCACTGGATGGGATCCCTATAGTGGATGCAGACTCCACAAACCAAGTCAGACGTGAGCTTTTTTTTCTCTCCAAAGGAATTTCCACCTCCATCTCTGTTTCCTATGTTGCATGGCATGAAAGCATTTTCTGAAAAATTCAGGGTTGCCTTGGTGTAATCTAAAAGTTTTTGCCCTCCTCCTTGGCATCCTAGCTAATGAGGAGATGGCTCCTGATTTCCAACACTTATTTTTCGTGGTGGACATTTACAAAGATGGCCTCCGGCCTCACTCAACACCACTTGCTAATGTCTTTCCACTTCAGATACATTGTTGCCAGTGTCCACCAAGGAGCCAAAGGTCCTTCTGGGTCTCAGCTTCACCCTCAGCTTCTCTTGACCCCGGAACCTTTCCTCAGCCCCCAGAGTAGGAAATGGGGGCCTGGGCTATCTCAGGCTCTCTCTTTACAGACAAACTATGTGGGCCATCACGTCCAGTTGATGTGGAGATACTTGTAGCGTATTCTGAGATGTTGGTATCTCTTTCCCCTGAGCTCTGTGGCACCCAGATGCTGAGGCTGGGGTGGGACAGGAGAATGTGGTCCATGGTTAGGGTTTTGCTGATGGAATACTCTCTGCTCCGATGCTCAGCAGTCAAGACCCCACACACCCTTGCTGCCGTCACAGGTGGTGGGACACAGTGTGTCAGGATCCGTCACAGGAGGTGGGACATACTGTGTCAGGATCTGTCACAGTGGTGGGATACAGTGTGTTAGGATCTGTCACAGGTGGTGGGACACAGTGTGTCAGGATCCGTCACAGGTGGTGGGACATACTGTGTTAGCATCCGTCACAGTAGTGGGACACACTAGGTGTTAGCATCCGTCACAGTGGTGTGACACACTAAGTTGGAAGCCCAGGTAGCCGTGCCCTCAGCCTGTCATACCTGCCCCGTGTTCTAGGCACTCGGGTACAGGCTGACTCATACCCTCCACCCCCCCCCCCCCCCCCGGCCTTGTCTGTGCTCCTGGTAACATGTAGGGTGGAGCCAAGGGTGTTGGATGAGGTTTCCAAGGAGCTGGTGTTCAGCCCTGAGGGGTGAGGAGTAGGCAAGTAACAGCTACTGGCTGCACACAACAGAAAACCAGTCTCGTTAATTCTGCCCAAGGAGAATTTTCTGGAAGGGTGACTGAGCAGTCCACAGAAACACAAAGTGAACTAGAGGACCAGTCTCCTAAATTGTCCAGGAACCCAGAAGACTGACGTAGAGCCACAGAGAAGGACTCTAGAGGACTGTGCTCCTGCCCCCAGGGTCAGCTTACCCCTATATGCTGGATGCTGGAGACACATGATGGACAGCGTCTCCAATGGCCAGGGCTTCTCAGGGGGCCCAGGTTCAATGCCCATGTTCTTTGTCGGGACGTTGTAGGGGATCTTTGGCCTGTCAGGCTCCTACAGGGGCTCACATTTGGATTAACCCCAACTCCACTGTGGTGTTTAGCTGCTAAGCAACCAAAACCAACAAACACCAACCTCTAATTTCCCTTAATTTGCAGTTGCCAAGAGGCAGTCTCCAACTTGCCTCCTCTAGGCAGCTGGCTACCCAGAGCACGGCTTGAAGATGCGGGTCAGAGAACCCACCAAGATCAGAGAAACTGTCCTGACAATTTGAGTGCTTCTAGAGAATTCTTATGCCAGCTTTCTCCCTGTGGCTAAGGTTATCAAACTGTTTATAGTGGTTTTTTTTTGTTTTTTTTTTAATGTATGAGTGCTCTGTCTATGTGTCTGCCTGCAGGCCAGAAGAGGGCATCAGATCTCATTACAGATGGTTGTGAGCCACCATGTGGTTGCTGGGAATTGAACTCAGGACCTCTGGAAGTGTAGCCAGTGCTCTCAACTTCTGAGCCACCTCTCCAGCCCATGGGTCACTAAACTCTGTGCAGGGCGTGGATTGAATCTTTATGTGGATGATTGCATTGGGTCTTACGTCTGTGTTGTTTGCTTTACGGTTATTTATTGATGTGTGTATTTGTGTGTGTATGGACAAGCACCGATGCTCACACACGGGTAGAGGGCAGAGAAGCACACTGGACAGCTTGCCCCATTACCCTCTGTCTTACACCCTTGAGGCAGGGTCTCTGGGGACCCATCTGTCCCCACCCATCAGCATTGGGGTTACAGCCCCACAGCCATGCCCAGCTTTCACACAGGTACTGGGGACCAGACTCAGGCCCTGGTGCTTGTTCAGCAAGTGGTCTCACTTCGCTGGCCCGTCCCTCCAGCCCCTGAGAACTACTTTTCAAGTCTGACAGGAACGACAAGGATTAGACAGGTAAAGGGCAAACGGCAGATGTGACAGGAAGTGGGAGGCACTGAATGTGTCTGAGGAGAGAAGAGGGGTGTGTGAGAGAGAGGGATGAGAATGGGGAGCTGTGGGGGTGGGGGAGTGACTCGGGGTGACTCAGAACCCCTGGGTTACTTTCACCGACTCAGTCCACCTTAGGAGCTCCACAGTACAGTCTGTACCTCTTTCTGCCCCCTCCACCCGCCTCCCCATTTCCTCAGGCCCTGCCTGCTTGTGTTAGTGTCTCCTTGGCCCTCAAGGCAATAGCTGAAGCCTCCCGATGGTCTCCTCAGTCCTCTCACACAGCCTGGCTCCTGGGCCTTCTAGATCTGCGCTCCCATGGATGCAGCTTGGCTCTGGCTCCCTGGGCTACAGCCACGCTGCCCCTTGGCATCTCCACCTGCTGGTAAGCCTCAGCACTGGCATTCCTCCTCCCCATGAATGTGCTGCTGCGTCCCAGCTGCGGGCATGCCCGGGCATGTTCGCATGGTGAGGCGGAAGGCCAGGGCTGATAAGCCTCTGCTTATCTCCCTGAACTCTGTGAACATCTCCCCGGCCAGAGTCCATATGGGAGACGGCAGAAGTTGGTGGGGATTGGAAGACTGAGACAGGGGGATTGGAGAACTGTGGCCTTGTGATTGGAGAACTTGTGGCCTACCATGATGAGCCATGGGCCTATGCTCCAAGTCCCTCCCTCTTGCTCAAATGGACCTGCCCCCGCAAGCGTCTCTGTCTGGTGGGTGGAAAACGCCCTTCCGTTTTCCCCTAGATAGCATGTGTGGCAGCCTTGCCTTGTGCCTGGCCCCGTTCTAGTCTCTGGGGTGTGCCAGCATACTGTAGGATCTGTGCATGAAGCACTTACATTTTAGAGATATAAATGACAGGAAAACCAGTGCTGAGGAGGGCCACAGTGCAGGTGATGTTCCTTCGTCCATGGGGCAGACCGGAAAGGACTTGGCTGGGCTGTTTGGACTGAGATCTAATGAAGCATGTCAGTGAGTCAAACACACAGGTGGGAAGGAAAGTTCCAGGTCAGTCAGGGCAGCAGAAGGTGCCAAGGTCCTGGAGCAGCAACCGGTGTTTGAGCCACAGGTGGTTAGAACGGAGCGAATAAGAGATGAACAGAGCTAGGTGTGTGTGTGTGTGTGTGTGTGTGTGTGTGTGTGTGTGTGTGTGTGTGTGTACACTGTAGTGTCTGGTGGGGACTTAGGACTCTGTTCCACGTGTAGGAAGAGCTCTCAGGAGCCAGCCAATAGGGCGCAGGGAAGCAATCTGAGTTTGTTAAAAGGTGCCTGTCTGCCAAGGAAGGAGGAGGGAGAAGGGAAGCAGGGTCTGGTTAGGGAACGTTGCCATCGCCAAGGTAAAACTGGTACCCGTGATGGCCGTGGGAGGCAGACAGACTCTGCGATCCTGGTGTCTGCCCATGAAGTGAGGACGGGAGACAGGAATGAGATGTGGCTGGTATTTGGAACCTGAGCATGTGGCCAAATGGGATTACTGCTTGCAGACCTGGTAGGCATTGTTTCAGGTTCACTAGTTCTGGGGAGAGGAGAGGATTTCTAGACCCTAGGCACACAGGCTGGCTTGTGAGTGAGCACGGGGCTCTGGGGAAGCAAGAGGAACCAGAATGTTACGATCTGTCTCACAAATTCATCCATCCATCCCTGTCAGGCTCATTCATTCACTCATTCATTCATTCATTCATTCATTCATTCATTCAGCAAAACTTGAATATGCACCAGAGATAATCAGCCAGACTCTTGACTGGATTCTGTGAAAAGAGGAGTAACCTAAAGAGACAGTGGCGCCTGCTGGACACGGCACTGTCTGTCTGCTGGACACGGCGCTGTCTGTCTGCTGGACACAGTGCTTTCTGCTGGACACAGTGTAACTTCATTCCTTGACACAGTGCCTCCTAATTTTCTGGAAACACAGTATCCTTGCGTTTCTACTTTCTAATTTGTTTCCTGACTTTTTGGTCAGAAGCCAAGCAATTGGTAAGCGGATCCATGTAAGATAGATTACCTCAAGGCCCGGCATGTACAGTACTATGTGCCAATCATTCCACTACAGGAAGTAGAGATGGAGGATTGAGAGTTCAAGACCAGCCTGGACTGTATAATAAGACAACATCATGTCTCAAAACAAATAAACAGGAACAGAAATACATCTTATAGGAGGTGGGTGAGTGCCTAGGGGAAACAAGATTGGGCAGGAGGGCCTCCCAGGTAGTTTCAAAGACCAAATCTCAGAATCTTCTCAACCCAATTTGTTTTCACAAAGTGGCCGCCTCATCCTTAGGAAGGGAGAAAGAGAATGGACCATAGTGACCCTATGGGGGCTCTTTGGGAAAGGTTTTTGTCTTGGAAAAACAATCCTGAGGCAAGCTGCCCTTGTGAAAATGGCCTGGTTACCAAGATCTCGGGATTAGGAATCTCAGTGAAACAGAACAGGTGTGTGTGCATGTGGGGGTGGACAGTGGGCCCCTCGGAGGGGCCTCCTTCATTCCCTCAGCGTAAAGCCGCTCCACCCAGGGCAGGCAGGACTCTGAGCGTGTGCAAAGGGGGTTGCCGCCTCTGCGCTGTCTGAGGGCTTCTGCTATGCGAAGAATTTTCTTTGTGCTTTCTGCTGCTTTATCCTGCAAGGAATGGGGAGTGGAAGCCTGGGTCTCTGAAGGCTCATAAACCAAAGTCCCCACCTCGGTCCTGCCACGGCACAGATGGGTGACCTCGAGTAATGGGTTTACGTCCCTCCAGAACAGCCGAGCTCACACAGCACAGCGACCTCATTAGACGGGGTTTCGAAGAGGCAGATCCAAGCAATCGTGGAACAGCTCCAGGAGAGATGGGGGTCACTGGGACAAGAGAGGAGGCTCACACAAGAATCTGAGCTGGACTGAGTCAGGGTACAGGGTGGAGGGAGAACGATTTGGGAGATGTAACTCAAGGAGCATGTGTTGGGAAATCGGTGACGGCTGTGGCCGTTTCTCGGGTTTCTGGATTGGGCGTTTGACGGAACGAACTGTTCACTGAATCGTGAGGCCGAGAAGGACGATCAGGTTTGGAGGGTGGAGTCAAGTTATAACCTCAGGGGCTTCAGTGTGAGAGGTCACACCCACTGCGAGAAATATAGATGTGAAGTTTGGGGAACACATTGGATCTAAAGATGCTGAACAAAGGTCACTGGAGCCTGGGTAGGGTTTGCAGCAGAGGATACTGGGTGGAACCCTGCTACAAGAAGAGTGTGCAAAGTGGCGGTGAGTGTCCTGGGGACACACGGAGAACAGAGACAGAGGGCCGAGTCGACGGAGTGCAAAGAGCAGGAAAATGTTCCTTCTAGGTCTGGCCCATGGAACGCTACCTCCAGCCCAGCGATCCTTCTCTCCGGGGCTTGGCAGATTTCCTCTGTAAAGGACCAAGAAGTTGTGTCCTGAGGCTCTGTGAGCCACACAATCATCACAACCCTAATACAACCTGAGAACAGCCATAAGCAGTGTGTAAATGAATAAAAACCAGACATGGTGGTGAATGCCTATAATGGTAGCACTCAAGAGACAGAGACAGGAGAATTAGAAGTTCAAGGTCATCCTTGGCTGCATAGCATGTCTCTCTCTCTCTGTCTCTGTCTCTCTCTCTCTCACACACACAAATACACACACACACTCTCTCTCACACACACTGTCTCACACACACACACACAAATACACACACTGTCTCACACACATTCTCTCTCTCTCTCTCTCTCTCTCTCTCTCTCTCTCTCTCTCTCTCTCTCTTTCTCTCACTCTACACTTTGTAGGGTCTTACTCTATAGCTCATGCTGGGCTAGTCTCTCTCTGTAGCCCAAGGAGGCCTTGAACTTGTGACCATCCTTCTGATTTAGCCTCCGGAGAGATGGGAAGCATGTACAGTTGTGCCTGACTTCCTTCCTTCCTTCCTTTCTTTATTTATTGTGACAGGGTCTCATATGCTCATATTGGCTTGAACGATGACGCTGGGGCTGTGTTACTGTGTCTGGCCATCATGTCCAGCTTTGTGTTCTCTTTTCTATCAGTCACCTGGATTCTCATGTCTAGATCTCATGGCCAGGCCAGGTATTGACAATGGCAAACCCTCAGTAAATCTGGATCACCACAGTGGTTGAAGCAATAAAGCCCAGATCTCTCAGTTTTTCTTATCTACCCTTTTAAAAAAAAAAATGACATTTTGCTGGGCACTGGTGGTGCACGCCTTTGATCCTAGCACTCGAGAGGCAGAGGCAGGCAGATCTCTGTGAGTTCGAGACCAGCCTAGTCTACAGAGCAAGATCTAGGGCAGGCACCAAAACTACATAGAGAAACCCTGTCTCAAGAAAACCAAAAAAAAAGGACATTTTACTTATATTGATTTTGTGTACCAAGTTGCGGGTGCCCGTGGAGGTCAGAGGACAATTTACAGGAATCGGTTTCCTCCTTTTACCATGTGGGTTCTGGGGGTGGAACTCAGTCCATCAGACTTGGCAGCATGTCCCTTTATGTCCCTTTAACTCTCTGGATCTCCTTTTTCTTTTTCTTTCTTTCTTTCTTTCTTTCTTTCTTTCTTTCTTTCTTTCTTTCTTTCTTTCTTTCTTTCCTTCTTTCCTTCTTTCCTTCTTTCCTTCTTTCCTTCTTTCCTTCTTTCCTTCTTTCCTTCTTTCCTTCTTTCTTTCTTTCTTTCTTTCTTTCTTTCTTTCTTTCTTTCTTTCTTTCTTTCTTTCTTTCTTTCTTTCTTTTTTCCTTCAAGACAGGGTTGCTCTGTGTAGTTTTGGTGCCTGCCCTGGATCTGTAGACCAGGCTGGCCTCAAACTCACAGAGTGGATCTCCTTTTTCAAAGTGAGAAATAAACTCAGATTGTGTCTGGCAACTGAAGTTTGGGGACTTCTCTCTTATATAAGTCCATGTCGCTTTAACTCAGAGCCGATGTTAACATGGTTGTGTGGGTTCTTTGAGAGCAATGGATCCTTTCTTGCTCTTGATGCCTTGACTGGGAGTGCTCTGGTCAGACACTGTGGTGGGTGCATAGGAATGACCCCCATAGGCTCAAATATTTGAATGGTTGGTCTGTAGAGAGTGGTGCTACTTGAGAGAGATTAGGAGGTGTGGCCTTGTAGAGTGGGTGTGGCCTTGTTAAAGGAAGTGCATCACTGGGGGTGGGCTTTGGAGTTTCAAATGCTCAAGCCAGTGTCTCTCTTCCTGCTGCCTGGGGGATCCAGATGTAGAACCCTCAGCTACTTCTCCAGCACCGTATCTACCTTGCATGCCGCCATGCTTCCCGCCATGGTGACAATGGACTAAACCTCTGAACTGGAAGCCAGCCTCAATGAAATGTTTTCCTTTATAAGAGTTGCCATGGCCATCGTGTCTCCTCATAGCTATAGAATACTGAGACAGGCATGCAATGACCACAAAGTCACCCTGAGCCAGTAGCTTCGGAGTTCATTGTCTCATGCTGAAGAAGGAAAAGGAAACACCAACAAGGAACGATTTGAGCAAATGCACACTTAAGAAAAGGACTTCAAGGACTGACCGCCCCGCGTTGCCCTGCCCAGCGGCCTTTTCTGGCACTCACATCAGGAACTGGATAGAGACTGAGATCATCTCTATTGGGCTTGGTCAGTTTGGAGCACATCACAGCCTGAGCCAGTGAGGTGTCCACATGCCTTATACCTACTCCCTGGGTCCAACTGGAGAATTAATTACTCATCCATCTAAGGGAGGGGTTACTGCAGGATTAGAAAAATAAGACAGGTTCAGGCAAGAATGCATTGGTTTGCAAGGAAAACAGAAATGAAAGAGAGACTTCATGCAAAACCTGGGGTCTGGGTTGGGAAAAGCAACTCTGTCTAGATGCCAACCACGAGGAAACCATACTGTGAAAGTTTCAGATCCCAGAGGTGGGAGTGTGGTCCAGTGGTAGATCCTCATTGACTCTGAGTTCAGTCCCTTGCCTGGAAAAAAAAATAAAAATAAGAATAAATAAACAAGGGGCTAAAGATGTGACTTACTGGTCAAAAGCACCTGCTATTCATCCAGAGAGCTGGAGTTCGGCCTCCAACACCCAGGTCCTAGGTCAGGTGCTCAGAACTGTTATCACTCCAGCTCTGAGGGATCTGACTCTCTCTTCTGGCCTCTTCAGACACCAGCACACATGTGATACACACACACACACACACACACACACACACACACACACACACAAATTATATATATGTACACACATAAATGATATATATATATATATATATATTTTTTTTTTTTTTTTTTTGAGACAGGGTTTCTCTGTGTACCCTGGCTGTTCTGGAACTCTCTTTGTAGAGCAGGCTGGCCTCGGATTCACAGAGCTCCACCTGCCTCTTCCTCCAAGTGCCCAGTTTAAATAAAGTATTTTAAAAAAGAATAAATAAATGAAAAAAAAAAAAAGATCCTTGAGCAGCAAAGGGCCATTAAGCCTCATCTTTGCACAGGGTCAGAATAGCCAATGTCCTTCCCTGGGCCCAGGAGCTCAGGCTGTCCCCTTCACATGGAGAAGTAATGGCCTGAGGACAGAGAGCAAGGGATGGGCTGGGAAACGATGTCTAAAAATGCATTTTCGGTGTGGTTGCTGGCATCTGGAATGGACTGGAAGCAAACAGATAAGGCGCCTTTTCAGGTTTCCAGGGAACCATGCCAGCAAATAAGCCAGAAGCCAGAACTAAAAACAGAAAAATCTATTTGACCCATCGGGCCTTCAGACCACCTTCAGGCCTCGAAACTTCTGCCCTTGGGAACTGTGGGCTGCAGAGGATGAGCTGAGCAGCAGTCGGGAAGCGCGTCCACCTCAGAGGTGGCCTTGGAGAGGTGAGGCAAGGTGGACTTCCGGAGGGCGGGGCTCGGAGCAGCGGAGAACAGTGAGATTCCTGACAGAGGAAGATGGCCCCAGGGCCCAGCCCTTTTCCTGTTCTCTCTTCTGAAGATGATGGGGGCCGTGATTTCCTATCTGAAGCCCCTGGGTAGGTGTAGAGTGGAAGGGACTCAGGTGGCTGCTGCTCCAGATTTCAAGGCTCCATGAGAGGCCCCGAGGAGCAAGAACCGCCTATCTGCTAGAGGGCCCAGCCTGGACAGGATGGAGAGGGACTCAACTTACCTGTGGGGCAGTGAGTATGCTCTGTGAGAGAGACTCTTTGGTGACCTTAGGCAGCTGGTGGCGGAGACTGGCAAATTGCTCACCAAAGATAACCAGTGTCCCCCCAGAAGAGCCACATGGAAATAAAGCGTGTGTCTATGACACCCACTGCATGTGGTTTTCTCCTTGGCTGGAGTATCGACTCAAGACTACTGGGACAGCCGTGTCCAAGATGTCCTGCCCTGACTGGGAAACACAGACCAGCTGAATTGTTCATAACGAAATAGATTCACACTAAGCCATCAAAACCTTGTGTTTGCAGCTAGTGTTTCCCCGGTTAAAGGAGCATCAGAGCTGTAAGAACAGGAGGGAACAGCTGCTGGACAGATGGACACTAAAAGGAGGTGAAAGACGCCGCCAGGGGTGGATTTGCAACAAAGGGGGCTGAGAAGGGGAGCTAGGAGGGTGCAGGGCTGACCGTGTGGCTCAGTTGGTAGAGCACTTGCTTAAAGATGCTCAGGAGTCTGGGTTCAGGCCCCAGCACTGCATAAAGTTGGTCCAAGCCTGTAACCCCAATGCTTGTGATGTGGAGGCAGGTGGATCTGGAGTTCAAGGCCACCCTCAGCTATCTGGGGAGTTCCATTGAAGACCATTGAGTCGGGGGAGGGGGGACACAAAACAAACAAACAAAAACAACAACAACCAAAAGAAAACACCTCAGGGGAGAGAAAGATTTATTTTAGTTCACAATTCTATGTTTTAGTTTATTTCACAGAAGGGAAATACAGGAGGCAGGAACTTAAAATAGCTAGTTATGTCTTCTCCGAGGTCAGGATCAGAGAGAAACAAGGGCATGCATGCACAGCTTGCTTGCTTGCTTGTGCTCAACTTGACGTCTCTACCCTTGCACTGTTTAGGACCCCTTACAAGGGAGTGGTGCTACCCACAGTAGGCTGGCTCTTCTAACACCAGTCAACTTAATCAAGACAACATCCCACAGACAAGCCCACAGGTCGATCCAGTGCATGCAATCCCTCACTGAGACTCTCCCCAAGTTATGCTAGGCTGTGTCAAGATGGCAAACTCTCTAATGATCCATCATGCCTTATCTCAAATAAGTAACTAAATAAATAACGCAGAATGGGGTTCAGGAAGAAGAGGCATTAGGTAGTTTGAGAGGAAACTATCTCTCTGTCTAACATCTCTATCTATCTATTTATTGTTAGTCCAGGGGAAACACCAAAACAACTGTTTACGGAGGGAAAGAGAACGTAAACAATTTAGAGACCAAAAGCTTAATTAATTAATTTGCTTTTCTCTCCTTCGGATCTCATTTGTGCATTTTCTAAGGGCCCTCGACACCTCTCTGTGGGGAAGCAGTGGGGCAGATCGGTGGCTGCCCTGCCTGAGAGGCCTTATCAGTGTGCCCTGAGATCACTCAGGTCTTCCTGCTTCTTCCCCTCCCTGCATCACGTGGCCTACAGAAAAGCCATAGGTGCGGTCAGCAGAAAGTGGCTCCGGACCCCACTTGCCACTGTGGTGCTGCTCTAGGTCCTCCCTTAATTGTTCCTAGTCAGAGGATCTGTTTTGATTTTTTGGGAAGTCCTGGAGGTTCTCTCCCTTGAGCATTCTCAGACTCCCCTTCCTTAAGTGGTCTTGATCCCAGCAGACCCGTGACATGTAAACACAGTGGTTTCCATGGTGTGTTCCACTGGGTGGAGCTTGGTGGGGTCTGTTGAGATCTTGGCTGGAAGGAGCAGTGAGGACATTTGGCAAGCTGGACTCAGGGCAGTCTAACAGTAAGGACATGATGACGAATCTCTTTTGTGGGATGACAAGAGCTGGTTTGGCAGGTAGTAGCCCTTGCTACTGTGTGGTCTAATGACCCGTGTTCAATCCCGGGGACCCACAAGGTGGAAGGAGAGAACCAACTCCTACAAGGTATCCTCTGACCTCCACATGTGCGCCAGGGCACAGGAGCACCCCATACACATACAATTTTAAAAAATGTCAAATATCCACTAACAATAATCTATTTTGCAGTTAGGTATGGCAGCGTAAAATTATAACCTCAGCTACTCAGGAAACTGAGGCAAGAGGATCATGAATTCGAAGGCACAAAATAAGACTTTGGTTTTTTTTTTTTTTGTTTGTTTGTTTTTTAAACACAAACCAAATCAGGAATGGTGGCAGTCACTTTTAATCCCAGCACACAGGAGACAAAAGCAGGCAGATCTCAGAAAGTTCCAGGCCAGCCTGGTCTACAGAGTTCCAGGCTACCCAGGACTGTAAAATGAGACCCTGTCTCAAAAGCAAAACATCATTAAGGGGGGTGGGATGCGAGGGAATCAAACCACACAAAACCTCCAAAAGATAATCCTCAGAGACAGAGAATCTGTTTTGCAGACAGATCCTGAGCCAGGTAAGATGATGGACATGTAAGGTCCCCTTGGCTCCAAGGTGCTCTCCCTCTGGGTAGAAGGCAGGCTGCTGCCATGCCACATGCTCAGTGCTGTGCAGAGCAGGATACAATGGGATGAGTGTTAGGTCTGGAGATGGGAAACAGCAGGAAGAAACAAGCCAGGCTCCCTCAGCTGATGAGTGGATAACATAAAGGAGAATATCATTCAACCACAAAGAGGCACAAAGTACCCATTCACACTTTAATGTGGACAAACCCTAAAAACATCTCACCAAGTGAAAGAAGCCAGACCTAGAAGGGCCAAGACTGTTAAATTCCATTGTTGTGAAACACCCAGGACAGGAAAACCCATAGAGACATAAAGCAGGTTTGAGGTTGCCAGGAACAAACACCAATGAGTCTGGGTTTTCATTTCAGGATGATGAGAAAGTTCTGGAATCAGTAGTGATTCTGGCCTACTCGGGCACGAGGCACACACATGGTGCACAGAAATAACATGCAGAAAGGCACCCAAATATTTAAAAAATGAAAATGAAAACAAGCCCACAAATGCATGTGCACACACACATGCTTAAATACAAGCACACACAGGCATGCCTGTATGTATGTATTTTTTAATGTGTTTTTCCTACATATATATCTGTGTACCATGTATATGCCTGGTGCCTGAGTAAGCCAGAAGAGGGCGTCAGATCCCTCGGAGATGATATGACATATGGTTGTGAGTTGCCACAGGAGTGCTGGGAATCTAATTCAGGTCTTCTGGAAGAATAGCCAGTGCTCTTAACTGTTGAGACATCTCTCCAGCCCTTTGGCATTTTGCTTTTTGTTTGTTTGAGGCAAGGTCTCATTCTGTAGCTCAACCTGACCTGCTATGATCCTCCTGCCTCAGTTTCCCAAGTGCTGGGATTACAAGTGTGAGCCAGAGTGCCTGGTACATTTGTGTTTCCTAGACATACTTGAAATGAGTCCATGACTGGGAAGAGAGGGGAAAAGAGCGTGGTCAGAGGTAATCCTTGAGGTTTGCTCCAGGGACTTGGCACCTGTGCTGGACAGTCTTATGTCAACTTGTCACAAGCTAAAGACATCTGAGAGGAGGGAACCTCGATTAAGAAAACGCTTATGCTGGGTGGTGGTGGCGGCGGCGGCGGCGGCGGCAGCCCACGCCTTTAATCCCAGCACTCGGGAGGCAGAGGCAGCTGGATCTCTGTGAGTTCAAGGATAGTCCGGTCTACACAGTGAGTTCCAGGACTGCCAAGGCTATACAAAGAAACCCTGCCTCAAAAAACCAAACCTAACTAACTATATACATATATAAAAAAGAAAAAAGAAAGAAAAGAAAAAGAAAATGTTTCCGTAAGATTGAGCTGTAGGCATAGAGCCAACCCATTGGCAGAGATGTGGGTGAGCCAGCCCCGATGTTGTGAGCATGGGAGAACTGTCCCCGTTACTCATCTGTCATGTGGTGGCATGGGCAGGGGAGAGATTGCCCCCAACCCTCACCCATCAATGCCTGAGGCAGATGGGAGAGCTGGCCCTGAGGTCAGAAGAGCTGGAGAGCTGGCCCTGCCCTTCATCGGCTGCAGCATTCAGGACATGAGGGGTGGGATGGCACTTGCCAGGGACTGAAAGCTGTCAGGATGACTTCGAACTATGCTACAGGAGTATGGGGTGGGAAGGGAGGCATCAGAAGATACAGGAGTAGCCTCAGAGGCCCTCGCGAGGGGTGTGCTGACATCTGCCTGCAGGGACATCATTTCCAAGACTTTCATTTTTCATTCCCAGCATATAGTAGAATAATTAGGAAGTCGTGAATCTTAAGCATTTATTTCCTTTATGGAAGTAAAATTCATCATAGATAAACGGAGGATTGAATGGGAAGATGCATGTGAGGTGGCTAAGAACAGATTGTTAAACACAGACACCACTGAAGAGGTAGAAAGATGGACTCACACCACACTTAACTCCACACATCATTCTGGTCTCCCTGGTGGGTCCGTTCATCCGTCCGTCCGCCCAGCCCAGCCCAGCCCACCCCCATGCCAACACCGAAGTTCATTTAATAAGAAAAACACTGTTCCTCCTTCCTGTACAAGTTAGTTTCGGGGGAGGGGAGGTTGTCGGGCACTGAAGTGTGACCGTGTTGAACAGCACTAGAATCATAGCAGTTGTTAGTTAGAGTGGAGACAGGCGGTGAGTGCACCATGGTCCTGTCTGAGCTAAAAGCCTGAGCAGAAGGATGCTATGAAGAGGAAACTGAGGAGCAGGCGTGGCCAGAGTGCCTGGAATAGCGCACTTCCTGAAAGAGGAACAGGTCGCGTTCAGAATAGACATTGTAGTCTGCTAAGGGCGGAGTCGTACTTCCCAGAGTCTGCACAGACCCAGACCCTTTGGCAGCAGTGTTGGGGAGGGTGGCCCACAGATAGGATATACATGACCAAGGCAGACAACACAAATCTTGTTGGGTTCATTCTGGAGAGGGATTGGGGATTTGTAAGTAGAGTGCAGAACTCACATGAAAACCAATAAATCTGGTATTTGCTTCTTGCTGATTAAACTTGGGACCAGCAGACCCAAGCTTTGGGGCTCCTCCAGGCTGAAGGAGCTGAGTATTCGCACCCTACCCCTCTGGGAAGGAAGAAGGCTTGATGGGAGCCCTTGAGAAAGTCTTTCTCCCCTTCTGGAAAAGGCTGCCGAGGCAAGCCTGGATTCCCCTCTCCTTGGGTAGGGTCTCCATGGAGGTGGATATGTTTAGTGCATTGAGAGACGACACACAGATAAGGGAGTGATGTCCCACAGTTGCCTGGTCACTTCCACCCTCCCGGGGCAAACCCCTATGGAAAAGAGCAAGAGGAAGGCTCAGCAGGTCCTGTGGTTGGCCCCACAGGTGAGGTTGTGCTGCTGGTGGCCATGTGGGAGCCTGAAAAGGAAACCTCTCCCCTGTTCGCAGTCATCCCAATTCCCTTCTCACAGGGCCCAACATTGATCCACCCCCACGCTGCCTGCTGTTTGTGGATTTACCTTTTCCAGGCATTCAAACCAAAAGCAAGAGGATGGTACATGGCTACTTCCACTCAGCATGTTTTCAAGGTTCGTTCATGTTGCATCTTTGGGTCACTATTTTTATTCTTTTTGTGGCTCACCTTTCGCTGTGTGGCTTTGCCACATTTCCATGTGTGTTTGTGAATGAGCTAGAAGGCAGTTCCAGTCTCTACAGTATAACACGAATTGCTAAGTGGTCTTACAATCAAAAACCCAGAGCCAGATATTGGGGTAAATGCTGAAAGATCAGAGAGACAAAGGAACAAGCCACTGCCATGTCTAACCTCAAGGACTCCTCGGCCTGAAAAGGCTCTCCAACCAAAAGGCCTCTAGCCGAAGGGGGTTCCTAAGCCAAAAAGCTTTAGTTCCTGTCTCCTCACGCCTTACATACATACCTTTCTCCGACCACCACTACAGCACACAACTGTATGCTTGGACATCTAGTACAAGCAAAGATGGGGGTGCAGGTCTGGGAACACCTGTTGTCTCCCTTGTGTTCCCCCAAACCCATGGTGAAGCTTCCAGATGCCTCAGCCATGAGGGATGCTGGCAGGGTACTGGGCAGGGCTCGCGGCCACTGCTCATGATGGGTGAGATTACCCAGGAGCTGCACCAGTCAAGATGGCTTCTTCAAACCTCCCAGGGCAGATAGGAGGCCTCACTCAGCAAGGGAGGTTCTGCAGAGCTGAGGAACCCGGAGCCTTCATCTGTAGCACAACTGCCTGTGTGGGTCACGGGAAGCATCCCTCCTGTCCAGTTGTGGTTACCACAGACAGATGTGCTCCTCGTCTACTGGGTGGCCTTGTGAATCTCCACCTTGCTGTAACGTTTCCTTCCTCCGTCGGCTTTGCATATATACACTTTTTGAGTGAAGAAGACTTACCCAGAAATGTGGCTGGTACCAAGGCGGTTCGGCAATTCAAGAGATTAAAAAACAAAAAGAGCAAACTTGCTGTCTGTGGAGGCCCACACCTGCCATCTCAACACTGGGGGCGGCTGAGACAGGAGGATGACAGATTCCAAGCCAGCCTAGGATGCATGGCCAGACCCTGTCTCAAAAAACAATAAACTTGCTCTGCAACCCTATCAAAGTCTCAGAACTGTTCCTCATTAATCCGTTATGTAAACGTGTATGGAGATTATATTCAGATCAGAGGGGAGTCACGTGACGTCAGTGTTCCGCTGTGGAATGGCTCCTATGAAAGCTGAGAGGAAAACACAGGGATGGCAACGTTGTCTTTGGATGTCTCGAGATCTGTACATTTGACTTTAAAGGTGGTAGCTCAAAATGTGGGCCGCATGTAAGATTCATCTGGGGGATTCTTAGATCCGCCACATCTGGCCAACACTTCTGGGTCCTGATTTAATTGGTGAGGGCAAGGCACTCAGGTGCTGTATTTTTTATTTTTTTAATGACTTTTCCTGTTCACTCTAAGATACAGCAGATGTTAGTAGAGCCTCTGGTTGTGGCAGGAGGTCGGGGGTGGGGTGGGGTGGGGAGCAAGAAGGGAGCAAGGACTCAACCTTTTTGTCCACCATGGACAAGGTCTGGGTGGCGAACACACACCACACACACACACACACACACACACACACACCCTCTGAGGATGGTCGGTAGTCAGGGCTGCAGTGGTCTCCTGTGAGGATGGTCGGTAGTCAGGGCTGCAGTGGTCTCCTCTGAGGATGGTCGGAGTCAGGGTTGCAGTGGTCTTCTGTGAGGATGGTCAGTAGTCAGGGCTGCAGTGGTCTCCTGTGAGGATGGTCGGTAGTCAGGGCTGCAGTGGTCTCCTCTGAGGATGGTCGGGAGTCAGGGCTGCAGTGGTCTCCTGTGACTGTAGCAGATACTTTGTACACAGAGGTGGAGTGGTGTGGGAGCTGGTCAGAGTTAGGGAGGATTTGGGACGGGAGAAAGGGAACACAGATGGGCTTGGAAGGCAAGGAGGGGCTGGAGGGAGTGATTTAGGGATTTGTTTGCGGTGGGAGAGACTAGAGTGCATCCAAATGCTAACAGAACTGATCCAGCTAAGAGGAGGCGGTGAGGGGCTAGAATGCATAATTGATGCTATGGAGTTCTGAGGACGGAGGACAGGACTGGGGCCCACCCATGCTGCAGTGTTGACCTTATGTAGGAAGGACAGTGTAATGGGGTGGGAGGAGTGGATGAAGCAGAGTCTGAGGGTTCATGGACTTGCTGGGTGAGTGCCGAGAGCATTCCTGCGCATGCAGGGCTCTCTATGCATCTACAAGGGCATGGGGCCTCAGCCCACACCCTGGGTTCCCTTTTCTTGCTCCTCTCTTTTTCCACATGGTGGCAGACCTGGAGTCACCAGCCTGTTGAGGGCCCAGCCACCATCACTCCCGGATCATGTTCTCCAGTGGTGTCGGGGGAATTAGCTCCTGTTTGCCCTGTATTAATGATGATTCCCTAGAGGAACAGAACTGATCAGATGAATATGATCAAATGATAAATGATTTATTAGAGTGGTTTATATAGTCTGTGGTTCAACTATTCCAACAATGGCTGTCTTCCAAGGGAAGGTCTACGAGAACAGTAGTTGTTTGGTCCTTGAGGCTGGATGTCTCAGCTGGTCTTCAGTACATGTCAGAATCTCCAAGAAGTAGGCTGTAACACCAGCAAAGGGATGAACTTGCCAGAGAGCGTGAGAGCAAGCAGACAAACAGCAAAAGCTTCCTTCTTCCATGCCCTTTATATAGGATGCCACTAGGAGGTGTGGCCCAGATTTAAGGTGGCCTGGGTCAATCTAAGTCCCGTTTGGACTTGTGGGGATACATTCCTTCTAAAGTGGCCACCTCAAAGTTTCTCAAATGGTCTGAATGGAGTCACCAGCCACCTCCACCCCTCTCAGCTTTTGTACACATGGTTTCCTGCTCTCCAGCTATGATCTGTCCCTCTGGTCTCTGTGTTAACAGCACTTCCTCCAGACGCCTCCCTGATCTCTGCCCCAAACTGAAAGCAGGAATCCACGCGCCGATGTTCTTCTCTGGATTCTGAGCTGGTGGGATGTTCAAAATTGACTCTAGGTACCCTACCACCATTCCCAGGTAGAAAAACAGACAGGAAGGGCAACACAGATTGCTGTCGAGAGCCTTCCAGAATGTACTGTCCACACGTGGATCTGTTGAATGTCTGTAAACCATACAACTTCCAGGGCGTGAAGATGAAGACTCACACTGTCTCACATCTGCCCAGCGCCAGGGAGGGCAAAGCACCTCAAGCTTATGCGTGGAGCAAACAGCTAACCGCTTAACCCTCCCTACAAGCAGGGCATTGCCTGGGACCGAGGGTGTGCTCTAACATGCTGCAGATGGCGCTTCCCACCAAGCCCTCTCCCAGCCCCTCCAGGGAGTGTGGCCGAAGGCACCAACTTTGAAACATCCCCCAGTGTTCTCTCTTACACTTGCAGAGAACTCTTGTCAGCTCCAGACTCGGCCCCAAGCTGATCAGTTGGACTGGCTTCCACACCCATCCCTTCTCCCCTGCTCCTCCTGACCATTCTCTCTAACCAACTAGGCCCAATGATGGTGACTTTCTTGGGATCTTGTGAAGGAAAGATTTGGGTGGTGTTTCACTGAGCTGGTCTTTTGCCATGTGTGGGATTATCTGTGACATTCACTCTGCATTCAGCTTGGCTGGAAGTTCTGAGAAAAAGCATACTCTCGTCTGGTCCTGTGATGCTCTCTGAGTGGCTGGTTGGGCCTCCCTTGTGCCAAGGTAAGGATGGAGGAATTCTCCCACAGTGTAGGCTTCCTCAAAGGAGCCTTCACAAGCAAAGAGACAAACACAGACACTGTGATCTTTAAGGCCTGACTGGGAAGTTGTACTTCTGGCACATTCTATTGTCAAAGCCAACCCCAGCCAGACTTGGTGCAAAGGAAAACACAACTTATCTCTCTGTGGAAGGGGTAAGGAAGAACGTGCCACCATGATCTTGAACGCAGCCTGGTTGAACCGGAAGTGGAAGCCTTGGGCCATGTCTTGAAGGCCTTTCCCTTGGGAACATTGCCAGCCTGTGTCTAACTTCCTCACTTCACAGGCTAGAAATTCTAATTTGAGGTCAAATCTCACGGTTGGAGGAATCCTGGGTAAAGCAATGCTTATCGTGATCTTCATCCTATGCATCCCGCCACACCACGGTGACCCTTTGAGGAGTGACAAGTTTGGAGTTACTTGCAAGTGACAATGCAACAACTTGCATTAGAAGGTCATGAAGATGATGAACACCTCCCAGGAGCACCCACACTTCTACTCATCCTTCCCAGGCCCAAACTGGTTCCATCAACTCAACCGAGCTTCAAAGAAGGCTATGTACTTCCTCGAATCTCTTCCTGTCTTCCAATGTTATCACCACAGTCTTGGAGTGACGGTAGCCATTTTGTGACTATGAGGAGAAGGTAAATAGACTCACAGAAGGAGTGAGGTAAAGTCTGAGTGTGGCTTAGGTGCTGAGTCAGCCCCACTGCTGAGGCAGGAGGTCCTGAGTGGGTGAGGGTGGACGAGCAGGTGAGTGCCTGTACATTCATTTCTTCCTCCTTTTGACTGTGGATGTGATGCAAATAGCTATTTGAAGTTCCTGGCTCGACTTCCCTTCCACAGTGGAGCATAACTTGGAATTGTAAGCTCCCCTGAGTTTCTTTTTCTTTTTCTTTTGGTTTTCCGAGACAAGCTTTCTTTGTGTAGTTCTGGCTGTCCTGGAACTGACCCCATAGACCAGGTTGGCCTTGAACTCACAGACATCCGCCTCCTCTGCCTCTCAGGGATTAACGGTGAATGCTACCTCTGACTGGCTCTGAGTTGCTTTTTCTCAGGGTGTTTTTATCACAGCCACAGGAATAAAACTGGCACAGATACTGAGGGATGGTGACCTCTTCTGCATTGGTGACTTCCTTTTCATCTCCTAATGCTGTCTTTCAAAGGGCAGGAATAATTTATTATTGTTTTCTTCCACCGATCATGTTTTGGGTATTATGTCTAAAATCTTATTGCCAAACTCAAGAGTATTTAAATTTCCTTTTATGTTAGACTCCAGAATTTGAATAGTTTCATGTTGTATATTTAGCTCTTGGGCACATTTTTAATTAATTTTTGGGAAAAGCATAATGTTTATTTGGTCTAGATTTATTTATTTTGCACATGGATGTCCAATTGGCCTGCACCATCTGTTGACAAAGCTATCTCTTCCTTGTTCCATTATTTTTGATCTTTTGAAAGAGATCAGCCGACTTTGTCTGGGTCTCTGTCTGGACTCTCTGTTCTGTTCCACTGATCTGTGTCTAGTTTTCACCAGGACTACATTGTCTTGGTCACTCCAGCTCCATTTTAAGCCTTAAGATGAAGTAACGTCAGCCATTGAAGGTTATTTTCTAGTGTTCTGTTTCTAGGGTGGGCTTTTCCTTTCTACGTCAACTTCAGAATCATTCTGTTGGTATCACAACATGGTTTTCTGGGACTTCGTTGACTCAGTAGATGACATCGAGAAGAATTACTGTTTTAACAATATTGTCGTCCAGTTTATGATCATAGAGAACCTCTTTAGCATTTCTTTGATTTCTTTCATCAGTTTGTAGCTTCCTTTGAAAAGTGTTTTTGTTTTTATTTTCTTTTCTGTGTTGTGAGTGTTTTGCCTGCCTGTATGTTTTTGTACCTCGTGCATGCCTGGTGCCTAAGGAGGCCAGAAGAAGATATTAGAACTGGAGTTACAGATGTTGTGAGCCACCATGTGGGTGCTGGGAATTGAACCTGGGTCTTCCAGGACAGCAGACAGTGATCTTAACCACAGAGCTATCTTTCAGGTCCCCAGTTGTATAGTTTTTTGCATGTAGATCCTGAATACACTTTTGATGTTTATTCCTCAAGTAGTAGTTAATTTTTGTTGCTCTAACAGAATACTTGAAGTGTGGTACTTTCATGACTGAAATTTGTGACTATGAGGAGGAGATCCATAGACTCACAGAAGGAGTGAGGTAAAGCCTGGGTGTTGCTTGGCTACAAAGCCAACACCATTGCTAAGGCAGGAGGTCCTTAGTGGGTGAGAATGAACGAGCAAGTGAGCACATGTCCCTTTATTTCTTTCTCCTCTTGGCTGTGGGTGTGATGTAAATAGCTTGTTTATTTCATAGTTTTAGGAACTGGAAGTCTAAAACGGGGCTGTCCTGTCTGTTGTGCCTCCAGCGAGGGTCCCTCCATGGCAGGCAGATAGCATCATGGTGGGAATAGGTGCAAGAGAGAGAAAGTACAGATGATACATTTTGGTGTTTTGCAAGAAAATGGTCCCCAAAGGGAGTGGCACTATTAGAAGGTGTGGCCTTGTTGGAGTAGGTGTGGTCTTGTTGGAGGAAGTATGTCACTGTGGAGGGCGGGCTTTGAGGTCTCATGTATTCTCAAGCCACACCCAGTGAGGCAGATCACTTCCTTTTGCCTGTGGGATCAAGATGTAAGAACTCTCAGCTCCTTCTCCAGCACCATGTCTGCCTGCATGCTGCCATGCTCCCTGCCATGATGATAATGGACTAAACCTCTGAACTGTGAACAAGCCATCCCAATTAAATGCTTTCCTTTATAAGAGCTGCTGTGGTCATGATGTCTCTTCACAACAATAGAAACCTTAACGAAGACATACATGAAGACAGAAAAAGATCTGAAGGCCAGGCTTGTTCTAATGTAGCAATTCGCTCCATGAGAGGAGTATCAATCCTTTCTGAGTGTGACGCCCCTAATGGCCCAGGCACCCTCCACAGGACCCATGTCCTAAAGATCCCACCACCTCTGGATTTTGCCTCACTGGGCCCAGCTCTCCTGCACAGAACCTTTGGGGACAAACCACACCCAAATCATAGCACCTAAGGGTCTCTCTCGATCACACTTCCTCTTTCATTTGCTTCTTTCATCCTCTCCCCCTCCCCTTTTCTTTCTTTCCTTCCTAATCCCCCCCACCACCCTCTTGTTTTTTAGAGACAGGATCTCATGCAGTCCCAGCTGGTCTCTTGAATTGCTGTGTAGCTGAGGTTGACTTTGAGCCTCTGAGTCTCCCGCCATTACTTCCCCAGTGCTGGGGCTGAGGGATGCACCTCCGTTCTCACCGCCGTATTTCACTGTTTAATGTTAATGTGGTTGGGTTTGCTGTTTAATTTCTTCTGTGAAGTTTTCTTCCTATTGCATGTGTCATGGTGTGTGAGCGGGGAAGCACATGACGTGTGTGTGTGTGTGTGTGTGTGTGTGTGTGTGTGTGTGTGTGTGTGTGAAAGGAAGCTTTTGGGGGTCAGTCCTCTCTTTCCATCTTTATGTAGCTTCTGGGGACTGAACTCAGGTCATTAGACTCGTGTGGCAAGTGCTTTGCCATCCAGGGAGCCAGCCATGTTGCTGACCCATGTTGATTAAGTTCAGCTTCAAATAGTTCATGTGTTAATCTTGCATCTTGCAACATTGAGCCTTCTGATGGACACAATAAAGAAAAATGAACAAGTGGTCTTAAGAATTTGGAACAGTCAAGACTCTATTGTGTGTGAGGCCTGTTTGTTTGGTTTTGTGTGTATGTGTGTTTTGATGTAGCCTTGACTGTCTGACCTATGTAGAGCAGTTTGACCTCAGACCCATGGAGATCTGCTGCCTCTGCCTCCCCATTGCTACAGTTAACACCCTGTGTCCACCTTGGGTAAAACTTCTACAAAAACTATTGACATGAATGCATGCATGGAGTCACCATGAAAAAATACGTTTCTCTTCCTCTCTCCTTTTTTAAGAGTTGGAAGGATGGTTTGAGATAGGATCTCACTGTATAGTTCGGGTTGGCCTGGAATTCACTATGTAGGCCAGAATGGCCTCAAACCCATGACAACTCTCCTGCCTCAGACTCCAAAGTGCTGGGATTTTAGTTGTGAGTCATAATGCCCACCTTGAAAAAAATGTATTTATTTTTTATTATTTGTGTTTATTATTATTTATTTATTTTGGTTTTTCAAGACAGGGTTTCTCTGTGTCATCTTGGCTGTCCTGGAACTCACTCTGTAGACCAGGCTGGCCTCAAATTCTTACAGATTCGCCTACCTCTGCCTCCTGAGTGCTGGGATTAAAGGCGTGTGCCACCACTGCCTGGATATATTTCTTTTTTAAATATTTATTTACTTATTTGTTTGTTTGTTTATTTATTAGTGTGTGTGTAAATAGTTAGGTGGGGCATTGCTACAGCACACATGTGAGGTCAGAGGATAGACCTGTGCAGCCGGTTTTCTCCTTCTACCTTTAATTAGGTTCCAGAAATCCAACCCAAGGCATCAGGTGTCCATGGCAAATGCCTTCCTCATGGGACCACCTTGCTGACACCCAAAATGTATTTCTTATGATGTGCTGCATTTTCTTCCCCTGAGGAGGCCAGATCACAGATGGACTCTATTCAGTTCGCTTTCCCTTCAGTGCCTGCTTCCTGAAAAGTTTCTAGAACCATCCTGACTGGGAGGGTGAGATGACTTAGTGGGTCCAAGTGATTGGCAGGCAAACCAGGTGGTCTGAATTCAACCCCCTAACCTATACTAGAAGGAGAGAGGATTGACTCCCAAAGACTTCCACATGTGTGCCCTGCTCACACACACATCATAAGCACACATGCTCAGGCACACAATAATAATTTATTAAAGAAACACATCCTGACCATCAGTTTCCATTAAAGAATAAAACAATGCCATCATAACATTTAAAAAAGAGCCATACGCCAGGCCAGGTGTTTCATTCACATCTGTAGTTCTGGGCCAAAGAGAGGATTCCAGTCCAGCCTGGGCTTTATAGACAGACCTTGTATAAAAGTAAGAGAAGGAACGGGAGGAAGAGGAAGGAAGGAGAGGGGGAAGGAGAGAATGCAAGATCAAGAGTGAGCCAAACCTAGCTGGGCATGGGTGGGGCACACCCAGCACTCAAAAAGCTGAGGCAGAAAGGTCACAAGTTCCAGGCCAGCCTAGACTGCATAGAGAGACCCTGTCTCAGTCAATGAAAGAGAGCCAGTCAGAAAAGCAAAGGAGAATTGGAATGGAAAGGAGGGTGGGAAACTGTGTCCAAACTGGGTCTTGGACTGTCACAGGAGGGACCAGGGCTACCATGTAGCAATATCTTCATTGTCTCCAAACCAAATGTCTGCAAAGGCTCAACTTTGGATCCTGACGTCATTTGTGGGGGACTCAAGATTGAGGACTTGGGTTGGCAGCACAGTCCGTCCCTGCTGAAAAATTCCAAGTTCAAGGTGAAGCTGTCTGAGACATTCAAGAAAACACACAGACTCCAGCTGCACAGGGGGAGAGAGGAGGGGTTGAGGGCTCAGAGGCGTGAGTTCAAGACATAGAACGGGCCGTGTGCGCGGAGAAATGACACGCGTGCCCCCCCCCCCCCCCCCGTTGATGTGAGCGAGGGAGCCACCTGAAAACGAGGGCCTCGTTATTTATTGGTGTTTCCAAAGGGCAGCTGGAGCTTGGTGTGAAGTTTGTGTTCCTTCTGTTATTAATGAAGTTATGGCTCCTGGCTGGATGAGAATAAAAGCAGAGGGGGGGATAAAAACCTGTTATAAAAAAAAAAGAGAGAGAGAGAGAACACGCTGCAGCAAAGCAATTTGCTGAGCAGAAGCTGGAGGGACCGAAAGGGCGGGTCCTGCTGTGCCTTTTAACCAGCACCAGAAAGGCCCTTGAAGAGTCACAGACAGGTGTGTTTGTTTAGTGGGCCGCCCGAACAATGCACCACATACTTGGCAGTTTAGGGCGCAGAGCCTGCCTCATCGCAGTTCTAAGGGCCAGAGAGCCGAGATGAAAATGTCCGCAGCCCTCGCTCCCTCTGAAGCTCTGGCTGACAACTCTTTGCCTCTCCGTTTGGCTGTGGGTTCCCCGAGTTGGTGGCCGTATCCCTCCTGTTTCCTGTGTTCCCGTGTCCTGTGCAAACGCTTGCCATCGGGCCTAGGGTCCTCCCAGGATAATCTCATTTCAAGATCCTTAATGGCGGCAAAGACCTTTTCCCCAAATACGGTTACATTCCCAGGTTCTGGGGTTGGGATACGGGGGTACTTTTGAGGGTCACCCCTCGACCCAGCTCCACTGAGCAGGTGACTTTGTAAGCTGTCATTCTGTTTGGCTCTGTGCTGACGGGAGCCATAAGCCTAAGCGACCCTTGACCACATGCTGCCATATTTGGGTTTCTCTCCTTTTTTCTTAGATCTAGGCCTTGCTTAAGTCTCCATAGCACCAGAACCTCTTCCCACAGATACCAGAACCTCTTCTCAGATATCAGGTGAATGAGCTGCAGTTAGGCAATTAGGCAGCTTGACAAGGGTAGATAGATAACCTTCAGAGTAACATTTCCTGCTGGCCAAACAGCGCATAATTAAGTCTATTCCTGCTTGCAGCCCCCATAATTAAGTCCCTTCCTGCTTGCAACCCCCCTTTGCCTACCTGTACATGCCTTGAGAGTAAAATAAAATTTTGAAACTTGATCAGACGTCCTGTCTTGCTCTCATTCTTTGTGTCTCTTGTCCCTCTCATTCGCCGGCCCTCCCTTTGGGTCCCTGTTGAAGACCCCGCTGGCCGGGGCACTGTGCTGTTATTTACAGACTAGCCTGGGAATCTGCAGTCAGGACGTTGCTTTCCTGGTGCGCGGGGATTAGGAGAGCTTCCTTTCTGGTATGGATTCTGAGAGGGGTCAGAAAGCTGCTGTCTACGGGATAGTGGTCCCTGCCAGAGGACAAGGCTTATGCCAGGCCGGAGGGGAAGAGCTGTGCGATGCTTTGAAAGAGCTGACTGAGGAGAGCGGCTGCTGCGGGTGGGCGTGAGGGAGAAAATGGTTATGCCGGTGTAAACCGAGACATAGTTCCCGGTGGTCCACACCGAATGTTTTTATCCCCATCCTCAACGTGCAGGGACTATTGTTAATCCAGAATCTTGCAACAGTAGTCAGTGTGTGTGGGGGGGAAGAGGACGGACCAACGCTTCTCATCCTGGTCGGCCTCCTCTACACCATGTCCACGTCCAGGGGCACAGAAAGCAGGGTGCACTGATGATGAGATGCATTTCAGGGGTACTGATGGCTTTGGAGAACATGAGCCCCTTTGCTGGACAGCCTGGAGTGTCAGGGAACCAACCCCCAGGCCTGAGGCCATCTCAATGAACAAGAATCAAGAACAAGGCAGAAGTGAGGACCATGGTCCCCATGATGGTCCAGGGGAGCTTTTAAGATGGGTGGGGGGCCCTAAATGGGAGGGAGGCCAGGCTCCTCATGCAGTGTCCTTCCTGACCCCGGAGGCGTGGGAAAGCTGGAACTCTATCTCCTCAGGCAGACAAGAGTCAGGAGCAGACACCTTCAGACCCGCCCACCCCTTGTTTGTCTTGGCTGAGGGCTTCACGGGGCTTTTTGAAGCCGATTCCATGAGTGCAAATCTGGAGGAATCAGGACAGGGATCACAGAGGCAGGAACTGATGGGGCCTCAGATGGGGAACTAGAGGTGGTCCTCCCTTGAGTGACACCTCATCTCCACTCTGTGCACATCGCTTGGCCCAAGAACCACAGAGGGGCAGGGCCTGAGCTAAACCCATCCAGGGCATGCAAGCTCTCGAGGGCACCCAGCCCTGGGTGCCCGGGGTGTGCCTCGGCGCTTCAGGACACACACTGATCCTTCCAGTGTCCAGGGGCTCTGTCAACAGCACCAGGCCTCCCTGGACCGTGCCCCACCCCTCCCAAGCCCATAATTCCTCATCTTGACTCAGTGCCGACCCCCCACCACCATCAGCTCAGCCCTGACACTCCCAGGTCCTGTTCCACACAGATGCGGGTGGGTCACGTGTCCCACAGCTGAAGGCCTCCCCCATCCGCCTCCACCATCTGCTGAGGCCCCATAATTATTCCAAGGCTCTGTGCAGCCTCACTTGGAGGGAAGAGCTCTCATGTAGCCTTGTAATGCAAGCCAGGCCTGAGGCCGCTCTGGCAGGGGGTCCCCAGCTGGGTAATGAGTCTTTCGCTGAGGTGGCCTGGGCTGTCCATCTGAACACCTCATGGAGGACAGCATCTTCTCTGTATCCCATCCCTGCTCCCTGAGTCCTTCCAAACACAGGGCTGGGGGGGGGGCGTTCCCCGAGACTGGCTTCCCACGTGGGACAGGGTAGACACCCTACCTAGAGCCTAGGCAGGGTGGAGCGGAGCACGCTGCTGGTGTGTCTTTGCTTGGGCTGTCTTCTGAAAGGAGCGGGGGGGGGGGGGGGGGGGGGGGGGCAGCTCCCACCCCCACCCCTCCGAAACCTGCTGAGCTGCCCTCATCTCCCCTTCCTGGAGCCTGGGCCCCACAAAGGGAGGGCCTTGGCTGAGGAGGCCAGCGCTGTGGGCCAGGCCTCTGGGAGAGGTGTAGGAAACTGCCTTCTTTCCTCCTGTACGCTGCTGCTCAGTCTCAAGCCCTCCCTCCCCAATGTCATCCTGGAGCATAAACCCCAAGCCCAGCCCCTTCTGCCCTACCCCTCAGCAGGGGTGAGGACCACCCCACCCCCACCCCATATTCCCTGGGCTTATCATCATCATCATCATCATCGTTTTGACACGCTTGGTTTCTGGGGCAAACAGATTGTACCGTCGTAGACTTCTGTGTGTGCAGAACCCAGCACATAGTAGGTGCTTTAAGAACCATTTGAGGAGAGAGATGGGATGGGGAAAGAGGGAGCAGACACGATGAGAGGTAAGAGCCCCCACTTGTGTATGAGGGTGGTGTCTGCAAGGCTCCTCGGGGGGCTTTGGGTCGCCTGCAGTGGTGTGGGCTGCCGCTGCCCCAACCACGGCTGCTGCTGCCGCTGCTGCAGGGTGAGGTGGGGCTGGATAATTTGGGCAATAGTGTCAGCTGTGTTGTCCTGTCAAGACCCCACTTGCTCAGGAAGCTCAGGGTGAACCTGAGGTCAAGGGTCACCCAGAGTTCACTGACCAAGTCAGGGTGACCTCCTGCCATCTGTCTGTCTGTCCGCAGTACCCAAGAGCAGGTCCTGAGCTCACCCTGAGGAGTGAAAGGATCTCTGAGGCGGACCAGAGCCCAGCACTCACCCTCGCCCCTCACACTCAGTGGTTGGCTGAGTGACAGCCAGGAGATACCCGGAGACCAGGCCTCTGCCTAGCAGCTCAGCCCATCATCTATTCCCAGTGAGGAGGTTGGTGCACAGTGGGACCTCCTTCCTCGGGTGTGGGGGAGTCACAGAGGGGCTTGGGGTGGTGGGGCGCTGAGGGAGGAACTTCAGAATAGCTCAGAAACAACTTCAGGGCTGAGGCCGAGGCCGGGGAGGCCTCAGCAGGGCTGGCAACCTTGCAGGGATACAGGTGTAGGCCACACAGCAAGGGAGGGCTGGGGCCAGGCTTCCTTCCCCTGGCTGGGGGACTTGGCAGGCCCAGCCTGACTTTCCCGTTCAGCTCCCTCTCCTGTACAGGTGCCTCCTGGGGCGGCCACGAGGGTCACCAGGGAAAAATGGGTGAGAGGCTTTTCCCACCAACCCTGAAGACAGGGCCAAATGTCTCTGCCATCCCTCTCCCGGCCTCAGCAGACCCCTCAGATACCCAGCATCCTCCCTCCAGAGGCTTGTCCTGGCGTAACCTTGTCCTCTAAGTGCTGCTTAGAAACGTGTCTCTTTCCTTTTGTGGTGTCGCAGGAAGCTGAGCGAGCCACAGCCAGGGCAGGGTTGTGTGGAGGCTCCAGCTTCGAGCAGCAGGAGCACGGATTATGAAATTACAGGGAATTCCAAGCAGCCGCGTCGCCTGCCTGGTGTCTGGCTTCGTGGCTGGAATGGGCCTCCTCCGAGGGAGGTTTGATACCTCAGCAGATCACGGCCCTGACACCCTTCACTAGTGCTTTGACGCTGGCAGAGAAGACGGAGCTTAGACCCATGCAATGGGAAGGGATTGGCTCAGAGGAGGAGATGCTGGGGAGAGGGAGAATCTAGAGGGGATGATCTCGCAGGTGATTTTTTTTTTTTTTTACAGTCCACTGGAGTGGGGAGTCGTGGTTGTTAAAGTGTATCAAGAGCCCAGCGGAGGGCCCTGGACCCCCCTTCTAGCCACTTCCTTGTTCTTTACCACCGCAGCTCAGTCTACCCCCAACCCCTGTTGGCTTATCCTTACAAAGGCACCTCTCTCTCTCTCTCTTTTTTTTTTTTTTTTTGGTTTTTCAAGACAGGGTTTCTTTGTGTAGCTTTGCGCCTTTCCTGGAACTCACTTGGTAGCCCAGGCTGGCCTCGAACTCACAGAGATCCTCCTGGCTCTGCCTCCCGAGTGCTGGGATTAAAGGCGTGTGCCACCGCCGCCCGGCTGGCACCTCTCTTTTTTTCATGTTTTACTTTCCCCAAACATGCAATGACCAAGATGCCCGCAAGCTACTGGGACAGAAATTGTTTCTAACCTCCTGGCCACTTAATGGCTCTCTTCCCAGGCCTTCCACAAATACAACCCTCGGTTTTCGAAAACTTCTTGACCGTTCTGCAAAAGCCAGACTGTAGGCTATACCTTGACAGCAGTTCTGGCAGACGGATGGGGGAGGGGTGGCTTTAACAGGCCCTGCACCCCCCCCCCCCTCAGCAAGCTGCTGCCCTTGCCTCCTGTGTTAATGGAGCTGTGTGACGCAGGGCGAGTTGCTTAGCTTCACTGTGCATCCTTTGCTTCCGTCCAGACTGGCGGCATGGTTTGCAGCAAGGAGCAAGTGAAATGATGCCTTAGAGGGTCTGGAGTGTGTACGGAGGCATTGGTGTGATTGGTGCTTCCGAGGACCCTGCACAAATTCCACCAGAAGCCTTTCACTCTGTGTGGCGAAGGAAGTAGAGCCACATGTCCAGAGCGCCTGGCGCCCAAGGGCTCGCCAAGCAATGGCCACTGTGGCCACCGGTGAGGGCAGCGCGGGGGTGGTGTAGTGAAGTCCTGGGACACTGTGGCTGCACCAGTTTCTTGGACTCCACCAGTGTGTGTGTAGAGAGAGGAGCGAGGAATGTGATCCGTCCCAGCAGCCCGGGGGAGCCAGACCATATCTGGTATGTCTCTCTGGAATGATTTTGGGGGAATTCACCGAAGCTGGAACTTAAGACGTGGACTGCCGGTAACCCGTAACACAGGGATGTGGTGCTGTCCGTGTGCATACCCCCCACCAGGGGACCTGGTGCCCGGGGTGGGAGTCGGCTTACACAGCACAGCGCGCTGGCTGCTTGGGCCCGCCCTTGAATGGCCGTGAACTTGTTTTTCCACGTCATTTGCTCTCAAATGTACTACCGAGCTGAGCGGACGCTAACACAGGGGCTCAGGTCCCTCCTCGTAACAAGCGATTGTGTGTTCTTCAGAGGTGGCTGAGGGGAGGAGGGGGCCCGGCCCCAAGGAGGTGGGGAAAGGGAAACAAACCTGCCTCACAGTGAGCCTGCGTGTCCTGGGGCCAGCTCCCCCCAAAGCACATGCCATTTCTGTCCCTGGAAGGGGTTAAAGGCCTCCTGGAGTCAAGAACAAGCAGGTGTCCCACCGTGCCAGAGACCGCTGCCTAAACTGCTTCCAGCTTCCACCCCCCCCCCCTCTGCAATACGTCTGTGATCAGCCACGGGACAGAGGCGCCAGCAGCCTGCCTCTGACAGACATCAGGTTAGCTCGCTCCCACTCGGGTGGTGGCCCAGGATATAAATCCAGGCTTCGAGCCCCCGCTGTGTTCCTCTTCCCTAGCACCCGGGGTGGGGTGGGGTGGGGGGGACGAAGGAGTTTCCTTCCAAAGACCTTTCTTTTATCTGACGCCTCACAGCTCAGCAGGCTGCGCTTGGTGGAGGCAGTCACAGCAGCCGACGCCAGCAAGCAGCCTCAGCAAGGAGACTTTGCTGGGGTGAAGAGGGCAGGTATTGCCAACCCTGGAGAAGAAGGGCCCTGGCGGGCCTCAGCCCTTGGGGTCATCACAGGGAGGCCTTCTGGCCACTGCAGACCGCACCATGTGGGCCCCGGGGCGTCGTCGTCATCGGTTCTGGTTCCACTGGGGGCTGCTGTTGCTGCTGCTCCTGGGGGCACCCCTTCGAGGCCTAACGCTGCCACCCATCCGGTATTCCCATGCGGGCATCTGCCCCAACGACATGAACCCCAACCTTTGGGTGGATGCCCAGAGCACCTGCAAGCGTGAGTGTGAAACTGACCAGGTGAGTGGGACCCCTGAAGCCTGAGACGGACCATGTGAGTGGGTCTGTGATGGTGTGGGAGCTAGGACGTGGGGACGGCTGGGGAGTGCCTCCAGGAACGTGAAGGAACCCAGACCCTGCCCGCCCAGAGACAAGCAGGGCTTGGTGCCGGCCTCTATACAGCTGAGGCCTGGAAGAGGGCGTGGTATCCAAATCCATCCTGGAGCATTCCTCTTTGGGTTTGTGGAGGGCTGCGTTGGGCCAGCACCACACTGGGCACACAGCATGTGTTGGGATAACACAACGGCCTGCCAGATGTTCAGTGGCCCACTCACAGGTGAGAGAACGGGTACCCACAGGAGTGATGCCATAGCCAGGTGGGCTTGGAAGCCTGCCTGCCTGATGCCGTGTTCGCAGCTAGTTAGACCTGGTTTCCAGGCCCTTTCCCAGGTTTGGACTCGGCCTCACAGCGATGAGGCTGCTGGGCCGTTTGGGTGGGAGCTAATCTGTGCAAACACTCTAAGCGTCCTGGGAGGAAAGTGGACTGAGTTCCCACCTGTTGGGTTCCTCAGTGCTTCCATACGCTCCTCCCTCCTGGACGCTGCCGTCAGCAAGGGCCACTTCCAGATGGTTCTTCCCTGGCTGCCAGGTGGGTTCTTCCAAGGGCCATCCTTATCCAGTCCTGCTGGGAGAAAAGTCCTTAGGTTTACCCTAGTACCCATGCCTGCCCTGGGTGTGGCCCCTGCCTGGCCATCTCTGAGGGTGGTCCAGAGTCTCCCAGACTTCAGGTCTGGGTTGGGCATCATTAAATAACATGGGAGGCTCCAGTGCTGCTGGAAGTAGCTGGTCACCCTGGGAAAGCGTGGGGTTTCCATGGAGAGAGTGGCTTCTGCCTCATGTTCCCTGGGGACCATTCTCAGGCTTCCCAAGGCAGGTACTCCAGTACCCAGTGGTGGTGCTGAGGAACAGGAACAGGAAAGATGACAATTCTCCCATCCATAGGGCTCATGCCATCCAATGACCACCTTTGGAGAATCTTTTTCACTGACACTGGCTAGTCTGAAGATAGGTGGCACTTAGGGACAGCGCAACTCTGGCTGGCTTTGCGTGCTGTCTGGAGAGTGCAGCTAAGGATCTAGGTAGCCCAAGGGGACATTGTAAATCCTTAAGTGAAAGTATTCTAAATATTTCCTCCAGGGTCCCTTCACCAGAGCCCCGAGGGTTCTGGTTCCTGAGTGTCCAGCCACTCCTGGACCTCTGGATCCTGGGGGAACTGCCTACCCACATTGGAATGGAATAGCCCTCAGGCCAAGGAACAGGCTTTCCTGTTCACAGGTCGCTCTGCCCCCGCCCACCCTCCATTCTCAAGCTCTCTCTCCCTGGAACCTCAGCTCTGGATTGGACCCATCTCCATTTCCAAGCATCCCCTGTTGTGGCGCAGAAACCCATGCCAAACAAGGGCCGCAAAACAAAGTCCTTATTCTAAGCCCAAAGGGGGAGAAACAGTCAAGCTGTGGCTCCACACAGCCGGGTGGGGGGAGGACTTTCCCCCCCTCTTAGCTCATGTGGAATGTCAGAAAGGCTGGGATCAAAGTGGGAAGGACAAGAGGCCAGGGTGGCGGGGACTCCTTCACACAGCCACTACCTGGTGGAGGATTAGCCGCCCAGCCAGCCGCCCCGCCACAAGGTGTGACATTGTGCAAAGCACCACATGCAACCCTTGTTTGTGTCGGCCCTGGTGGCATGTGCTAATTTTGAAGAATTAGAGTAAAGCCTTCCACGACTCCACAGAAGTCAGAGAGGATTACAGACTAGCAAGTCTTTGCTCGTACCACACAGGGGGACTTTTTTGTTTTTTTCTTTTTTCTTTTTCTGGTCACCAGGGTTCTCTGATATCCCGGGTTCAGTGTGTGTTGGGGGTCTTTCAGGGGAAAGAGAGGTGTGACTAGCCTTGAGCATGAGTCCAAGATGCAACCTCTTCAAGTTAGCGAACACATCCTCCCCTCGGTGGAAGAAAGAGAAAAAGTCATCCTCACGCTGCTTCATCTAGGTCACCAAAGGGCCTGGGGTCCTTTCCTGCCACCCCTCACCTCTGTGGCTTGAGTGTCATCTCTGCCTCTCTAGGTTCTCATTTTGAAAATGGCAGTGAGCACATGTCCCCTTTCGGAGGTCTGTGGCCCATCTCTTCCCACACTACCAGCTCTGTGATCTTGGGCGAGTTGTTTGACCTCTCTGTGCTTTAAATTATGTACCAAGTGGGAATAGTGGGTGTGCCCCCTTGGTCCTGGAGGAGAGCAGTAAGCTGAATATGGGCGGGAGCCTGACCGACAGTAGGTGCTGGGTCTACGCGGGATCTTATCTGCATTAAGGGCTCTGCGGAAACACATATATAAGTCCTCATGTCACAGCCTCTGCGGCCAGACGTGGGAATCTGTTCTTGCTTCCTCTGTTCAGAACTCTCTCTCTGGCTCTTTCAGGCATGTGAGACCTATGAGAAGTGCTGCCCCAATGTGTGTGGGACCAAGAGCTGTGTGGCAGCCCGCTACATGGACGTGAAAGGGAAGAAGGGCCCCGTGGGCATGCCCAAGGAGGCCACGTGTGATCACTTCATGTGTCTGCAGCAGGGCTCTGAGTGTGACATCTGGGATGGACAGCCCGTGTGCAAGTGCAAAGACCGCTGTGAGAAGGAGCCCAGCTTCACTTGCGCCTCGGACGGCCTCACCTATTACAACCGCTGCTACATGGACGCCGAGGCCTGCTCCAAGGGCATCTCCCTGGCTGTGGTCACCTGCCGCTATCACTTTACCTGGCCCAACACCAGCCCTCCACCGCCCGAGACCACTGCACATCCTACCACGGCCTCCCCGGAGACTCTGGGGCTGGACATGGCGGCCCCGGCCCTGCTCAACCATCCTGTCCATCAATCCGTCACCGTGGGTGAGACCGTGAGTTTCCTCTGCGATGTGGTGGGCCGGCCCCGGCCCGAGCTCACTTGGGAGAAACAGCTGGAGGACAGAGAGAATGTGGTCATGAGGCCCAACCACGTGCGCGGGAACGTGGTGGTCACCAACATTGCCCAGCTGGTCATCTACAACGCCCAGCCCCAAGACGCTGGCATATACACCTGTACAGCCCAGAACGCCGCTGGCGTCCTGAGGGCTGACTTCCCGTTGTCAGTGGTCAGGGGGGGTCAGGCAAGGGCCACCTCAGAGAGCAGTCTCAACGGCACGGCTTTCCCAGCAACCGAGTGCCTAAAGCCCCCGGACAGTGAGGACTGTGGAGAGGAGCAGACACGCTGGCACTTCGATGCCCAGGCTAACAACTGCCTCACGTTCACCTTCGGCCACTGCCACCGCAATCTCAACCACTTTGAGACCTATGAGGCCTGCATGCTGGCTTGTATGAGTGGGCCTCTGGCCATGTGCAGCCTGCCCGCCCTGCAGGGGCCCTGCAAAGCCTATGTGCCACGCTGGGCCTACAACAGCCAGACGGGCCTCTGCCAGTCCTTCGTCTACGGTGGCTGCGAGGGCAACAGCAACAACTTCGAAAGCCGCGAGGCCTGCGAGGAGTCGTGTCCCTTCCCGAGGGGCAACCAGAACTGTCGGGCCTGCAAGCCTCGGCAGAAACTCGTCACCAGCTTCTGTCGAAGCGACTTCGTCATCCTGGGCAGGGTCTCCGAGCTGACCGAGGAGCCTGACTCAGGCCGTGCCCTGGTGACCGTGGACGAGGTCCTGAAAGATGAGAAGATGGGCCTCAAGTTCCTGGGCCGGGAGCCGCTGGAAGTGACCCTGCTTCACGTAGACTGGGCCTGCCCTTGCCCCAATGTGACAGTGAGCGAGACGCCGCTCATCATCATGGGGGAGGTGGAGGGTGGCATGGCCGTGCTGAGACCCGACAGTTTTGTGGGTGCCTCGAGCACACGTCGGGTCAGGAAGCTTCGCGAGGTCGTGCTCAAGAAAACCTGTGACGTCCTCAAGGACTTTCTGGGCTTGCGCTGAAGCTGGCCACCTACCCTGACCCTCCTCCACCCACCCACCCCCTGCCCTCAGTCAGCCACTGGGTGAGATCAGATTAGGCAGCCGCGGCGGCCAGCGGGGAAACCTCAGCTAACATGTGGGGAGAAGGCCATCATAGGTCTGAAAAGGATCTCTGTTCGTTGGGTTCCGTAGAAGGTCCGTATCTCTTTTTAGCTGGGAAGGAAGTTGGCAAAGGGTGAAGAAAAGACACATGGAAGTTATTTCCCGTGAGGGGTCCCCTCAGGTAGTCCCACCCCCTCCCCCTTGCTGACCCAGGTCCCTCTGCCCAGTCTCCTAGCCAGGGGTCAGAAAGAGATAGCATCTGCATTGTTAAATGGTTTAGCTTGCCCAAGGGGTGTGTGGGAAGAGATAAGAGAGCCCAAGGATTGCTTAAGGTGACCTCCCTCACTGCCTCCTGCAGAGGCTGCCTCTCACTAGGGGCCGTGGGAAGCCCAGGACAGAACCGATTCTAACGGAGGTTGCGGGGACGGATGCCTTTGGTAGCGTCAGTGTGTGTCCCTGAGGTCACCCCACCAGCAAAAATTCATGTTTTCTCTCCTGGGCTGCTTTGGTTTGTTGGCTTGCTTCTGTTCGTTTCGGCTCAGCGGACACTTCCTGGGTGCCAGGTGCTAGGACCCTAGAGAATGGCTCCGCTCCTCTAGCAGAGCCAAAACACAAAGTCCTGATCCTAGGCTCCCCCAGGAGCCAGTGAGTGACTGGCAGCAGTCAGCCACTTCCATCTGATGGGTGGTGTGCTTTCATGTGCCATGGACTTCCTTGGAGAAGCTCCAGGATCTGTTTTGGTAGCGAGCGAAGTAAGGAAGACAAAAGGCGGGAGGGGCGGGGGACAGCCCGGGAATCAGCGTGGAGGCGGGCCCATAGAGAAGGAACATTGCTCGATGCTGCCACCTGGTGGTGAGTATGGGTGCCTGCATGGATCAGGAGGGAGGAACCATCTAGGTGGGGACTGGGAGGGGCCTTTTGGAGATGGCAGCTCTGAGGTCCCTTGTTTTTTCTGGTCCCAGCCACACAGGCACTGGGTAGAGGATTTGGAAGCCCTCTCTCTGCATCTGTCCTGTTCCCTCTTCAGCCCTTCATTCTGTCCACATCCCTCCAAAGGAGGCATTGTGGGATGCCCTAATGTCTTCCTCAAATAGGAGGAGGATGATACTAAATAAAAATTCATAGTGTCTACGGTTCTGCATGCGTGACTCTTTTGGGAAGGCGAGGAAGGGTCTGTAATCACGTCATTAGTTCTGGCAACCTCTTAGCAGGGAAATCTCATCAGTGGGAACGAATTTGGGCAGTGGAGGGACACAGTAGATTTTCAGGTCCCCTAGGAGAGATGTGGTGCTCAGCAGAGGTCTATGAACTAAGCAGGAGAAAACTGAACCAGGAAGGCAGCGTGACTTGTCCATAGTCAGAGGCAGAGAGGCCTAGGGCCCTGATGTGCGGTCTGAAGTGCTCTGTGGGGGCAGGGGGGATCAGGGCCATAGACATGATCCCGCCTCTGATGCTGTGGAGAAGGTGGGAGAGACAAGAGCAGGGAGTGGGGGTGGGCGGGGTGGGGTGGGGTGGGGAGGGTGCTGCTCAGCTATGACTTCTAGACTTCCGGCTGAGGCCTGGTCTCCAGTGTCTTCAGAGAACCTGCTCAGTTCTGACAATGCTGACCCTGGCTGGCATTCAGTGCATTTGGTTCCGGGCAGACTTCCTGCTGTTCCCCAGACCCCGTCAAGTGTCTGGAGCCCATAGCCTATCTGGCCCTCAAAAGAGACACCTCTCTCTTTCAGTTCCCTGGGGATGCCAGGGCCATACACAAAGGAGGAATCCAGGCCAGGCCCAGCCCAGGCTTGAAGAGGGTGCCAGGAGCTTCTATTTCCTGAGAGAAGAGAGGGCGGGGGGTTGGGGGTGGTGGGAGGGGTGGGGGGGTGGAGGGGTGGGAACTCCACGCCATTACTGAAGGACACTGAGCAAGAAACTTAGCCATCAGGCTGGCATGACTCATGGTCATTTCCCAACCTGGTCAGGTGTCCAGTGAGGGCGAGGAGTGTCATCCCACTCTGTCCTTAGAGGCCTGAGGACATTGGCTGAACCTGCTTCTAGGCTGCGGTGTCCAACAAATAGCCTCAGAGCCCAAGGGGCAAGTGCCCAGTCACTAGTCCAAGCTGTTCCACGCCGCTTTAGTTCACTTACACAAACGGGAGTCCAAACCTCACGGTTCGATCCAGTTTACTGTTCTGCTCCCCCGGTGGAGAGGGAAGTTCAGGGGATCCCCACCCACAGTGACAGGCTGACAGTGCAGAAGACTCCACCTAGCCCAGGAGACCAGGCTCACCAAGATCTGAATCCAGCCTCTACCTCCCCCCTGCTCTCTCTGGACCTCTTCATGCCTAGCCACACAGAGTGGTAAGCACACGTAGGGAAAACATCGTGTTTCTGGTTGTTGCTGTGTGTGCTACCCTGCAGCCGGCTTTATGGGGGAGTCAAACTCATCTCCTCAGCCCTGGATTTGTTTTGTTTTGTTTTAGACAGTCTCAGTATAGCTCAAACTCACCTCAGCTTTGCTCTGTAGTCCAGATGGGTCTCAAACTCATGACTCTCCTGTCTCAGTCTCTCAAGCGCTGAGATTACAGGCATGCTTGACTGTGATGCCTGGCTAGTCATGGCACTTAGAGAGACCTGGGATTCAACCAGTTACCTTTGTGAGACTGCAGCCTGGCATGGAGTGGCCCCTTTACCCTGTAAAGATTTCTGGCCAAGGATGGGCCGCGGGACCTAACACCTCCTCTCCTTGTTCTGGACCTTGTGCCTTGGCCGACATCTGAAATGAGCCCCTCTCATGGCCTGAGTGGGGGCTCAGAAGCTATGAGTCCTGAGGGGATGGGTGACTGAGAAACGGTGACCATTTCTAACCGGCCGTGTGAGATAGATTTCTTTCTTGAAATGTCGCGTCGTCTTTTCATCTTTGCTGGCCTGGCCTTATGCAATGGCCGACAGTGAGCAGCTTCTCAGGCTGACTTGAGTTCCCAGGGCAGGGGTACCAGGCAACCTGTGAAGGTCCCCTGGCTCAGTGTGAGAGACATGGCCTCAATCCTGCTCCAGGACGCAGGGAATTCAGGGCCATCTGCGGCAAGGCCAATCCTGCTTCCCTGTTTGTGACAGAGCTCACTCCTCGCCTTCTCGAAGCTGGATGGCTCCCCTTACCACTAGCCTGCTCTCCAGAACTTTCCTTCCCTTCCAATCTATTCAGGCTTGGCTGACACTAGACCAGAACTGTCCCCACCACCCCGAAGCTAGGCACTGTGGCTTTGTTTACCCTCCTCCCTCCCTCTTCCTGAACCCCAGCCTCCTGGGACACTCGGCTCCATTGTCTGGCCAGCTGCTCCCTAGTCTGATGTCACCCTCAGGACAGTGGCGCCAGAGAGCCACCCAAGTGCTAGGACAAAAAACCCAACTAGGGAAAGGGGACAGTAGTAACACATAGCCTCGTGGCTGTTTCCCTCGGCTGTGATCTCCGACTGCCCCGTGATGATAATAACATCAGGCCGACAGAGTTTACTTTGTGACCCCGAGCACCCTCTCCTGAGACGGCAGGAGGCACAATGCCGCTGTGTAGCTGGGAAAAATAAGGCAAGGGTAACGAGAAATCTACTTAGCCGTGTGCCAGAGCACAGGACTACAAATCCAGCACTTGGGAGCCAGAGGCAGGAGGATTTCAAGTTCAAGGCCAGACTCGGCTTCATAGCAAAGTTCCAGCTCAAAAGCAAAGGTAAAACAAGAGGAAAAATAAAGAGGGACTGGGGAGATGGCTCAGTAAGAACATGAAGACCCGAGTTCGGATCCCCAGAATCCATGCAGAAATCTGAGTGCAGTCTGTCATCCCTGTGCTGGGGAGGTGGATTCAGGGCGATACTTGGGCCTTGCCCAGATAGCCAGGCTAGCCGAATGTGTGTGCCAGGTCCAGTGAGAAGTCCTGTTCCAAAAGTATGGAGGGAGAGAGATGGTTCAGTGAGGAAAAGTGCTGCCATGCCTGAGTTCAATCCGTAGGTACCACATGGTGGAAAGAAAGAATCTATTCCCACAGGTTGTACACACACACACACACACACACACACTCACTGTGGCAATGTTCACCCCACCCCACAAATACACAATAAATAAATATGTAAAAAATGAATACATAAGTAAATAATAATAAGGTAGGGGTGACAGAGTCAGACACCTGACACTAACCTCTGGCCTCCACGTGTGCACACACAAGAGACTTTCCCAGGACCACACAGCTACCAAATGGCAAAGCTAAGGGCTGTGTACTGCTATTGAGAATTCTGAATGGTTGTGTTACACTGTTTCTACTGGTGTATGAAATATACACACGCACACACACACACACACACACACGTAGGCACCCATGTGCCCTGTTCTGCCTGGATGGGCCGTGACGAGCCCGATCTTGAACCCCGATGCCTCCGCAGAGTGTGGCTCCAGCCAGTCATTCGCAGGCACATCACCCCAGAGCTGTTTACATCCTGGACACGTGATGAGCTTCCATCCCACACAACTGCAGTCATGGCCTAGATTCCTGAGCCAGACATTAGCTTTCTGCCGCCTCATCCTTCAGCAGGCAGCTCCTTGGGGGGAAGAGGGCTCTGCTGTCCCGAGGCTGCCTCAGCCTCTTCTCCAAGCCTGGCCTCCCTCTAGGCTGGTGCTGACCCAAATCGGAATGACGGCCAGGGGCTCCAGGAACACTGCGGCCCTGCTCAGGGCTCACAAGGGGGTTCGCTGGATGAGCACGGGATCTGGGAGGAGGGCGGTGTGGGGCCACTGCATTTTGTGACTACCATTGGGCCAAGAAGGGTCCCTCTGGGGTCTTCCCTTCTCAGTCCCCCTCCTGTATACCTCCTTTTCTTATCCCATCTCCCCAAGGAGCCTGGGGCTCCCTTCTCCTCCTCTCTAGGGAATGTGTGAGTAATGCAGGCAGGAGGGTGACAGGACTCCTGGGTCCTATTCTTGGCTGTGCTTTCATTCTGGAATGTGCCCCGAGGTCAAGTGACACTGTTCTCTCAGGCTGTGTCAGGAGGAAGGAAGGATAAACTTCCAGGAGATCCTCCCAAGGAAGAGTGTAGGCAGGCAGGTGGGCATGCTGGCCAGTCCTCTTCTCCCACACCTTAGGCTCCCAAACCCCTCAGCCCTTCTACTTCAAGGTCAGGTTGGAGTCTCTGTGTTCATATCCCAAGTTAACTTAGGACAGGGAACCCTGGCATCCAGATGTCTAATAATCGTCTCCTTCAAGCTCAGTCACATGATGGAAATCCAGGACTCAGTCCCTGCATGTACTATCCAGACTGGGCCAGAGGTGGGGCCTCTTCCCAGCACATCCCTGGGAAGATGCAGGGGTACCCCAGCACACCGATGCTATCTGCCCCTTCCAAGTCTTGAGGAACCTGCCAGCGCCCTGGCAGGATGAAGTGGTAGCCATTTTGATTCTTTGTTTCTGGTTTATGGGGAGGGGCCACTGCAGCTCTGTCTAGCAAAACAGCAGAGGATGGCGGACGGTGGCTGTCTTGTGTCCTTTGTGTGTGGCAGTCAGCAGGCCCTTCCACAGGCAGGGGCAGACAGTTGAGTCCCCAGACTGCTGACCTGTGTCCCTCACATACGCTGACGGACTCAGCCCTCACAGCCTGCGACGTCTGTCTTCATTGTCAACCTGATTAGATTTGGAAGCACCTAGGAGACACATCTCTGGGCCTGTCTGGGAGGGTGTTTCCAGAGAGACTTCATGGCGGAAGAAAGACTCGCCCTGAATTGCCTGATGGGCAGCAACATCCCTTGAACTGGAATCCCAGACTAAACAAAAGAGGGGAAAAAGGAACACTGGAGGGACGGCGCAGTTGGCCCAGTGCTCGCCTGGCCAGTGTGAGGACCTTAGTTCATTGCCCAGACCCCAACCCCCAACCCCCAACCCAAATCCAGGCATGAAGAGGGAAGCCTGCAACCCCAGCACTGAGGAGGTCGAGACAGCTGGATTCTAGTCTAGTCTAGTCCAGTCTAGTCCAGGCTAGTCTGCTTGACAACTCCAAGCCAGAAAAAAAAAAAAAAAAAAAAAAAAAAAAGGAGCTGCCTTCCAAAGACTAACGCCAGAGGCTGACATCTGGTTTTCACATGTACATGGCATGAACATCACACACACACACACACACACACACACACACACACACACACACACGGGCTTGGTGCCGAGGAGAAAGCCAGCCGAGCACCCACATTCATTTCTTTCTGCATCCTTACATCCTTACAGTAGGCGCACTGTGACCTGCCCCATCCACTCCTGCTATGCCTTCCCCGCCATGGTGAACTGTGCTCCTTCAGACCCCGAGGCAGACTCCGCCCTTTCTTCCTCAAGTTTCTCTAGTCAGGTATTTTTTTTTTCATAGCCAGCCCTCTTTAAGCTGGCATTATTTTATTACTTTGCCATTTTCAGACCCCACCCTAACCTAGAAGGGAAAAAGAGAAAATGCTTCTTGGATTCACCAGCCCAAGGCCAGGACATTCAGGATATCAATAAGGAGTTATTTAGTGGACAAATGAATCAAGTAAGCCTTCCATGCCTTACGGAGGGAGATGCCTCGCAGGTACCACTTCCCCGACTTGACACACGCTGACTTTGAGACACTAAATGATAAAGGCAACTTCCCTCTGGTCACAGGGTTAAGGGACGGACGAGCTGACACTGGGTCAGCCTGGCTTTAGCTACGCGCTTTCCAGTGTGCTCCACATATTTGAGTTATTTTACCTAGAGGCCGAGGCCCTCGGTGGCAGCTCCCCTCCTAACTGTCCTTGCCTGACATTTCCTTCTGGTCCTAGCCTCTGAGGGAACAGAGCCTTACAGAAGGATTGTGAAGCCGTATTCTGCAGTACACACGGCACTGAGTACACATGAGTGAACTCAAAAGAGACGCAGTTTGAAATGTGGTTCTTTAGTTGCGTCAAGCACATCTCAAGGGCCACAGCTCTTGTGTTTTGAGTGACACAGACAGAATCCTCCAGGGTGCCCTACCCAGCACAGCCCTGCCATGGGCTTAAAAGCAGAATCATTTCCTCTGGCAGAGGACTCACCAGAGGGTGCACGGCATCTCGAGTGCTCCTTAATGCTATGCTTTTGTCCTGCCAAGGACACTAGAGGTTTCCATTTTTAGCCATCTGCTGGTATGTGGTCTCATGGTCTTATGGCCAACAATACTATATGAGCTATAATACTATACTATAATACTATGTAATCACTCACATTGTAGGTAGGCCCTGACTTCAGCCTTGAGATCCTCATATATTTTCTCCCAGAAGGCTTCCAGATTTTCGTGCAAATGAGGTTCTTAAGAAGGAAGAAAAGTCAGTACATATACACATGCATGTACATGTAGACACACACACAACGCTGTCAGGTGAAAGTGACTACTGAAGTGTGAACTAATTGTAGCAGAGAGAAGCCGTTGATTGGTAGGAACTAGAGACTCAGCCCTCCCATGGCCTGACACACTGACATGTGACATGTGACAGCTGCCACCTCCCAAGCGGGCTGACAGCAGGCCGGTTCCTTGGCATGCTTTCAGAGATGCCCATGTTACACTGTCATCTTGTTTCTTGTGAGGACATCCTGACTAAAGGTCTAAGAATTGCTTTGCTTGTGGGTATTGCTATTGTAATTGTACTGTGTAAGTCTTTAAAGAGGGACCAGCCAGGCTTGGAGATACAAGCCTGTAATCACAGCTACTCATGAGGCCAAGGCAGGAGGACTGTAAGTTCAAAGCCTGCCTGGGATAGAGTGAGCTTAAAGCCTGCTTGGACAGCTTAGCAAGACCCTGCCTCAACATAAAAAATAAAAAAGGGGCCAACAAGATGGCCTGGTGGGTAAAGGTGCTTGCTACCAAGCCTGCTCCCTGGGCTCCACGTGGTAGATGGAGAGAAATGTCACCTCAAAGTTGACCTCTGACTTCCATACAGGTGCTACAACACACGTGTCCCTTCAAAAATAAATCAGAGTGTAATTAAAAATATATAAAACATGAAAAAGACTAACACTCATGAGGCTCCAGCCTCAATCCTCAGTCCCTGTCACAAATCAGTCAGTAGAAAAAAATAAAGGGACAAGGTAGTTTAGCTTTGGGACCCTCAAGTCGCCTTGTGGTCCACGGTGGCTACCAACACAGAAAAGTCAAGGTCACGAAGGAGCCTGAGTTCCTGGGACAGACTGCCTGGGCTATGCGGCCTCTCTGTGCCTGGGCATCTTCATCTGTAAATGGCATAATAACAGGTGCCCTCCAGAGGCCGACTGCCCTGGGGCCGGTTGCTCCGGTTGGTTGGGAATAATTGCTTTTGTGTGCTTCTGCCAGTGGCTAAAACAAAAGCCAGAGAGGGAGAATGGCCCTCTGCCCACAGCTACCTTGGAGAGCAAAATGTCATCTCCTTTGTGGGCAAGGAAGGGTCCAGGAGGGGGGAGGCGGCTGGAGAAAAGAAGGGGAGGAGGGAAGGGTGGGGAGAAAGAGAAGAAATAGAGAAAACCCCAGCCCTGTCCGGCCATGTCCACTGGGTTGGTCAGCTGATAGCCCAATAAGCAGAGAAGAGGCAGCAGGGTGAGTGGAATGGGGTGCTCTCGGCCTTCAGGGAGACCCCTCAGGCCGTTTCTCCACCCTCCATTCCCAGCTCCAGTGCCTAGGGTCAGGGAGCCCGGTTCTCGCTGACTCACTTCAAGGACCTTATCTCAGTACACAAGAAGCAACAGAATAAATGTGCCAACAGCCTCTTAGCCCTGGTATGACCAATAACAGACTCCGAAGGATCTTTTCTAGTCATCACAACCAACCATCCCATTCTTAGTAGGGCACGCTGGCGTCTTAATAAGAGAGGCAAGTGTTTGTGGACGAACAGAACCCAGCTCCAGTGACACACGGAGGGTGACCCAGCTCTGTCCTGGGCCTCCTACCAAGTGGATCCCTCTGACCAATTAAATGCCTTGGTGACAGGCTCGTTTCCATCACTGGGAGCTAGCAGCCCTTAATGGGTGCTCCACATGTATTATATCATTAAGTGTTTGTAACCCTGTGAGGTGCATGTTATTCACCCCCACTTAATAGTCTCCTCATTTCAGAGATGATGAAGCATGCTCAGGGAGCTGGAATGATTTGCCCAGGTCCCTGAGCAAGCAGGGACCAAGCCTGGGTGGGCCCCCATGACTCCGAAGCCCATACCTTTAGCCACATGCATAACAACCTCCGCCATAGATCAGGAATAGAGATGGATGACTCTCTCTTGCATTGGCTTCCTCTCTGATCATAAGCCTTTCTTCCTAGGTTTCTCATGGGAGGACATGTTCAAAGCCAGCTTGACCTCCCCTATGGATTGAAGTTATTCTATGCAAAGAAAGAGAATATGCCTGATATTCATATATCAAATGTGCTCATCACACCAACCCTGACAAGTAACGTTTTTAATACTTCTCTGGGGAGAAAATATAAGTCTGAGTAGGTCTGACTGACAGGGCACAACTACGATGGATGAGTTTGGGGTGCAACCTCAAGTCTAACCCCCAACCCCCCCCCAGCTTAACTGAGTGATGTGATCTGGAGCTCCTCACACTCCTACAGAACACTGCAGCATGAGCTTTCCTGTTACCAGGGGGTCCTGAGCACACTCATCCCTGCCGCTAAGTTTGGCCCAAGACCTGGACCAGACACTTGTGCTTTTTATACCAAAGCTGGCTCTGTGCGGACAGAGCAGCCCGGCTCTCTAAATGGTCTCAGATCTGTGGGAGAGCACGGCTGGCTTGTGAAGGTGTTCTCAGCCGACCACAGAGTGCTCAGCCACGGGAGACCCTTGGAGACGTTATCCAAGGGGGGAAGAGTTACTCGGGGCAAATTCTGCACAAGTTTCACGTAAAGCCCCCCCTCCGAAGTTGGTGGGGCTTTTGTTCAATTGCTTCTTGTTTTCAAGACAGAGTCTCACTGCGTAGCCCAGGCCTTGTTCATCAGATCTCTCCGGCGCTGAGATTATAGACACAGGCCCAGCTCCAAACCTCATTCTTTTTCTTTTTCTCTCTTCCGTTTTTTCTTTCTTTTTTGCTGGTGTCTGGTATAACCCAGGCTGGCCTCAAAATCTTCAGGTAGCTGAGGCTGACCTTGAACTTCTAATCTCCTGCCTAAGCAGTGCTAGATCTACAGGCCGGTGTGACTGGGCCTGGCTTAATGTGGTGGCAGGAATCAAATCCAGAGTTTCATACACGCCAGGCAAGCACTCTGCCACGCACCTCTCTCCTTCACCCTCCAAGTCTCTTTTTTTTTTTTTTTTTTTTTATGTCCCGACTGGAAACTATTTCAGGCAGCCAAACAGGACAGGCAAAACAATTAAGTTTCATAAAGATTTACTTCCTACACCAGGGCAGGGTGTGGCGATGAGGGTGTGATGAGGGAGACCTGGAGGGGGGCGGTCTGAGTTTGTGCAATGGACGCTCTTTCCATTAAGATGGACTTCTGGACGGGTGGAACCTTGTACAAACACTGACCTGGCAAAACTCATACAAAGAGTAAGAAAGCAAGCCACCCCTAGAGGGAGCCTCTTGCCTGAGGAGGTTTCCCGGCCCCTCGTAAACAGCAAACCTGTCTTGAAAGGCTGGAATCAGAGCCTTAGCTCTGACACAACCTAACCCCTCCCCTCGTTACTGCTGCTTCTGCCCTTGAACTTCCAACTTGTCCCCCATCCCACCTCTGGGTGTGCTGAATAAGGGGGTTCTAAACCATCTCTCCCAGTGATTCCACACAAAGCGTGGATCAGTGGTGGTGGGCGTTAAGATTTCCAAGTCCAAAGGCTGCTTCTTCCAGGAGCAACAGAATTTCATGTTTTGATAGCCTCCGCCGTTCCCCCAAGGGTCAGTGGCATGTATTCCCCCTCCTGCCCACACACCAGGTGACCAGGAGCCATGCCCAAGTCTTCTTCAGTTTCTCTTGTCCCTCCACTGGAGCTGGGCGATGGAGGAGGCCCAGGCTTCCCGAGGGACTTCAGTGAACACTTGGTCCCTTCTGTATGTCTTAACAACACCTAGCCTAGAGCTTCTCAAAGTCCCGTGGTCTCTGTGTGTGGCTCACACTTCCAGTGTGGCCTGGGATAATGGCCGGGCTTGGATAGTAACTTCTGCTAGACTGAAGCTCCCTGAAAGCTTTCAAATGGTCTGTAGGTGTATAGCACCAAGGAGGGCCTGACCCAGCGGGTGGCTCTGAGAACAAATTTCTAGAGTGGATACACATCCCACCTAAGCAAGAATTTAGGAACCAGAATGAAATTCTGAGCCCGCGGGAGCCCCTCGCGAGTTGATACATCTCTTCTGCTGTAACATGTTGGAGCGAGGGCCAGGACCAAAGACTTCAGACTGTGAAGTGCTTCTCAGTCTGATTAGCCAGAGCGCAGCAGTCATGTCAGCAAGACTATCACCCAGCTTGTAAGCACCTGAGTATGCCTGGCAAAGGCTGGTATTAAAACCAGTTTGGGGTTGCTGGGCACCTACAGGAGAGGGGAAGTTGAGGAAAGACTATCTTAGATGACCTTCTACCTAAGCAAGATTGGGGTTTTGTTGTTTGTTTTGTTTTTTTTTTTGTTGTTGTTGTTTGTTTGTTTGGCTTTTCGAGACAGGGTTTCTCTGTGTAGCTTTGGGCCTATCCTGGATCTCTCTCTGTAGCCCAGGCTGGCCTCGAACTCACAGAAACCCGCCTGGCTCTGCCTCCCGAGTGCTGATATTAAAGGCATGCGCCACCACCGCCCGGCTTTGTTTGTTTGTTTTTTGAGACAAGGATTCATGTAGCCCAGGGGAGGCCTCAAACTCTCCAAGTAGCCAAGGATAATCTTGAACTTCTGGTACTACTTGTGGGAGTATTGTGTCCCCCAAAATATTGTGTATTCTAATAAATTTATCTGGGGGTCAGAGAACAGACAGCCACTAGATACAAAGGCTAGAAAATGGTGGCACTCACACCTTTAATCCTAGCATTCCAGAGATAGAAATCCCTCTGGATCTCTGTGAGTTCAAGGCCACATTGGAAATAGCCAAGCATGGTGACACACCTTTAATCCCAGAAAGCCAGCCTTTAATCCCAGGGAGTGGTGGTAGACAGCAGAAAGATATATAAGGCGTGAGGACCAGAAACTAAGGCATTTGGCTGGTTAAGCATTTTTGGCTGGTTAGGCATTTGGCTGGTTAAGCTTCAGGCTTTTGAGCAGTAATTCAGCTGAGACCAATTCCGGATGAGTACTCAGAGGCCTCCAGTCTGAGGAGACAAGACCAGCTGAGGATCCAGCGAGGTGAGATAGCGATGGCTTGCTCTGTCTCTCTGATCTACCAGCATGGACCCCAATAACTGGCCTTGGGTTTGATTTTATTAATAACAACTTTTAAGATTCATGCAACAACTACTGTCTCCACCTCCCAAGTGCTAGGATTACTGCTGCGTACCACCATGCCTAGTTGATGTGGTGCTTTGATCTGAGGCTTCACACCTTAGTTAGACATTCTACTTCAGTTTAGATGGATCTTTTTTATTTTATGTGTATGTGGGTATACGGATGTGTGTATGGTGTATATATGTGCATACATGTGTGTGTATACATTCGTGTGCTCCCACAGAAGGCAGAGGAGAATATGAGATGCCCCCCTGTGAAGGGTAGTTCATTATAAAGTCTACCTATTAGCCAGGCTTTGTGGTGCACGCATTTGATCCCAGCACTTGGGAGGCAGAGGCAGACAGATCTCTGTGAGTTCGAGGCCAGCCTAAGCTACAGAGTGAGTATCAGGACACCCAGGGCTGCACAGAGAAACCCTGTCTTGAAAAAATAATAACTAAATAATTACATGATAGATAGATAGGTAGATAGATAAATAGATGGATAGATAGATAGATAGATAGATAGATAGATAGATAGATAGAAAGACAGAGTTAAATAGATAGATAGTTGGCCGATTGAAAGCAACCACTGTAAGAATGGGTTGCAAAACAGAATCCCACAGCTCAAAGCCAACTCTCTAGTGACTCTGTCACAAGCTTTCCGTCTCCATTTCTTCCTCTGAAAGGGAGGAATGATACGACTTCCAGAGGCGTGTTCAATAGAGATTGAAATGAGTTCCAGTGCACAGGGGCTTCGAGCAACACCTAACACGGTCAGGACGGTGTAAGCACCGACTGTTAGGCCTGCCCAGCTCCTGAGGTTGGCCATTCCCTCTGGAATCCCAAAGACGTTGTGACTGTGTCAAAATCAGCCTTGACGAGGAACACAGAAGACCTCCTACCTTCCTTCAAACTGGGGGAGAAAGGAAAGGACACACACACACACACACACACACACACACGGTCATCAACAGCTGTACGCCTGTGTGTCTCAGACCTTCCCTAAAGCCTCCACTGAGGGATGCCGATCTCTGGGCAGTCCCAGGGTAGTGTGGACAGCACTCTTCAGGTGCTCTCCCATTGCTCCCAGACCCGGAGAGCAGAGACAGAATACACACCTATCACTCCCCCTGGAAGATGCCCCACCCCTTTTTATATACACACCTAAAGGCTGGGTGTGGCCACACAAGCCTGTACTTCAGCACTTAGGAGGTGGAGGCCAGAAAATCAGGAGTTCAAGTCCAGCTTTGACCACATAGCAAATTTGAGGCCAGCCCGCCTAAAAAAAAAAAAAAAAGAAAGGAAGGAAGGAAGGAAGGAAAGAAAGAGAAAGAAAGAAAGAAAGGAGAGGAAGAAAGAAAGAAAGGAGAGGAAGAAAGAAAGAAAGGAGAGGAAGAAAGGAGAGGAAGAAAAGAAAAAGACACCAAACAACAAGAAAAATCTCCTAGAAAAACAAGCCACATATTTCCTTGCATTACGCCCAACTCCCTTTGCACAACACACAGCAATGCTTTCTCTCCTCCCGATTCTGTGGAGGACTCAGAAAGACACAGTGTTTCTGTCCTGTTCTCAGTCTCCGGTTAAGGAGCCCCTGGAGCCACCTTAGTTTCTAGAGAGGCGTGGGGGTTGTAGCTATCTTAAGCTGTCTGGAAATGGTTCAGCATCCCCACGGGCGGTTCCTGGAAACAGGAATTAGCAGAAAGCAAGTCACTGGTGCTCGACAGAACCTCAGGATAGTGGGTAGCTTACAGAGGACAAGGGCGCTCTGGGGAAGGAGCAGGCAAATGGTGAGACATATGCAGAAAATCGGGGTGAGGAAGAACAGGCATGCTCACTCCAAAATGAGGCGAATCCTTTAGAGATGAAGTGATGGGTGGGAAAGGGTGGTGGGAAAAGCCACCTGAAGAGCACTTCTATTTGAAGCAAAAAAGTAAAGGCTATTTATTCCTAGAGGGCTGGACCTGCATCACCAGGAATCTGGCCCCTGTGCTAAGATGGGTAATATATGTATGGGCTTATGATTCCTTGTGTGTGTGTGTGTGTGTGTGTGTGTGTGTGCGCGCGCGCGCACGCGCGCGCGCGCGCGCTACAGATGAAGCTGTTCTTGAAGGCCTGATCTTTCTGCTTTTACTTCCCAAATGCATGCCATCATGCCCAGCTCATAGGATTCCATTTCTTTTTTTTTTTTTTTTTTTTTTGGTTTTTCGAGACAGGGTTTCTCTGTGTAGTTTTGCACCTTTCCTGGAACTCACTTGGTAGACCAGGCTGGCCTCGAACTCACAGAGATCTGCCTGCCTCTGCCTCCCGAGTGCTGGGACTAAAGGCGTGCGCCACCACAGCCCGGCAGGATTCCATTTCTTAAGCCTTATTGGTATAATAATGATAGTATTTCCTTCTGTCATCAACACAGAGACCAGGCTAGACTAGTGCATGTCCATGATTGTCACACTCTGTGGTCTAAAGGAATTATGTATTAATGTGTGTGTCATACATATATGTCTGGTATGTATGTGTGTGTGAATGTAGCACATGTGTGTGGTGTATGCGCACATGTGTATGTGTACACACCTGTGTGTGCAGAGGCTAAGAAGGCTATCAGGTGTTCTCGATCACTCTTCATCTTAACCTTTGAGACAGTCTCTCACTAAACCTGGAGTTAGGATGGTGGCCAGCTAGCCCCAATGATCTTCCTGTCCCTGGCCTCACAGGGCTGGGGATATAAGGTATATGTGACCATGTCAGGTTTTTTTATGTGGGTTCTGGGATCCAAACGCGAGTCTTTATGCTTATGCAACAAGGCTCTTGCCCATCAAGACATGTCTCCAGCCTAATGAAATTGTTTGAAGTCAGCACAACCCATCCTTCACACTCCAAAGACTACGGCACTGTGTTTTTCCAGCAACAGTGTTAAGGAAGAAAGCGACCCTCAGGATCTATAGGAGGACATATGGAGAACCGGCGCATAAAGGCAGCCGCAATCTTATGGCTGGAAAGGAGGCTTATGTTTGACTTTAAGATTCGGTGTTTAAATAATAATAAAAAAAAAAAAGCATAAAAGCAATGTCTAGCTCTTTTTATCTAAGTGACTTTTCTGCAATTATTTTTGCAACACTTGAGTGTATAGACAGAAGGGATGCGACCCACGGTATATGCCAAGGTTTGTCTAAAAATATTGTACACCTGTTCTGTGTTCTGCACACTGGTCATATTTTGTCAGTGAAGTAAGTACTCATAATGCTTGGAGGAATGTGTTTTTCCTTCCAAGTTCTCAATGTTTTTCCCTTCGGTAAAGCAAACCTCCTCCTCTTTTCTACCTGCATTATATATAATCCACTAGAGCCATTAGCCACCTGGCGTATCCATCACTAGGGCTGTGTGTAACCACTCCTGTCCTTGGCCCAGTGTTCTTTAAGTAGGGACAACTACCGTAATATTTTTTCCACAACAGTATAGAGACTTTCTTTGACTTAGCAAACATTTCGGGCTGCTCCCACAAGGCACATCATCTAATGTCCTGGTTTTAAGTCAGCTTACCAGCAAAGAGTGCTGAACATTGGTTTCCCTCAGTCTCAAAGCTAGGAACACAGACTCTGTGATATGGAGTACTAAGGCGTGAATAGAAGAGGACTCAGGGTGTCGCCGTAGAGGTCTCAATTCTCTGCAAATAACTGACTATACCATAAGATGTTGTTGCTAAGGAGACAGGCACGGTGGCCTCATGCCTATATAATCCTAGCTTTGGGGAGGTAGGTAGAAACAGAAGGCTCACCAGAAGTTCAAAGCCAACCCAGTCCACATAGTGCGTTCCAGGTCAGCCAGGACTATGAAATGACACCCTGTCTCAGAAACCCCCAAACCCAACCAGCCAACCAACAAGCAAACAAGACAGGTTTTCATATTTCAAAGGGAAGCAAACACAGCTAACACTATGGGCTTTGTGGCTTCTAAAAAATGAAGGCCTCTACATACACATGTTCTATTAGTTCACTGACAGCTCTCTGTCCATCCAGTCTCTTGGCATCTTAGGCTGGTCTGCAACTCGATATGTAGCCCTTGAACTCAAGATCAGTGGGCTTCAGTGGCCCAAGTGCTGGAGTGCTAAATTACACGAGCATGCCATCTGCAATCGATTCACTGACTTTATATACATACATACATATATATATGTATATACACATATATGCATACACACACACACACACACACACACACATACACACATAGCATCATGGCATACAAATTGGCCCTAACCTTGCTAGGCAGCCAAGGATGACCTTGAACTCCTGATCCTCCGGCCACCACCTCTCCAAAGTGCTTGGCTCACAGGTATGCACCAACACTCCCAGCTTTCTCATTGACAGCTCTTCATGGGAAGTGATGAGTTCTCACACCCCCTCTTTGCACAGCCATGTGGGGTAAGCGAGTCAATGTAATTAGACAAAGAATTAGACCCATAACTTCAAGTAGTTTCTAGGCAGGAACTGTCTCCTGATTGTTTTTTTTTTTTTTGAAAGTGTGCTTAACTGTGAGATCATCTTACAGTTCCAACAGGGGATTCCTCTAAAATATAAAATATTTTTATATTTTAAAAGGTGTTGAAACCTAAGAGTTTGAAACAGGAGGTGTGTGATTGAGTCCAACTGATGCTACATAGCCAGACCCCAAAACTTGGTTGGTGAGATGTCTCAATGGGTAAAATAATGATGTGTTTTTGATCCCTGGAGCCCACATAAAGGTAGAAGGGGAGATGTGATTCCATAAAGCTGTCCTCTGACCTACACACACACATCACACATCACATACACACAAACACGACACTAAAAAATGCTTTTTTTTTTTTTTTTTTTTTCAAGACAGGGTTTCTCTATGTAGTTTTGGTGCCTGTCCTGGATCTCACTCTGTAGACCAGGCTGGCCTCCAACTCACAGAGATCCACCTGACTCTGTCTCCTGAGTGCTGGGATTAAAGACATGTACTACCACCACCCAGCTAAAAAAATACTTTCGAGACAGGGTTTCTCTGTGTAGCTTTGCGCCTTTCCTGGAACTCGCTTTGGAGACCAGGCTGGCCTTGAACTCACAGAGATCCACCTGCTTCTGTCTCCCGAGTGCTGGGATTAAAGGCGTGTGCCACCACTGCCCGGCTTAAAAAATACTTTTAAAGCTAAACAAGGTGACAGACAGACATCTCTGATGGGATGGGAGATGGAAGTAAAGTCAGGATAGTTGGCTGGAAGTTCACAGAGTAGCTAACATGGACTTCCACAGCAAGCACACTCAGCAAAGCAACAGAAATTAAGAGAGACTCTGCCTCAAAAACTAAGTAGAGGACCTGCATGATGGCCCAGCAGGCAAAAGCACCTGATGACCTTAGTCATTCTGGGACCCACATGATAGAGAGAAAAGACTCATGTAAGTTGTCCTCCAACCTCAAGATTACCCACACATACAATTTTTTAAAATTAAAAAGTATATAAAAGTCTTCAAACTCAAATATGGAAGAATGAATAGGAGAAGCTTGCTGCTTACAAGTTAAATTCCATCAATAACAAACTTGGTGGTCAAACCTACCCCCCCCCCCCCCCCGCAAAGGCCACTTTAAGAGTCCAATCAAATGCTGACCAACCCTAAAATTTATATAGCAGGAATCTTTGTATAACAGGGTTCAATCCATATATTTTAAAAGTGGGCTTTCCTCTCCTCTCTCTCTCTCTCTCTCTCTCTCTCTCTCTCTCTCCATGCATGTGTGCACACTCGAGCATGACCATATGTCTAAACATGTTTAAAACTAATAGCAACATTAGAGGGTATAGAAGTTCATTATCATTCATGCTTCTAAAATGTAGCCAGTTTACATTTTAATTAAAATATTCTTGAAGGATTTTTTCCAAGAACAAATGAGAGTTTTTGTTTCCTCATGCTTCAAAAGCCAAAGAATATTTATCAGATTCCCTGATTCACACACACACACACACACACACACACAAATCATGTCTTACAAAGGTTTGCCTTTGGGAAGCTCTTTAGTAATAGTAATTTACAAACAAATCACAGGTGCTACAATGTATTATTGAAGATTACTTCAGGAAGTTACTTTGCCTTTCCTTAGAGTATTTATCAAAAAGCACAGCTAAGGAATAAAAATAGCCTCAGAAGTCAGTGAGTTTTAGTTAGAAGTAATGTTGAATTCAATCTATGGCCTTGAGCACAGGGAAATCACACAATGCTTATAAACTGAGGGAAATGGGGCTAGAAAGACGGAGCAGTGGTCGAGAGGCCATTCTGCTCTTGCAGTACTTTGAAATACTCTATTTTTAGCAAAGCATCACCATGACCTCTGAACATGGTGCTATTGTCTGCATATAGTATCCCCCAAAGTCCATCTGTTAAAAGTCTTGGTCCTCAGCATGACCCAGTTGGAAGCTTCTGTGGACCTTTAAGAGGTGGCATTCATTAGGAGGCCCTTAGGTCCACGGAGCCGGACCCTTGGAAGGGGCTCATTGGACTTGACATGTCTTCTCTCTTCTTAACTCCTGATCCCCCACCCCCTGCCTCCACCCCAAATGATGGGATTACAAGCATGTGCCACCACGACCAGCTAAACCATTTCTCAGTTAATAGCCTCAATAATAAAAAAGTGATCGACATGTTGACTAAATGCCCCCCATTAGACCCTTCAGAGAAAGACTTCGGGAAGAACTTTTACAAGTCATGTGTCTGGAGTATCAAAAATAAGTTTATTTCTCTTGACTTCAAATCACAATAGCAACTAATCTGAGGGAATACGGTTTAGCATTTAAGGGCATGAACCCTGCCATGACCGCCCCCCCCCCCCCAGTTTGAATCCCAAGTATGTCACTTACTGACCATGCAATCTTAAGCCAAGCTCTGTGTGCCTCAGTCTCTTCCACACCCCTACCCCACATGGTTTGTAAACTGGGTTAGAACTGGGCCTGGCACACAGAGTGCTGTAGAAGTATTTAACTGCAGCATTTATAAGGTTTTTAAAACTGTCTTTTTAAAACACAAGTGCATGCCTCTTCCAGTTGAATGCACAGACAATCGATTCTAGATCTTTCCAAAAGAGGAAAAGATTTTCCAACTATACCACAGAAACGAAAGAAATCTGATCTCTAGTGACCTCATGGAACACTGAACAATGTCATGGTTCTTACTCAGCAGTGACAATTTCATGCAGCCTTCTATTTTTTTTTTTTTTTTTTTTTTTTTTTTTTTTTTTTTTTTTTTGGTTTTTCGAGACAGGGTTTCTCTGTGTAGCTTTGCGCCTTTCCTGGAACTCACTTGGTAGACCAGGCTGGCCTCGAACTCACAGAGATCCGCCTGCCTCTGCCTCCCGAGTGCTGGGATTAAAGGCGTGCGCCACCACCGCCCGGCCTCATGCAGCCTTCTAATGAGGCTGTTTTCCTCATCTCTTACCCTGGAGAAACCTAGCTTGGGCAAAGGTAGGCATTCCAACCAGCCAAGGGCAGAGAGAAAGCCTTCTTCGTCTGTGGGTTTTGCAGCCAGGAATTTACCACCTACAAGTAGAAAATACTTGAAAACTTGTTTTTATTCAGTATGTATAGTCATTGTCCCTAAACAATGTAGCATAACAAATATTCATATGGCACTTGTAATATATTAGGTATTATAATCTAGAAATGATTTAAAGTATATGGGAAGATGTGCATGGGGCATATGAAAGCATTACATGCTCTATATTAGGGATTTGAGCATTCCCAGATTTTTGGAATGTGGTGAGGTTCTGGAGTCAATCCCTTAGGGATACCAAAAGACAACTGTATAATTTATATTCCATGCCTATGATGTTTTTTATTTGTATATGGAACGGGTATGGAGGAAAGCCTCCAGCCAGCACTTTACTTCATCCAAAGAAACATATCTCATTTTCTATGTTACAGTGACTTTTTTTTGTTTTGTTTTTATAAGACAGGGTTTTCCTGTGTGGTCCTGGCTGTCCTGGAACTCACTCTGTAGACCAGGCTGGTCTCTAACTCAGATCTGCCTGCCTCTGCCTCCCGAGTGCTGGGATTAAAATTGTGCCTCACACCTGGCTCTCAGTGACTTATTTTTAAATAACCTAAGCCCTGAAGGTTACATTACTCCCAGTTAAGATGGAGGTACCTAAGTATCTCTGTGAATGAAATTAACATCAACATACATTTAGAAAAACATATTCAATGTCAGGGTAACTTTAGCTTTCCTTCAAAAAGGAAATTAACTTATCACGATAAATGAACATCACTGCAATCCGTCAGGAAGCATTTTGACTGCAGAAGGTCGTGTGCTTTGTGTGGTGGTACACACCTGTAATCTCAGCACTTGGGAAGCAGAGGCAGGAGGATCAGGGGTTCAAGGCTATCATTAGCTATAAAATGAATTGGAAGTCAGCCTGGGCTACTTAAGACCTTACTTCAGAAAATAAGATTTCAGAGAAGAGGCAGAACAGGCAGGATACACTGAACTCCGAAGCTATCATTTCTTCCTCCCTGGGTAGAGTGTGACCTGGAAAGCCCGTCACACTCCAGGGTTGGGCACTCAGCCGCTGCTACAAGATCTACAGTTACTGGAGCCAAAAAGATGGGGCAGACTTATGGAAATAACTTCTCAAACTGTAAACCGAAATAGTCTTCACACAGAAGCCCCAAGACTGATGACACAGTGAGAAGAGAGATCTGGAGTTAAGCTTTTCTAAATGTGCCAGACATAAGTTCCTTTAAGACAATTTCCATTCCTAATGAGGAAAAAAAATGCATGCAAACAGGGCCTTTGTTCATTTCCTTAAAAAAAGAAAACAAAAAACAAACAAAAAAAAAACCTAAAAAACCCCAAACTACTCAGACACTAAGCTCAAACCAAGTTTTCCTGAAACCAATCAAGATAAAATTTTGAGTTCATCTTTCTCAAGCACAGATTAATATGAAGGTTCCAAGATTACTTTTCCCTGAGAGCTGAACCATTCATGTCCAATCTCTATAAATTCTTTTGTCCACGTTGTCAAGCTGCCTTACCCTGTTTTGAAAAGTAGTCAGCTCTTTTTTCTTCCAAGTTAAAGTTATGATAACTTCACCAAAGTTTCTGTCAACTGGTGTTTAAAACTTTTAAATTACTGTTGCTATTCACGCTGTGATCCCCAAAGCTAGGAACTGGTGACCTGGTCACTGTGAGGCTCCACTTGCTACTCCAATATTTCTTCATAGCCTCATTCTGTCCACCACGGACAAAGGCCTCACCATGGAGCACAATGAGCAGTTTGGTTCTGTTATTTCAGTGCCTGTTGCCTTAAAACTTTTATTGCTCTAGACAGCTTGGGTGACAAAAGGCTTTTGTAGGCTTGTGTCTAAAACCTTCATTTCACTGGTAACCCAGACAGTGCTGGTGCCTGACTATAAAAGCAGGGCTGTTCCTCCCAGTTCAAGACAATTTTCTCACCAACATGTATCAGCAAACATTTAAACAATGAAATGACCAGTCCCGAAGGTTTTGTTTTAAAAGACAGGGTCTACGTAGCTCCAGCTGGCCTGGAACTTGTTGAGGACCAGCCTTTCCTGGAACGCAGAGTTCTGAGTCCACCTCAAGTGCTGGGATTAAAGGCATTTGCCACCACAATCTGCCATTTTGAAAGTGTTTTAATTCATCAGCCAAAAAAATGAAAAATATAAGAAAAAAATTCAACAAAATTTTACAGCTTCAAGCATTATAAATAACTACTCTATAAAGCCCCCTAACTAGATTGGATGCAATCTGCAAAAATAAATAACAGTATGTGAAGATTTTACTGGGAAAAGGAACATTAATATTTAGCAATTTTCCAACTGTGGATGGTTTTAATCCTAAATTCTCTCTAGCCACAAGCAATGGCTGAACATAAAGGATTAGTAAGTAAATCTTTTGAGGGTAGGTCAGCTGCTTTTTCTAGCGTTTTTTGAGCTCCCTCTTTATATACATTTCAAATAAATGCTGTCAGATTGTATGACTTCATCCCATCACCTCTCTCTCTACATCAGTAACATTTTAAATAGCAATTGCTATAAAGTAGGACTGACCAGCCTTAATGTTCCTAACACTGGATGAACCAACCTGAGGAAGGTTGTTATAAAACGAAGAGGGGCCCCCAAGCATTGGCTAGTGCACCCTAATGTGAGTAGGATTTTATTTTAAAGAAAGGGTCTCATGTAGCCCGAGGTAGCCTTAAACTATGTATCCAAGGATGACCTTGAACTTCTGGTCCTCTCGCCTTTTCCCTGAATGCTGGGACTAGAGGCACGCATGTATCACTTACATTTATAGGGTGCTGGGGATCAAACCCATGGCTTTTGCATGCTAGGCAAACAATCTACCAAGCTACACCCCAGCTCTGGCAAACCCTTGACCAGCCAGCAGAGCCCCAGCCTTCCACTATTCCTATGATTAGAGTCAGATATTCCTTGTTCATGAGCATGTATTACCTAACTCCAGCCACAGACTTCTAGCAAAGGTTTAAAACAAAGACAACACAATAGGCATTTTTAATTTTAAAGAATTTTAATACAAACTTAATATAAACTATTTCAGTCCCTCTTAACATGTAAGACACTGACTCAAAATACTTTTATACCGTTTTTTTTTTCAAGTATTGCACAATATAGGTACAAAATTAATATTTACGATTACATTTTCTTCCATAATATATAGCAAAAATCTTTAAACCTTTAACAGAAAATACATTTTTTTGAAAAAGCAAATATTCGTACATTTTAATTCCACCACTAAAGGAATATCCTGTACACAATTTCAGAATAGTTGATGTCTTTAAGATGGATATTTTACAATTTCAGTAAAAAAAATACAACATGAAGCTGCTATCACAGATCACTGTAGTAAAAAGATAGAAATGCAATACCGTGTCGTAGAAACAATATATATATCCTCTGATATTTTACAAACTTTGTACTAAATTAAATTATACAATTAGAAAAGACCAATAAACCCACTTATTAGTGCCAATTTTTTATATAAAAAAAAATCAGCCATGTCCTTGCTATATCTTAAATACTGTAAGAGGCAATATCTGAGAGTATACTTTAAAATATACAGTCAGTATAAAATAACTTTGTGCTTGGTTGGCAAATGAAAAATGATGCATGTTTTATTTTGTAACCAAGCTTGAATGTATCCTTACTATAAGCTTTAAAAAAAAAAATCTCAAGGAGGCAAAAAAAAAAAAAAATTCCCCCCTTGGGCCGATGCATTTTAACTTGTACGATACATGTTTTCTCTTTTGTTTTTGTTTTTTTAGTTAGCCATAACAGGCTGGAATTGCTGGTTAGAATACTGCATGTTATTTAAGCTAAAATTCAAGCCATCTACGAAAGACTTCTCGTTGAGGCCTCCGTAGGCCGCAAACACATCAAAGGCATTACTGTACTGGAGAGGACTGAGGTTAAGGGGGCTGTCACCTGGGAACATTCCATTGGTACTACTACCTTGACCCTGCATATTAGGAAAAATGAATTCCTTGGCATTGGGAGACAGAGCAGAGGTTTGCTGCTGCTGCTGTGGAGGTGGTGGTGGAGGCGGCGGCTGGGATGGCTGCTGCTGCTGCTGCTGCTGAGGCTGGCTGCCCAGGCCCAGCCCATACAGAGAGTGCATTGAGGAAGAGATGGCTTTCTGCTTCAGGAGGTCGTTCACATTCAGGCCGAGGTTGATGGGAGAAGTACGCGCTACCTTGCTGCTACGCCCACTGTTCTTCATTTTGGTGGAGCCGAACTTGGTGGCAGCAAACGTGGCCGTGGTAAAGGTTAAAGGCTGAGTGGACCGGGGCATGAAGGTAGGGCTGACAGCAGCAGAGTGACCAAAGGGAGGCGATGGAGAGCTGGACACTGAGGAGGCCGGGTCACTTATGGGCATGAAAACCTGGGCCTCTGGGTTAAAGCTGTTTTTGATCTCCTTATCCAGCTCACATCCATTTTCATTATTGTCATCCACATAGAGCACCTTCACTGGTCCCTTTTCACCAATTTGGTAGGAAACCTCAAAAGGGTCGATCCAAACGCTAAGATCCTGTGGCAGATTGCCACGAACATCATCAATGTCCAAACCACTCTCTTTGGACGCTTGTTCAATCACTGGGTCCACTTTCTCCCCTACATGTATACATCTAAACCCTGATCCTTTGTATGGCTTTTCAGGATACCAGTGCCCTTCATATTTCTTTTTAAGAAGTCTTTCAAGCTCTTCCCCAAAAATGTTGACGCGTCTCCTGGGAAGCTTGTTGTACAAGTATGAAATGATAAAATTTAGTGCTACTTGGATTTCAAGCTGCATAGCTGCGTTGCCACAAAAGTTAGGTTTGTTTCAACTCCTCCACCAGAAAAATAAACTTTTAAAAAATCAGTTTGTGGCAGAGAAACAAATTCTCATTCAAAGCGCTGGTATTAGTAGATTATCCTTCAACCTTTCGTGGTCTTGTTCCTTTAAGAAAACAAAACAAAAGCAAACACGTCCAAATAAGATCAATGTATTAGCTCCGAAGCTTTTTACCCAAAGCAATTTCACTTTTGAAAATGTCTGCTGGGCTAGAAAGCCTGGAAAATATCAAAGCAAAGTAAAGGGACAGACAATAAAAAATAAAATAAAATCACTAAATTCAAAACGGATTTACAGGTAAAACAGCATTTTAAGCTACTGAATACTGTTTCCCAGCAGAATTGAAGGCACCTCCAGATTATGTATCCTTCCTTTCTCTCAGCTGTCCCAGTGTTTACGAGGAGCCGAGTACTGCACTACCCACCCACATCCACACTCCACTTTTAGAAGTTGGTCATTAGTTTTCTCGCTATTCACTATTTTAGAAGTGACTCGTGTATCTTAGTTCATTTTGGTAACATCACATTTAAATTTGTTCTATGTTAAATATCTGGGAATGTTATAAGTTACAAAAATTATTTTTAATTTTTAAAGTACATGATGCTAAAATTAAAGGTATTAAATGGACTGCCACCTTGGTAAATGATAGAAACCAAATAATCTCCTATAGTTTTAACTATGCCAAGGACACTCACATAACTGCTCTTCTCAGAGCCTTTTTCTTTTTATTGTGTATTGTCCCCCACCCCCACCCCCCTCTCATCCTGAAATTCTGAAATTCCTTTCAGCTGCAAGGATAAGAAAAACAAGCAGCTTAAAACTCTTATTGATTACTCTGTTTAAAGGGCAGAGTTTCTCCGTTTTATTCTAATTAAAAAAACAAAAACAAACAAACAGAAAACACCTCCTTCCCTCTCCGGATAAAACGAACAGCCCCTAGAGAGGCTTGTACGATAAGGTCGACCTTTAAACGTTTGCTAGATCAGCACTGGGTGGGGATAAGAAAAGATCAAGGGCAAACAGAGGCATTTCCAAGGGAGAGCTATTTGTACACCGAGGGTGATCAAAAAGGGCATTTAAAACAATCAAGCTGGTGTTAATCCGTCTGTTCCATTTTCCATATTCTTGGTGACAAAGGGCAAAGAATCTTTCGTGTTGCCCCCAAACTACTACACTTTCCAAGCCGAAAGCCGAGTGCCGGCAGAGAGAGCAGATTCAGCGGGATTGCTCAAAGGTGCAGCCGAGCCCAGGCAGGCTGGGTGGAAGGTAGTTTTTAAAGCAACGCCTTAAGACAGGACTGTGAAGAATTACATAAACAGCCAGTTGGGTCTCATTAGATTTCTGCTCACAGCGCCGGGAGCCCGAGCGCTACGGCAGCAGAAACAGTCAGAGGAGGTGGAGGAGGTGGAAGACTACTAGCCTTGCTCGGGGAGGAGGAGCTCGGCCCCGGGAAATGGAGAGCAGGCTCTCCGGCCGCCCCGAGGACGCGGCCCCCGACACCGGCAGGTCGCGGCGCGGGCCGCCCTGCCATCCCCTCCCCCGCCGTAACCTGACCCTGCCTTCCCCCCCCCTCCGCTCCCCGCTCGAGGCTCCTGGGACCCGGCCAGCATCCCAGAGCACCGGTCCCGGCCCGATCCCAGTACTCCGGCGCCCCCTCCCCCGCTGCCCGGGCGCCGCTCCCCACCCCCGGTGTTCCCTCCTCCCGGCCGCCCTCCGGCCGCCGAGCCTCGGGGCCAGGCCCCCGGAGCCACTCCGTTCCCTCGGGTCCCGCGGCCGGCCCTCCGCACCCGGGCTCGCCGAGCGCTGCAGCCCCTCCCTCGGCCCCTAGCCGCCGCCCCGCGGTACTTACAGGCTGCTCCGGGGCTGCGGCCGCCGCCGAGCCGCGGCTGGGCGGGGGAGAAGGGGCGGCGGGCGGGGGCGCGGGTGGGTCGGGAGCGGCGAGGCGGCCGGGTGCAAGACGTCGCCACCGCCGGACGCGCGACGGACGCTTCGGGCGGGCCCGGGAGCTCGCTGCTCTGGCTCTGGGGTGGAGGGGGGACGACAGGCTCAGACGAGCGCGCTCGCTTCTCCACACAGCCCGGCGGCCCGGCCCTGCGTCCCCGTACAGCGCCCTCTGCGCGCCGGGCCAGAGCTTCGCTCCTTCTGCCGCGGCGCGCGCCCCGCCTCTCGTTTTATAGCCTCCTCCCCGCCCCCCCAGCCTCCGCGGGGGTGCGCGCCGCTCGCGTCACAGTCCCGCCCTCCCCACCCCTCACCCCGGGGCCGCGCCGGCTCCGCCCCTGCCCTGCCCCCCGACGCCATTGGCCAAGTCCCGCCTGCCCACGTCCCGACGGCCGCCGGGGGGGCGGGCCACGCCCCCTAAGCCGCCCGACGACCAATGAGCCGACAAGTCCGAGAGGCCGGGGGCGGGGCTAAGGGAGACCTTGGAACGGGATTGGAGGAGGGCTCTAGGGGGTGGGGCGGCGGGGCCGGAGGGGGAGGGGAGCGGGGCAGGTGGCGGCGCGGCGGGGGCCGGCCGCGAGGCCCGGCCGAGGTTCGGGGAGGGAGGGCAGAGAACACGGGAAAGGCTGCTTCCGAGTGTGACTGTGGCCGAGGGGAGCCCAAGTCTTAGGCGACTGTCGTGTGGGTCTCCAGCCCACCCCCGGGTGACCCGGACTCGTGCGCCCGATTCATTGAGTTATTAATCCCCGCAGGGCCTAGGCCAACTGCCACCCCGAGAGTGACAACTGCAGAACCTGGGGGCGGGGAAGGAAGGCCACCTCGCTGCACCTCCCGCCCAGGTGACAGTTTAACTGCCTCAGTCGCCCCCCCTCCCACTCCCCCGCCAGACCTCCCCGGGTCACCTAGCAGCGGCTCGGACATGGGGGTGGCTTGAGACCGTAAGAAACATCGTCTCATATCAAACGTCCCAGCTAGCGACACGGTGCCAAACAGCCGACGTGACTGCGTGTGCGCCCACGCGTGCATTTTGAGGGCTTTCACCCAGGCGCACAAAATAAACTCGGTGCCTTGCTGAGGCGCCTTGCGAGAGTTTTCTGAACTGTGTGCGGGTGTCTAGGGAGTCGGGGACGCAGGGGACTCCATGGGGCGCGGACAGGCGCCGTTTCCACAACCTGCAGCCCAGAAATCCGAGTTACCTCGGGAGTGGAACGGGGCGTTCCTCTCGGCTAAAAATATTACTCACAGGTAGCAACGATGCCTGATTGGTCGCCCTGGACGTTAGCGGTCAGACGATTGGCTGCCTGGTATCCAGGAGACGGACGTCAAACGAGGACTGGGTACGGGCGAGAGAAAGTCGAGGGGGAGCCAGGTAGGGGAGGGGGAGAAAGCGAAGCAGTGAATGAAACGCCCCAGGCCTGGCCTTCCCCTTCCCTGTCGGGCACCCGGGGCACGCTTCCTGGAAAAAACCGACCCCGGTGCTGCTGCCTGGCCCTAACACTGCAGGACGGGCAGTTCCAAGCCTCTGTCTAGAGGTTAAACCAACTCACCGCCTGGGTAGACCATCTGTACCACCTAGGGCACAAACCCGTGTCTATGCGGCTTTCCAGGAGACTTTTTTTTTTTTTTGGTAATAGATGCAAAAGTCTGGATGTAGCCTTTTTTTTGCACTAGGTCCTGCTTGCGTGGGTTTCCACCTCCTCTTTTAGAAGGAACAGCTTTGAGAAAATATATTTCTAAAGTCTCAAAGCGTGTGAGAAGGGGAGGGATTATGGAATGGGCCAAGGGGTGGGGTGGGGACCGGTCAGGTGACCCATTTCTTGTTTATTGCACAGGTTCCTAAAACTTGGGCAGCGTTTTAAGAACACAGCAGTTTTACTCAGAAACGTTTTCAATTCTGTTTTATACTTAGTATTTGGGCTTTCTAGTTGCAAACGGTGGGATTAGGTTTTGAAAGCATGGCAAGTATTTAAAATTAAAGCGTCCTGCAGCAAAAATATTTTTAATATAAGTTATTTGTCTATTGTTTTCCTTGGTTGTGTGTTTTTGCTTTTCTGAAGTAAACAATTTGTCACAGAAATGAGGCGTTTTAAATTCTATAGTTAGCTGGGCACAGAAATTGCAAGAATCTAGGTAAAATATTTTGGGAATGGCTTACCAAGAGAAACACTTTATTTTTCATGTGCCCTAGAAGCATAATTTATTACCATTAGGCAAATAGTGTTACTGTACCAAACGCTCAGAATTACAGACACATGTGCTGGGCCATGTGTCTTAATTTTTAATTTGGAAAATATATCACTATAATTAGGGAGCATATTAGGCTTGGCTGAGATTGAAATGTCTAACTAAAAATAGATGAATCATAATTTTGTTAAGCTTATCTATACTTTTCAAGAATTCTCTAGAGGAAAGGAACATTTTCTCTCTCTCTCTCTCTCTCTCTCTCTCTCTCTCTCTCTCTCTCTCTCTTTCCTGAATTTTTTTCAATGTACAATTGAATTGGTCCTAAAGCATTTATCTGCTACAGACTGGTTAAATATTAGGAACAGCAGTTTAGAAATGCACGAGTTAGGTGGACATGGTGACACACATATAAATCCCAGCATTCAGGTTGAGACTGAAGGATCACAAGTTCAAAGCCAGCTACGAGGCAAGTTCCAGGCCTGCATGAGCTGCATGTCTCAAAAATAAATAGATGAATAAAAATAAAAACAGACAAAATTGTTATGGGTTAATTCCAGAACTCTTGAGAGTGAGGGCTGGGAGGTATGAGAGGGTCTCAACCCAAAAGGCCAACCACAGTACTATACTACCACACTGAGTTTAAAATACATTTTATTCAAGTATTGCACTTTAAAGGATCCCTCCCAGCTAATTGCTATTTAACATTTACTTTAGAATTCTACAGCAATGTAGACTGCTAAATCATCACTTAAACCTATATAGATTTATAGAGATTAAAAAAAAAATTGATCTGAGGTTCCAGTGTTGCAATCAAGAGAGTCTTCTCAGGACCTGATGACTCAGGCCTGTAATGACAGGTAATCAGGAGGATGAGGCAGGAGGATCGAAGTTCAAGGCTTGTCTGGGTTACAAAGTGAGTTCAAGGTCAGCTTGGGCAACATAGTAAGACCATGCCTCAAGAAGTAAAAAAGAGCTGGGGCTGTAGCTCAGTGGTGTGAGCCACTCCTGAGAGGCTGAGTCAGGAGGATAGCAAGTGGGGGGGGTGGATTTCGAAACAGGGGTTCTCTGTGTAGCTTTGGTGCCTGTTCTGGAACTCGCTCTGTAGACCAGGCTGGCCTGAACTCACAGAGATCCGCCTGCCTCTGCCTCCCCAGTGCTGGGATTAAAGGTGTGTACCACCCCCACCCAGCAAGGATAGCAAGTTTTAAGCCAGCCTGAGCTATATAATAAGACCCTATCAATAAATAAAAGAAAAATAATTGCATACTTATGTGACTGGCATAAGTCTGCTTTTCCTTTGCCTAACTAACATATGCAAAGACCTACGAGAGTCAATTAATTCCTAGTATCCCAAAGTCAAGAAAGGAAAGAAATATGCTCACTAGAAACCACAGCCCTCCCTTTCACATCCTCACATCTTTAAGAAATCATGGAGGGGTGTCTTATAATAAAGATAATGCTTGTTTGGTAAATATCCAAGATCAACCCAAAGTACAGTGATTTCAAGTGTCCTGAACTGTACGTGTACACACACACACACACACACCATCCCTATTTCTAAGAGAAAACCATCCTAAATTTTCTAACTCTTATTCTGCTTCCCTGTAAACAGAAACAAGATAACCAGAGAACAGTCACTACCCAGAATATTCAGTAAGGGCCAGAGTACTTGAGAATTGACCTTTTAACTTTACTAGAAAATAAAGCAACATACAAATATGTTGTTATTATTGTTACTTGTTTCTTCCTAAATAGTTCTGTAACACAAACCATAGATATATGTTTTTAAATTAATAAGAAATCTGTATATTGGATGTGTTGGTGCACAACTCTAATCCTAGCAGAAACTGAGGCAGAAGAATTTTGAGTTCTAAGTCTGTCTTGGATATACAGTAAGATCCTGCCACAGACAAAGATTATATGTAGGAGCCAGGTATGGTGACTAGTGCCTATAATGCTAGTACTTGGGAAGTATGGGCAGGAGAATCAGGAGTTCGAGGTAATCCTAAGGTACATAGTAAGTTAGAAGCCAGCCTGGGCCTCATGAAGCTTTACCTCAAAACAAACAAACAAACAAACAAACAAACAAACAAAAAACAAATATATATGCAAAGTGGCAGATACCTATAATTCCAATTCTGAGGGAGGTGAGGCATGGAGGTCAGCTTGAAGTACATATTGAGAACCTATCTTAACAAACTCAAACTACAAAGTAATCTTTAAGTTATTACCAATGAAAGCAGTTCTTTCCTAATTATTTCTCAAAGGATGGCAATGCTGTAGTGTCTGAGGAAACTTCAGTGTGGTTTTCTTCTGCCCCAGTTTGTAAAAGAGGGCCCTGCATTCTCCAGAACAGACTGGCACTCAGGTATAACTTGAGTAATCTAGTGTAACTATGAGATAACCAGGTAACTCGGACCAAACCTAATTGTATCTTTTATACAAGGAATTCCATGGAGGTAACTTAGACCAAGAGGAGAATGCCTCCATCTAACCTGCCCCCTCCTTATTATCCTGATGAGCAAAAGCCCAAACCAATTCTTGAAGTGACTTTCCATTAGCCCAAGATGAGGATTTTGATTTTGGCAAGAGATTATAGCGCAGATTCCAGGAGCAGTACTGTGTTGAAGACATTCTGAGTACAAAGAACGTTTATTTAAAGTTCTCCAAGAGTGAATGTTATCAGAGTACTTTAAATACATTTTAAAGCATGGGTTGCATATGTTATTATGTAGCCTGGCTTACTAAAATTATACACAACCAATTGTGGCAGACACTGGTGCAAGCTCAGTGGATTCCCACGACCCCTCCCCCGCCCCGCCCCGCCCCCCCACCTCCCCGGCGTCACTGCAGTAGGAACAGCACTGGGACACTGTTTTACCAATGTCATGCAAAAGTCAGCCGGGATAGATTCGGGGAAGTATTTCTTTTCAAAGGGGTTTGTTCCAGTCACCATTACCACATAACAAGCTATCCCAAAATCCCATCTGTCATGGTAGAAAGCACCCATTGTGTTGTGCCTATGGACCTTGCCAGTCAGGAATTCAGAAGGCACGTGGGCATGCGCGGCTTGTCTCTGCTCTACAATGATTAGAACCTCTCTGCTGGGAAGACTCAGATGCTCATGGAGAATCATCTGGAACAGATCTGCACGGTGGAACTTTCTCCAAAGATGGAAAGAGGACTCATTTGTGCTGTCAAATGTGCTAGCCACATGGGCTCCCGAAGCCCGTGAACTGTGGCCAGGGTGGCTAAAAAAAACTGGATTTTAATTTTTTTTTTTTTTGGTTTGTTTTTTTGTTTTTAATTTCAATTAACTTGAACTTTAAATACACGTGTGGCCAGCGATTACTGAGTTGAACAGCACGAGACTGGACACTCCCATGCTGACCCCTGGGCTGAGATGAGTCTAACACTAGGCTCAGCTGGCCCTGTTCCTGTGCGGCCTCTACACTTCCCGCAGGGCCTGGGCTTCTCGTGGCATGGCTGCTGCTTCTATGAAGAAACATTCCAAGAGGGAGTCTCTGAAGAGTGAACACTTAGAGAGAGCCTTGTGGAAGGCACGTGGCCTCTTATGACCCAGCTTCCAGAAGTCAAAAAAAAAACCACTCCCACCACACTGTGTAGATGGAAGGAACCATCTAGATTCCCTAGGAGAGGAGCAAACTCTCACCTCTCCAGGGAACAGTAGCCAGGCATGACGGTGTTTGGCTGTGATCTCAGTGGGGAGAAAGAGAATTCAAGACTAGCCTAGACTGCATAATAAGACCATGTCTTAAAACCTAAGAGTGGGGGTGGCGGAGGGGCGGGGGGCGGGGGGAGGGGCATACACTCCAGTGCTTCCCTGACACATACAAGGACCTGGGTTGAATCCCTAGCACTAATAAATAATAAAGAAATTAATAAATGAACCACTACAGCACCGTTCCCGTCTTCCTGCCTTTGCACATGGATCTGGTGGCAAACCTCACCAGCTTTTCTTATTAACATGAAAAAGAAGATGTAAGTAAGCCACAGAAACAGGACCAATGCTAGCAACTGTCTAGGTCTGGCTTACTTTTTAAAGTATTTTCAGTGTTCTGTAACTTAACAGTGGAACTGTCCCAGGCCAAAAACAAACAAACAAACAAAATGAACAAACAGCAACAACAACAACAAAAACAAACAAAACTATCCTCAATAGTAACTAATGTTTCTTAAGGGACCCTGAACTCAGTTCTTAGAAGACAAGTATAACACGTCTGGGTGGGTGAGACTGTGCAATGGGTAAAGGCACTTGCCATGCAAGCCGGGTGACCTGAGTTGGATCCCTGGAATTCACACAGAGGTGAAAGAAAGGACCAATTCCACAAAGTTGTCCTTTGACCTCCACCGAAGTCACAGCATGAGCATGTGCACTGCCTCCTGCCCTGAAAAATAAATTTGAAAAAAAAAAATTCGGGCCTCAAACCTAGAAATCTTTGTTGTAGGAAATTTGGATCACACACATAGGTATATGGGGGGATGAAGAAAAAAAAAATAACTAGAGATAGTGATGCATGATTGGAAGCTGAGGCTGCAGAATCACAGATTCAAGTTCAGTTTGGGTCACATAATAAGTTCAAGGACAGCCTGAATTATACAAGTAAGATTCTCAGAGGACCCGGGTTCAATTCCCAGCAACCACATGGCAGCTCACTACTGTCTGTAACTCCAGAGATCTGATACCCTCTCATCAATGCACATAAAATAAAATTAAATAAATTATCAAAAAGGGGAGGGAAGACTGTCAAAAACTACAAATTAAAAAAGTGAGAAGAAGCCGGGTGGTAATGGCGCATGCCTTTAGTCCCAGCACTCAAGAGGCAGAGGTAGGTGGATCTCTCTGAGTTTGAGGCCAGCCTGGTCCACAGAGAGAGTTCTAGGACAGCCAGGGTAGTACACAGAGAAACCACATCTTGGGGGGGAAAAAAAAAAAAAAAAAACAGACAAACAAACAAATAAAAACCGAGAAGAAATGAGAAGAAAATCATCTTTCATCCTGCAGTGATAACCATGATCTTGCTCCATTCCTTTGTGTTGGGAGAGGGACGGGGAGAGGGAGAGGGGGGAGAGGGAGAGGGGGGAGGAGCAGAGGAGAGACAGGATAGAACCCGCATACAAGCACAGATGCGGAGGCCAGAGGAGGACATCACTCAATAACACCTCTGCCTTACCCTTTTGAGACTGTCTCTCGCTGAACCTGGTTGACAGCCAGGAAGTTCCAGCGGTCCTCCGGTCTCCGTCTCCCACGGGGCTGTGGTTACGGGGTGCAAACAGCCACTCCTGAGTTTTTACGTGGGTGCTGGGATCCACTGAACTCGGGTCCTCGGCCTCACACAGCGCGCTTACCCACCGAGTTATTGCTGCGGCTGAGTACCCCCGTGGTTCACTCAACTTTGCATCCGTCCCATTTCCCCTGACTCCGATCTTTTTTCCTGACTGCATACTACATCACCGTCGGTGGATTTTCAAGAGTTCTTCTAACTACTGTTGGACATTTGTTGACATTCTATACTAAACATTTTTATGTAGAAATCTTTAACTACACCTCTGATTATTTCCTTGGGGAAATCATACAGTAAACTTACCTGGTCAAAAAGGAGAACGCTTTCTTCTCCCCGCCCCGTGACTAACGGCTGCACTCCGAGCTTAGTGTATGTTAGAAAAGCACTCTGCTATTGAGCTACAGCCCCTACACAGAGGGCATTTCCAAGGCTCTTAGTACAAAAGGGCAACCACCCTCCAGAAACACTACATCATTGCACTCCCAGTGGAGGCCCACTGCATTCCCAATACCTTCCTAGCCTGTATTTCCCACTAAACATTTTTTTCCCAGATTCTTGGCTACTGTGATTATATTTTTGTTGCTTTACTTTATGCTTCTTTGATGATGCAGGGTAGGCATGTTTTCAATGTTTCAGGTATTTATTCCTATGTATTATCATTATTATTTGTGTGTGTGTGTGTGTGTGTGTGTGTGTGTGCGTGCGCGCATGAATGTCCCTGTGGACATGTGAGGGTCAAAGGGCACCTTTGTGGAATCAGACTTCTTCTTTCCTGAGTTCTAGGGACCGAGGTCAATGGTCAGGCATTCCCGCAGTGAGTTCTTGGCCCACTGAGCCGTCTGTTTTTTATCTATGGCCCTTCTCTGAGTTTCTGTTAGGGAGTTCGGTGCTTTTTAATTTGGTGAAGACGCTGCATACTGCAAACTAAAATATATGACTGAACATGACCCCAATCATAAACATTCTAAAATTTGCCCAAACATTTCAAACCCGTGATTTGGGTGCCTCAAAGCTCTGTTTCTGGTCTGTTTATAACATTCTGACCGGCTCTAAGATTGTCAGGTAATGAGTTTGATTGTATGTTTGTTTGGTGTGGTGTTTTGAGACAAGGTCTCACTATGATGCCTTGGCTGATCTAAACTTCACTATGTAGACCAGGCTGACCTTGAGATTACAAAGATCTTCCTGCCTGTACATCCTGGGTGGTATGATTAAAAACGTTCACTGCCTCACCAAGACGAGAACTGTAGTTTTTAAATAAAGACAAAGAAAAGACATTCTAGGCTGGTGAGGTGCCTCAGCTGGTACACATATATGCTGCCAAGCCTGGTGACCCGAGCTCAGTGGCTGAGACCCACAGGGTGAAAGGAGAAAACTGACTCCTTCAAACTGTCCGTTGGCCACTGCATGTGTGACACACACACAGGCACACACTGTGGATTTTTTTTTTTTTTTAATGTTTTTGATCTAATGATATTTACTCAGGCCGTTTTCTCTCTGACTTTTCTGCCACCTTTCCTGCTGCTCCCTGGTGATGACTTGAGTTTAACTCTCTGGACTTTCAGGAGTGGGCACCTGTTCTTGTATCAATACAGGATGTCCTCACGTGGCTCCCAGTTCCTTACTGTGAAGCATAGAAGAATACGAACTTGAAGCAAAAGGGTTTGTGTTGGAGCCTTTGTTCTTCCAGGGATTAGCCGGGCGTGGCTGCCCGGAGCCTCAGCCCTCCTGGGACAGAGGGAAGACATCGCTGCCTTTGGAGCTGCATGAGAGGTAAATGGGAGGTAGCTGGGAAAGCAATCTAAGCCATAACATTGCCTCCTTTCCTACCTCTTTCCTTCTCCTGCCTCTCTTCTCCTCCCCTCTACCTTCTTTGCTTCTTAGATCTGGCAGAGACTCAAGTTCCATTTGAGTCAGCTCAGGGAACAGGATAAGTGAAATTGCTTTTAAACTTCAAACAAGTATTGACACTGTCTGCAGTCGCAGGAGTGACCCACTATTCCATCTTCAAGCTGCTTCTCTGTTTCAGACCTCAGCCGCTTAGACTGTTCTTTAAGTTTAGCTGGCTGTGCTGGCTCTCAAACAAACCTTTTTTTTTTTTGGACCGTATCTTTTGCTTTTCTTGACCTTTGCACATGAACTTTCCAGAGCCTTGCTGTCAATCAATATTGACTAATTAGTGGCTTTGCTGTGTCATGGCCTAATCCAATGAAAAGAACACAATATTTGGATAATGTAAGTGGTCCAGAGTGGCTGGGGGTGCAGGGTTCAGATGTAAGAATCTAGAGAGGACTCTGGCAGTGCTCGAAGCCGGATTATTGAGGGCCTTATATTAGGATATTGAAAACTTAGCTTCTAAACAATAGAAAACTCCTGGCAGGTATTTGTTTGTTGTTTAATAGGTGCGCTAGCTAATTTTATGTCAATTTGACACAGGTTAGAGTCATTTAAGCAGGCTGAGCTGGGGAGGGGGCATGCCTTTAATCCCAGCACTCTGGAGGCAGAGGCAGGAGGATCTCTGTGAGTTTGAGGCCAGCCTGGTCTACATAGTAAGTTCTAGGACAGTCAGAACTATGTAGAGAGAACCTGTCTCAAAAAGAAAAAAAAGAAAGAAGGAAGGAAAGGAAGGAAGGAAGGAAGGAAGGAAGGAAGGAAGAGAGAGAGAGAGGGAAAAAGAAAGGAAGCAAAGCAAAGAAAGCAGGCTGAGCAAGCCATGAGGAACAAGCCAGTAAGTAACCAGCCCTTCCATGGCCTCTACGTCAGCTCCTGCCTCTAGGTTCCTGCCCTGATGGGTTCCTGTCCTGACTTCCTTCAATGGTGAATAGTGATATGGAAATATAAGTCAAATAAATCCTCTCCTCCTCAAGTTTGCTTGGTCATGGTGTTTCCTCATAGCAATAGAATCCTAACTAAGACAGAAGGAAACGATATTGTTAGACTTCTGTTTGGAACACATTTAGCTCTGAACCCCTGGAGGCCAAGACAGCTCTTGGCACCTGAAATTGCCCTGTCAGTGGCTGTTAAACTTACTTTTATCACTCACTAGACTAATCTTCAATTCTGTGGGTGGTGGTGGCACATGCCTTTACATCCCGGCAGAGGCAGGCAGATCTCTGAGTGTGAGGCCAGCCTGGTCTACAGAGTGAGATCCAGGAGAGCCAGGGCAACGCAAAGAAACCCCTTCTCGAGAAACAAAACAAAGCAAACAAACAAAAAGAATAATCTTCAATTATTTGGCTTATCAAAAAAATGAAATATTTCTTACATCTTCCATTTTTACTGTTTTATTTATGACCGCTGTGTGTGCCCACACCTGTTCACATGTCCTGGCACTTGTGTGGTCACCAGGGAACAGTTTTGGGGGCTAGTTTTCTTCTGTCACCGTGAGTTATGGGGAGGGGACTCAAGTCACCAGCCCCTCTCCCCTTTGAATCTCTCTCTGCCCCTGCTCCCCCCCCCCGGGGGGGGGCAGTCATGTTTATTATATTTAGGGAAGCGACTGGCCCTGCTTGGAGACCAGTTCTTCCCCTTGGACCGGCAGAAAAAGAGTCAGTTCTACAGCAGGGTATTGGACAAAAGCTTTGCCTTCCGGCTTTGAGGTTACCAAAGCTCCAGAAGGGCTGGTTTTTCCTAACTACCTTTCCTGTCACGCTGAGTGTTGGTCCTTGGCTCAGGCACAAGTCATCCCCTTCCCCAGAGAAGGCAGCCTGAGTCTCCATCCATGCGTTTCTGCTGGGCCCTAGGTAAAAGACAAAACCACCAACTAGAAATTACAGTCACGCCTGTAATCCCAGCACTTGGGAGACAGCCTTGGCTACAAATGAATTTGAGGCTAGCCTAGACTACTTGAGAGTCTGTCTCAAAAATAAAAGGACAAAACAAAACAGACAAAAAAAAAAAACCCAAAATAAACCAAAAAAGACAACTAGACACTGGCATTTATCCGGCTCCTATGAGAGCCCCGAGTGACCACTGATCTGTTTAGGTCAATGGGGAGTGGGGGAGTGAGTAACTCAATCCTGGAGCTTCCTTTGAAGGATAGGGCTAAGGCCTTGAGGTGGGGGGCAGGCACAAGCCATTGCTGAGGTTCCCTGGGCTATCTCATCACCCTGAGAGAGCCTGGGAAAACTGGGAGGAAGACCCATCCTGGAAGAGCCTTCAAGCCCTGCCCCCGCAAGTCAATGGTGCTGGGCTTAGACCGTAGTCTAAGTTCCTGAAGAAGCAGAGCCTGAGGTAAAGGGCTCAGCACCCCACCTTTACAGGAGTGCAGCCTCAGGGGGCAGCCTGGGTGAGAGAGTTCTCAGCGAGTCTACATGAACAATGTCACATGACCTACAGACTGACTCCAAGAAATTCAATCTCAGCTAGCCAGGGATTCCAGTTGAGAATAGAAAGAGAAGAGCCAGCAACATGGAGATGCTCTCTCTGCCTCAGTACTTGGGAGGCTGAGGCAGGAAGAGTCAAGTTCAAGGCCAGAGCAGGTTACAAAGAATGCTAAGCCGGAGAGAAGCAATTGGAAATAAATAAGTGAAGGGTGGAGCAGGAGGCTTGACATACTAGATAAAAAGTAAAAGTTTGCTACATAATTAATAATATTTAATTGATTTAATGAATAAGTGTATTCTTTTGTTTTGTTTTGTTTTTTTTTTTTTTTTTTTTTTGGTTGTTCGAGACAGGGTTTCTCTGTGTAGCTTTGCGCCTTTCCTGGAACTCACTTGGTAGCCCAGGCTGGCCTTGAACTCACAGAGATCCGCCTGGCTCTGCCTCCCAAGTGCTGGGATTAAAGGCGTGGGCCACCACTGCCCAGCAGAATAAGTGTATTCTTATAGTATTTTCAAAAGATAATCTTTTCAACTACCCATGGCCACAAAATTTCAATAATTTTCCCCAAACCTTAAGACCCAAAGTGTCCATGGAATATCAATACCAGAAATTAACAATAGTGAAAAGAAAAGTCCTACTCATTTGTAATTATAAAGCACTTTTTTTTTTTTTTGACACAGGGATGCCTATGTAGACCAGGCCAGCTTTGAACCCATCTGTCTGTCTCTGCTTCCTGAATGCTGAGATTAAAGGTACGTGGGACCACACCCAGTATACGGCACATTTTGAAAGACTTCTTATGTTAAAGAGGAAATCAAAACTGAAATGACACATGATTTAGAGCTTAGGCAGAAATTAGAACTAAAACATCAGATTGCATTCGATTCATGAAGGTATGCTCGCTACATACTAAAATTTATGAAATTCCAATAAAGTGACAGAGGAATAATCTCTTCAAACACACTTGTTAGAAAAGAAGATTAGAACTAAGTTAAGCACTTAACTTGGGGTGACAGAAAAGGAGAATCAAATAGACCTAATCACATAGAGCAGGAAAATTAATAAAGATAAAGCAGAAGCTGTTTTCTTTTTTATAAAAAAAAAAAAGAGCCGGGCTGCTGAAGCGGCTCAGGGGTAAAAGCACTGCCCCCAAGCCTGAGGATGACCTGAGTTCAATCCCCAGAACCCACAGTGTGGAGAGCCAACCCCTGTGGGGTGTCCTCTGACCCCTACACCCAAGCACGTCCTCTCTAGCCCAAATAAACACAAAACAACCACAAAAACAAGGTTCAGATGTCTAAACCAAAAGTCATTGTGAGTGTTGGGAATATAGCTAGGTTGGTAGAGTACTTGTCCAGAATGCACAAAGTCCCGGACTTGATCCCAAGCATGGCATAAACCAGGGGTGGTGGCACATGACTACAGTCCCGGCACTCTAGAGATGGCCAGGATGACTTGAAGTTCTTCCTCAGCCATTCTTTTTTATTTTTAAGGAAAATGGGTTCAAACAAACCAATTTACAAATAAGAGCAGTGTTACAGAAATGAAGAATATGACCACATTAAAGATTGGTTGTAGCCAGGCAGTGGTGGCACATACCTTTAGTCCTAGCACTTGGTATAAAAGACAGGTGGATCTCTATGAGTTCAAGGCCAACCTGGTCTACAAAGTGAATTCCAGGACAGCCAGGGCTACACAGAAAAACCTTGTCTTGAAAAACAAGACAAAACAAAACAAAGCAAAAAAAGGTTACATACAATCAAGTTAAACTTTATAATTTCATAGAAAATGCAAATTATCTTGACTGATTGAAGAAATGACATTGAGCTACACATGGTGGTAAATACCTCTAACGCTAAGAAGGTAGCGTCTCTGATAGTTCAAGGCCAGCCAGGTCTATAAGGTGAATTTCAGGTCAGTCAGAGCTACTCTCAAAAACAAACCAAAGGGCAAGAGAGATGGCTGGGAGGGTGAAGACACCCGAAGAGAGTCTGATGAGCTGAGATCAGTTCCTGGAAGCCTCCTGGAGAACAAAAGAAACTCCTGAAAATGTCCTCTGACCTCCGTGTGCAGGCTGGGGCACACACATGACAAGTGCCCTCCCATGAATACATGAAGAATAAACATGCATAATAATATTTAACTTCACTAAAAACCCAGGAAATGCAAATAAAGATAATGAGATTTATCTTATTTGCCAGAACTTAGTTTTTTTTTTTTTTTTTTTTTTTGGTTTTTCGAGACAGGGTTTCTCTGTGTAGCTTTGCGCCTTTCCTGGAACTCACTTGGTAGCCCAGGCTGGCCTCGAACTCACAAAGATCCGCCTGCCTCTGCCTCCCGAGTGCTGGGATTAAAGGCGTGCGCCACCACCGCCCGGCCAGAACTTAGTTTTTAAAAATTGCCAGCTGCTACTGTTGGCCAAAGGAATTGGGGACATCCACAAGAATTCATATAGCATGCATACATGGCAGACAGCAACTGATACTACTTTGTAAGAGAATGAAAACGTACGCACTGAGTGCAGAAAAACAGATTTTCCAAGGTGCTTTCGTCAGAACCATGTAGAACTGTAAAGGAAATGGGGGCAGTTTAAATATTCCCCAATAGAGGATCACCAGAAGATTTAATTTTTAAAATTTGTGAGGGTATGGGGGAGTGTGGGGACATGTTGGGGGGTGGAAGGGGGTGGGGTGGGAGGGGGTGGGGGTGTGTGTGTGGTCAGGGACAACTTCTGAGAGTGGGGTCTCTTTGGAAGTGGCTCGGTCTTCCTCAGGCTTGCTCAGCAGGTGCCTTTACCGCTGAGCAGGTCTTCGGACTGGAGGACTTTGATACATCTTATACTTTGTTGCTGTTGGTGAGTGGGAGCCTTACTGATTGGAGAAGTTACTATGTATCAGAGCTCTCCTCCACCTCTTTCCCCTCTCCGGATTTTGTCACATCTATAGGGCCTGACTGCCAGAGCAAGCTTGAGGCCACACTGAACTGCGTATCTTGTTCTAGGCCTATCAGGGTGATATTGCAAGATTTTTGTCTCAAAAAGAAAGGAAGGAAGGAAGGAAGGGAGGGAGGGAGGGAGGGAGGGAGGGAGGGAGGAAGGAAGGAAGGAAGGAAGGAAGGAAGGAAGGAAGGCAAAAAAAGAAAGAAAGAGGGAATGAGGGAGGGAGAGAGAGACAGAAAGAGATAGAAAAAGAGAGGGAGAGAGCAAGCAAGCAAGCAGAAAAGGAAGACCTCCATTGCACATATGATTTTACAAACGAGGGAATTGAGACACCATGGGGTACAACACAAGATCACATGGCTGCTGGATTCAGTGGCATCCCTGGGTTTTGAACCTCAACTTGGGAACCTCTGGCTTAATCATGACCCCAACTCATTCTTCCACAGGACTGTAATGTCCTGGGGAGACAAGAAAGCGGCAGAAAATAGAATAATCCCATGTTCTGGTTTGTTGTGTAGGGAAAAGGTGGTCGCAGTTCACGAGGGGTAGGATTTTTTTTGTTATTGTTTCAGATAGGGTCTCCTGTAGCCCAGGCTGGCCTCCAACTTCAGATGTGGCTGAAAAAGACCTTGAACTTCTTTCTGCTTCTTCTCCTTCTTCACCTCTCAAGCGCTGTGCTTACAGGTCTGGACCATCCCGCCCAGCTTCCATTGTTTGTATATTACTTAAGTGTTTCACAAGGAGAGTTACCTTTTCAATTAAAAATAAACTATTAAGAGCCGGAGAGATGGCTCAGCAGGAAAGGAACTTGCTGCCAAGCCTGATGACCCAAGTTTGGTCCTTGGGCCTCACATGGCCGAATATGAGAACTGATGAACACAAGTTCTTCTCTGACCTCCACAGATGTGCCATTACACACACACACACACACACACACACACACACACACACACACACACACACCGTAAATAAACACAGTAAAATAAATAAGTAGGACATTGTGTTCCTTATGATTACTTATTTCATATAATCTACATAATCCTTATATTTGGGATATCATTTACATAAATGTTTGTTTCCAAAGTTTCCTTTAGTTTATTCTCTTTTACGTAAAGAGTGAAAACAGAGTGTCACACCCATTTCTGTGCTCCACCACACCCCCACACCCCCAACTCCCCAGCAGTTAACAACACTTTGCAGGAGATCTGATTTTGGTGTATTTTAAAATCGTGTTTCTGTTTATTTCAAGAACTCTGTGAGCAGACAGCTACAGTGGCTTCATTCAACATTTATACCCCCTGGCCGAGAGCAAACTCGTCCTTCTGTGAGGTCTCCCCTCCTGCAGGTTCCCTCTCTCAAGTCCCCCTCCTGCTAAGCATCTCTCTCCTGCAGGTCTCCTCCTTCTGGTCTACCCTCTGGGTGAGAAGATAGCAGCCCAGCTCCATGCTAAGGGGAAAAACACAGTCCTCAAGGCAAAACAAGAATGTGAGGAGTAAGTCAGGACACCTCCTTTTGCTCTCTTAGTCCCTGATTGTAGCCTAGCACGGGGCTCATCTGTTAGGTCTCTCAGCTGTGGATCTGGCCAGGTGGACCCTTTCCTTGAACCACTTAGAGGCTGCTCCAGCCTTCTGGCCTCCTTCCTTCCTGCCCCTGACACTAGCCCGTTCTTTCCGCATCCCACAGCCGGCAGGATGGGCCTATTACTAAAACAAACCGGCCCTGTAGAGTCTTTGGAACCAAACACTCCTGCTGATTTCTACGAGTGCTCACTGAGCACATGAATGAATGAATGAATGAATGAATGAATGAATGAATGCATGAGCAAATGAATGAATGAGTAGTCCTTCTGCATTACCGGACTGACTGCAGCTGGGGCAGCAGTTGCTGCTGGAGAAGGCCTGGCCAAGAACTAGACTTTTTCAGGGAGGGTAATCACTTATGTTTAGGAGGGGAAAGGGCCATTACAGATTCAGAGCCAGTCCGTCACCAGCCATCAGCTCTCACAACTCTGAGGTTGTCAGGGCAGAGCAGGGAGAGGAAGATAAGGCTGTGGCCATGGGTGAGCCCAGCCTGGGAAGGGCCCTGCATACCAAAAAGGGGTTGAACTTTAATCTGTAGGTCAGGGGGGAATCTGGGCAGGGCGCTGGGCAATCCCCACCCCCTCCTCACCTGTCTCCACCCTTCCTTCCTGCTTTTCTTTCTCCGGGAGAAGGATAATTAAATTCCAAGCATGAGCCAGAGGGGTCAGAGTGACCCGGAAGACCCTTTTCCCGGCTCCAGCCCCAGATGGCCAAAGAAGAACTGGAGTCATAGAAAGAGGGAGACCCCTGTCTCTGGTTTCTCTTATTTGGTTTTTGAGATATGGTCTCACTGTGTAGCTCAAGTCAGAACTCAAGATTCTGCTGCCTCTACCTCCCCAGTACTAGGATGACAGACAGGTGTGCAACTGCACCTCCAAGCTGAGCTTAAGTGTGCTCTCTCCCTCTCTCCTCCCTACTTCTCTCTCTCTCTCTCTCTCTCTCTCTCTCTCTCTCTCTCTCTCTCTCTCCCCTCTCCCTCTTTCTCAGCAGGCTCTCTGGCCCCAGCAGGCCTTAACCTTCCTAGGTAAATGAGGATGACCTGGAACTTCTGACCATCTTCCTTCTGAGTGCCAAGTGCTGAGATCACAGACTTGCATCACCACACATGCACTTTTCTGTGGTACTGAGGACAGCAGCAGGGCTCCCTCCATGCATGCTAGGCAAGCCCTCTCCCAGCTGAGCTGCCTCTCAGCCCCATAAATCACCGGCTTCTGAACAGAAGCGGCTGAGTAATGAGAGCTCAAGGCGGAACCAAGAGTCCACCCTCACCTTGACGTTGCCGGGGCCACGGATAAGAGCTGGGCTCTCGCTACTGACCCGTGGTAGGGCTGGCATGTCTGGCCAGGCCAGTAGGGTCCCCAGGCTTAGACCCCTGCCTTCCTGGTTCTGCTGTGCATATTTCAATCTTCCACAACTTTAAAACTGCAGAGACTCCTGGCTCTGGTGCCTCACATCCTGCTCTTGAGGATTGACTCTGGGGTTCGGAATCAGCTGCATTTCTTGCAGCCTGGCTATGGGCAAAAGCTCTGGGCTAGGCCCCCAGCTTGTGAGGATAGGTCATGACCCCTGCTCTCAGGGTACTGACAGTTTAGAGAGGGGGATGGGAACAAATGGGAACTTTGAGAGTAGAGGGCAAAGTGCCCCATTTCCACTGGAGTCTGTGGGGTGTTTAACTATCTTTAGAGAGAGGCCATTGAGGGTACATGGCCGTCATGAGCAATCCAGCCCTGATGCTGTATGTCAGCCACTTGGGAAGTTTTGTTGGCCTCCGCTGGGATCATCTCTTGGGCTGGAGGGTCCAACATGATGTCTGCCATTCATGTGTCTGATACATTTAGTGCTGGTGACCATCTCTCTAAGTAGCTTTTCATTCTACACACACACACACACACACACACACACACACACACACACACACACTCCTCAAGTGGCTGATTGAGCTTCATAAAAGTGTGAAGTGTTCAGGTTGTGAAGGGCCATGATAAAGCTGGAAGACCCTTTTAGGCTTAAGCTCCAAGGTGTGCTCAATACGATTTCTGCCATATCCTTTGGGTTTTTAAAGATCACAAGAGAGCTGGAGAGATGTTAGGAGAACTGGCTGTTCTTCTGGAGGACCCAGATTCAATACCCAGCACCCACATAGTGGCTTACAACTGTCTATAACTGCAGTCCCAGGGGACCTGGCCTCTGCAGGAACTGCATGCATAAAATACACAGACATTCATGCATAAGGTACGCAGACATACATGCAGGCAAAATACTTATACACATAAAAATTAATAATTCAAAAGCCCATAAGGCCAGTGCAGATTGAAGGAAGTGACCAAGAAGACCCACCCTCCTGGTAGGGGAATTGCCATTTTCCGTCGTGAGGGGGTGTGAACACAGGGGGCCTGGTTCATATTGGGACGGCTGTTGTCACCAGGTCCACAGAGGTGGGAGCTGTGAGGCATGAGGTGCTAGGCTCGGGACAGGAGCAGGAAAGCCCTCCTCTTGCCAGGTTCTAGTTCTGTGATCTTGCCCAGGGCTCTGTTAACTTCACCAGCAGGGGCAGAGCTGGCAGCCCCAGTCCCCTCAACTCAAGAATCAAACAGTCCGGGTGCTGTTTAGCTAACTGCCTACCCCGCTTGGAAATAGGGTCTCACCATGCCCCTCAGGCTGGCCTCCAACTCACCATCCTCCTGTCTCCACTTCTCGAGCACTGGGATTACAGGGCTGCCTCACTGCGCCTGATGTCAGCTCCCCTCGCAAGTGGTATGGTCATGTTTTTCACAAGACACAGCAGTGTGCTGGAAGACTATACGGAGGCAGAACGGAAGGGGAAGCCCTGGTTGGCGGCACTTACCAATGTGTGTGGTGCAAATACTCCTCTCTCTCCTGAGTTCAAACTGATGAGGATACAGTCTTCATGAACGAGAGTTCAGAATTGCCATCCCCAATTGTCTTTCAGGCCTCCACAAGCTGCCTCCACCTCCTTTCCTTATCTCTAGTGAGAGGAAAGTGAATATATTTAAAACTAAATGGTACTGGCCTGGCCATGGTACTACAATCCTGTTATCCCATCTACTTGGGAGGCTGAGGCAGGTAGGATGGCAAGTTCAAGGCCACCCTGGGAAACTTAGCAAGACTTTACAGCTCGGGTGCTAAGCTCAGTGAGGCTCTGGGTTCAATAATTAATAATTAAGGGAACCTTTGTTGGTGGCAAAGGAATAAAATGTGATGAGAATCCACAGCCTTGTCTTAGGAAACCGGGAATCGCACGGCCAGTCCCCGGGGATGGGAGCTGGGTAGCTCTGCACACACATAATGATGGGCGTGTGTATGATCAGACAGTGAGTGGAAGGATACTCCCCCACTCGACAAGCTGGGGGAAGAGGAAGCTTTCTTGGCATGTTTCTCCACACTCTTCATCTCTGTACAGTGAATTACAGATCCTACATGTAGACTTATAATTAACTAAAACTAATAAGCGCACATAGACTCATCGATCTTGACAGATTGCCTGACTCAAGGAAAAATAGTCTCAGATACACACGGGAGTTGGCCCTGGTCATGGGCACAGCCAGATCTAGGATGCAGGGCTGTGGACTTTGAATTCAGGATGCCCCTACCACCCGACTCCCATCCCCTTAGCTACCAGACTGCCCTGTCTCCTCCCAACTTCCCATGGGGGAAAAAAGTGATGGCTCTCTCCATAAATGCCAGTGGGAGGTTGGGAAAACACACCCTGGAGACCAGGCCCAGAACAGAGGGCAAACCCTCAGAGGAACGCAAGGTTGGCTAGTCACCAAGGACAACACGCCAGACCTCCTAGGGACATCCCCTGCCCCCACAAGCAGCTTGGCCACTGTGAAATAGAGCATGTTTTTTTAAAAATCTCTGTTCTCAGCAGCTGACACGAGAGGTCTCCTCACCACCCGTTTCTGGTTTCTCTGCTTGGGGAAACACCGTCACTGGCACTAAACCAAATCGTTAAAAAGTATTTGGGGGAGGGGCAGATGAGAAGGCCCAGTGAGTAAAGGTGGTGGCCACAAGTCTAATGACCTGAGTTCAGTCCCTAGGGACCCATGAGGTGGAAGGAAAGAGCCAACTCCCCAAAAGTTGTCTTCTGATCATCACATATGCTCCTCTCCAAAACAAACAAACAAACAAACACCAAAGGGCTAGAGAGATAGCTCAGTGGTTAAGAGCACTGACTATTCTTCCAGAGAACCCAGGTTCGGTTCCCAGCACCCACACAGTGGCTCAAAAGCATCTGCTACTTCAGTCTTAGGAGATCCATGAGGGTGCTGGGAACTGAACCCTGGTCCTCTGCAAGAGCAGCCTGTGCTTTTAGCCGCTGTCCCTCCAGCCCTACGTGGGTTTTAAAAATCAAAACAAAGCAATCGAGGTCCCTCATTTGACAGAGTCCAAGACTGAATGGTTCTCCCTGGATCCACAGTGGGAAGCATTCATTTCCGACCCCCCCCCCAAAAAAAAAAAAAATCCAGACACCTGGAGAAGCCAGCCCAGCCCAGCCCTGCCACACAGTGCTGTCAGAGCGTCAGCGCCTGCTTCTTTCTCATTCTCTGGGTGTGTGTGCCCAGGAATGTGGCACCCCAACTCTTTTGTCTTAGTGTTTCTCTGGATGCCTACCTCAGCAGTTTACCGTGGCAAGTAGTGGCCTAAAGAAGGCCTCCTGTTAAAAGTTGCCTGTATGTTGTAAAAGGACCTCGAGGTGGGCATGGAGAATTAGGGGTTCATAAGAAATAAAAAATCCTACAATAGTCTGGAGACAGCCCTGCCTTAGAGAGCTTATTCGCAGGTCTAAGAGACAGGCTTCTCTAGGTCTTTTACCCACTTAGCAAGTTGCCAGGGCTCATTATTGTCTACAGGTGGTATTCCAACTTGATACAGCCTGCCCCTTCCTCTGTCTCCCACAGGGCCAGAGAAGTACTAGGTCCAGATCACTGCGGCTCCTAGCTCTAACATTCTGTGCAGGTGCTTGGAAACTGAAGCCAAGGCAAAGGGTCCAGGGAGGGGCTGGAACAGAGTATGTTTTGAAAGGCAGGAGAGGAGACAAGATGTAGCCAAAAGTCAAACTGGAGACAGGAAGTTCAGGTGTTGCCCAGTGGTGATGGTGCATGCCTTTATTTAATCCCAGCACTCGGGAGGCAGAGCCAGGTGGATCTCTGTGAGTTCGAGGCCAGCCTGGTCTACAGAATAAGTTCTAGGACAGCCAGGGCTACACAGTGAAACATTGCCTTGAAAAACAAAGCGACAGCAACAACAAAACGCAGGTGTCAGGTTCAAAGGGCAAGAGGAAGGGTCAGTGAGGGAAAGCCAAGGGCCCTGAGCTCGAGTGGACACAAGTTAGGACAGAAGCACCAAGGTCAAATTTTTTAAGGGCTGGGGAGATGGCTGAGTAGTTAAGAGTGATTGCTGCTTTTGCAGAGGACCCAGGTTCAGATTCCCAGCACCCATATGGTTGTTTGTAACCACCTATATATAATAACTCCAGTTCCAGGGAATCTGATGCCCTCTCTGATGGCCACAGGCACCAGGCATGCATATGGTGCATACACACACACACATGAAGGCAAAACACGCAAACATATAAAATAATAAATAAATCTTTAAAAAATATTATTTTTCTTGCTGGGTGGTGGCGGCACGTGCCTTTAATCCCAGCACTCAGGAGGCAGAGGCAGAAGGATCTCTATGAGTTCGAGGCCAGCCTGGTCTACAGAGTGAGTTCCAGGACAGCCAGGGCTACACAGAGAAATTCTGTCTCACAATACCAATAAATAAATAAATAAATAGATAGATAGATAGATAGATAAATAAAATATTATTTTCCTTGATTATTGAGTTTGGGGCCCTCCTTTAAACACTGAGGCTGGGCTGAGTGTCTCACTCCCCCATTGTGTTCTGATTATGTCTACAAAGACATAATGAGATTTTCTGGTACCAAGCTCTAACTCCTTCCCATGCGGTTGGCTCTTACACCAGCTTGTAGATGCCAGCCATAGTCAGTTGCCTTCTTCCCTGATCTCAGCCACCAGGAAGCAGAGTCCTGCCTCAACTGCAGGTGAGTGGCTGTGTCTCCACTGCCCACTGCCCGTTCCTTCCTGAAGACTTCCACTGATTACCTGGCTGGGCTCTTACCCACACTGTCAGGCTTTGAATCTTCCCCGTGATTCCTGGAAGGAGAGCCTGCTGCCCGGCTCTGAGCCCAACACTGGCCTTCTGGTCTGTCCTCCCATTTCTGTGTGTTCCACCTCCTGTAGGCTTCCTGCTCAGATCTTTCTTGAGTAAATACCTCATGGAAAGCTTTCTGTTTTGTTCTGGGTATCATGTTTCCCTAAAGACCACAAACTCTTTTCTTTCTTTCTTTCTTTTTTTTCTTTTTTGGTTTTTCAATACATGATTTCTCTGTGTGATGCTGGCTGTCCTGGAACTCACTCTGTAGATCAGGCTGGCCTCGAACTCACAGAGATCCGCCTGCCTCTGGAGTGCTGGGATTAAAGGTGTGCACCACCACCGCCTTGGCTAACCTTTTTTCTTTTTAAGACAAGGTCTCACTATATATTCCACACTATTCTGGAATTGGCTGTGTAGCCCAAGCTAGCCTTGAGCATGCTCTCTTCCTGCCTCAAGGAGCTGAATCCCACCTAGTGCTGCAGCTAGCAGGCAAACAGATCCGAGGAAGCATGGACTCTAAGAGGTCAGTCAGCCTCCCAGGCCAAGTCCAGGCTCTGCAGCTGTGTGTGACTTCAGACAAGCCTTTTAGCGTTCCCAGGTCTCTGTCAACGGTCTGAGGTTGCGGGGTGGGGTATTCATAATAGTACCATCTCCTTTGCCTAGGTTTATTGCTGATGGAGGAGGTGACACAGGTATGCAGTGGCCTTTGAACAGTACCCAGAGCACACCCTGAACTCTGAAAATGTCAACTAGACTCTAGAGGAGCAGCAAGTTATATGTCACACTAATTAGCAGTGAAGGACAGTCTCCAAAGAGGTCAAAGAGCCACTCAATTTCATGCAGCTTTTGCACAGGGCGCCAGAATGGAACTCCGGAGCTTCTGTTCAAGTGCGGCCAGTTCTCCAGGTCCTTTGTTTGCCCGGCTTCGATTGTTGTTGTTTTATTTGTTTTGATGATAGTGTCTTGTTATGTAATTCTGGCTGTCCTGGAACTTGATTTTCAGATCAGGCTGACTTTGAACTTACGATCCTCCTCCTACTTCAGCTTCCTGAGTAGCTGGAATCCCAGGCCCACACCTCCAGGCCTGTGTTCTTCATCTCCATTTCTGAGAGGATTGCAGTTGGATTGAGCACTAGCCCGCTCATTTCAAGTCTCCAGCAGGCATCACTGTGGGTAGGAGCCAACCCCAGCAGCCTCAGCAGCTGTCCACTTCCCCCTTCCCCAGGGCCCTGTAGAACTACGGAGACAGTCACCTCTACACAGTGCCTCATTATGCAAACAGTGAACCGGAGAAATGAAGGGAGACTCTGGCTTGCCTGGGAATGATTGATGAGGCTGGCTAGTGTTATCTTCCCCATGGTATAGGCCCAAGGCTTTATCAGGAAGCAGCCCAGCCGTGTCCTATCTCAGAGGCTTTGTCGTGGGCGCCAGGGCAGTGAAGGCTGATTGGGGTAATACAAGGCTGGTGACTCATTCCCAGGGGAAGGCTGTGATGGGTCATTCAGCTGTCTTGGAGCTTCTTTCAGTCTTACACCCCCAATATGAAGGCTCTCCGTGTTTATCAGGTCTCTGTCAACAGGCCACTATTCCCCTTCCCCATGCCTGGTTACACAATGTCTCTCAGCCACCCACTGGAAAGGCATCTGCACTGGGCCCCGGCTGGGTCCCTCTCCTGAATGCCTGGCTGGCATGCCCTCCCTCAGCAGCTGTGATAGGTACGGATCCCCTGACATGAGGCACTTCCTCTCCTGCCTGAGTCCTCAGAGTTGTCTCTCCTGGCCTCGGTTTCTCACCCTCACACTGGATCTAGAAGTCTGAATTACCCTCTTAGTTTCGGGCCTGGTTCTTCCAATTCCTCTCCAAAGGGAAATTCCTAGGTGGATTCTTTTAAATGTTGTTTGATTGCTTAGTTCATTTTTCCCCCCTCTCTTACGACAGGGTCTCTTGCCCAGGCTGGTCTCAAACTCACTATGAAGCTGAGGCTAGCCTTGAACTGTTGCCTCTGCTTCCTGAGTTCTGGGGTTGCAGGCCTGAGCTACTAAACTGATCCCATGTGGTGCTGGGAAAACACTATACTAATGAGCCATAACCCCCCTCCTTATTTAATTATTTTTAAAACTATGTAACTAACTCGTGTTTATTATACTTTTTAAAATACAAACTACCTACAAGCTTGCCACCCAGTAATGATTCCAGCTGGTGTTTGGGGAGTGCAGTGTCTTAGACCTCTATTCTGTGCTTTTGGTGGCTCAGACAACCCTGGGAGATGGCCCTAACCTGGTACACTGGAGGTCTGCAGATGCCACTTACTTTTTTTCTCCGAGCTTTGTGTGTGTGTGTGTGTGTGTGTGTGTGTGTGTGTGTGTGTGACATACATGTGCATGCCACAGCATTCATGAAGCAGGAATCACTTCCCCTTCTCCCATGTGGGTCGCTGGGACCGAATTCAGGTCATCAGGCTTGGTGATAGATGCCTTTACCCGCTGAGTATCCTGTCACCTCTCTGTCACGTTTTGAGACAGGGTGCCATCTTGCTTGCTGCTTCCAATGCCAGGTTAGCTGGCCCAGAATCTTCTTGGGATGGTCCTGCATCCCATCTTTCCATAGCGTATTGGGGTTACAGATGCATCTGGCTTTACTTGGTGTCTGAGGATCCAACCTAGGCCCTCAGGCTTCCATGGCACGGACTTTACCCACTGAACCATCTCCCCAGCCCTGAAGATCCTGCTTCTTAATGAGCATCTACCACAGCAGAGGCTATGCTCATCACGTGCATGTGGCTGGAGATCATGGGTCACCCACACGGCTTCTGTGTGGCTCCAGGTTAGAATGCCTCAGCTGCTTTCTAGCATGGCTCCTTCTTGCACTGATCTCCAGTTCACCTACACATGGCCTCTAGACTGAGCAGCCAAGGACCCAAGCTCTAGGAAGCTCCTCTGTCCACATCATCAATGGCTTTCCATTCTGATTATGGAGAGAATCCAGACATTAGCTCATGTCTCTTCATGACATGAGGCTCATGTGCTGCCATGGTTTGGTATGTCCCCTGAAGTTCATGCTAGAAACAAAATCTCCAAGGGAAGTGGTGAGAGATGGGAACTTTAAGAATCCATCCAGCATAGGCATTCTGCTCCCATGAAGGGATAATTGCCATTGTGGAAGGTTTGTTCATGGAGACCTCATGGAGCAGGCCTGAAATCCTAATACTCAGGAGGCTGAGGTAGGAGGATGGCAAGTTCAAGGCCCATCCGGGTTACAGAGTGAGTTCAAGCCAGCCTGACCCTGTTTCAAAGTTAAAACACAAGAAAAGAATTCTCTGTGGCTAGAGAGACGTCTCAGTGGTTAAAAGCACTGACTGCTCTTCCAGAGGAGCCAGATTCAATTCCCAGCACCCACATTGTGGCTCACAACCATCTGTAACTCCAGTTCCAGGGCATCTGATGCTCTCTTCTGACCTTCACAGGCACCAGGTGTGCATACAGTTCTCTCTCTCTCTCTCTCTCTCTCTCTCTCTCTCTCTCTCTCTCTCTCTCTCGCTCTCGCTCTCGCTCTCGCTCTCTCTCTCTCTCTCTCTCACATGAAGTCAAATATTCATATGCATAAAATCTAAAACCCAAACCCAAACCGCCTGTGAATATAGCTCAGTGGCGGAGTGATTGCCTAGCATGTGAGAAGCGTGGGTTCAAGTCACAGCTTTAACAACAACAAAAAAGGCTAAGTCCAATCTCCCCCATTGCTCCCCCACCTTCACCATGTGATGACAGGACATTAAGGACCCTTGGTGTTGACTTCCCAGCCCACAGGACTGTAGCAAAGACATTTCTTTATACATTACCTAACCTGTGGTATTCTGTTACAGAAACACCGAGCTGAGACACTCACTTTTCCAGCGTCCCCTGACACCTCACAAATGGTATTTACTTTACATCCTTGTCAGACGATCTGCTTTTTCTAGACTGAGACTACAGTGGGTGCCCCAGGATCTTTGCACATATTCCTTCCTTGGCCTGGAACAGTTCTCCTCTCCCTCCCTTATGTAGCTGCTGTCCACTCTTCCCTCAAGCCTCACTTTGTCTTTCCCAGAAGCTTCTCCGGGCACAGCTCCACCCTGTCTCATCTCTTCAAGCACCTCTCCTCTGTAGGGACGTGGGCGTGCAACCTGAAGAATTGGACCCACTCTTAAAGAAGACCAAGAGGGCCGGGGAAACATGGACAGGTGCTTTTCGCCTAAACCCGCTGACCCCTGCTGACTCGTGTTCTACCCCAGAAAGCCGGGGTGGAAGGAGACGACCAGATCCCGAGAGCTGTTCTCCTGTGTCCTCACATAAACCATGGCAAGTATATGTGGTGCACATGCGCATGCACACGTGTTATACACATACACAGTAATCAATAAAATAAAAATTTTAAATCTGTCCTTGTTTCCCTAGACTATGTACTACTTGAAGACAATAGTTTTTTTTTTTTGTTGTTTTTTTTTTTTTTGTGGGGGGTGGGTTTTGTTTGTTTTGTTTTGTTTTTTGGTTTTTGGATTTTCAAGACAAGGTTTCTCTGTGTAGCCCTGGCTGTCTTGGAACTCATTCTGTAGACCAGGCTGGCCTTGAACTCACAGTGATTCATCTGCCTCTGCTTCCGAGTGCTGGGAGTAAAGGTGTGCGCCATAACTTTGTATTTTTCTGGTTTGTTTATGTTGTTTCCTCAGCTATTAACAAAATGTTTGGCTCACAACACTTATTTTTTTAAAGATTTATTTTTATTATTTTAAATGATGTGTCTGTGAGAAGTGTGTTCATGTGAGCGCAGGTTCCCATGGAGGCCGGAAGGAATGCTGGATTCCCTGGAGTTCCAGGTGGTTGCGAGGCACCAGACACAGGTGCTGGGAACGGAACTAACGTCCTCTGCAAGGGCGCTGCATGCTCTTAACCGCGGAGCCAACGCCCCAGACCCCACAGTACTCATTTTAGCTCAACGGAGGAGAATGTCGGAACAACTTGCTGCCCTGGCCCAGGAAGTGGGCATTTTTATTAGACCTGGGCACACCATAGATTTCAGACGACTCAGACTCTGTCGGTGCTTGCCTGACATCACAGCGCTTCACAGTATAGATGACATCATCTCATTTGAACCTGACATCAGCCACGTGAGGCCAGAGTTACGTCCATCTTGTAGATCCGCAGCACTGGGAATACAGCAGGATCTCATGTATTGTAAATAACAGGACCAGAACTGGAGGGAAGGTCAAAGTCATGATTGCGCTACAGAAGAGATAGGCATTCCAGTCTTTTTATTTTTTAATTTAAAATTTTTTTTTTTTTTTTTTTTTTTGAGACAGGGTTTATCTGGGTAGCCCCGGCTGTCGCTAGAACTTGCTCTGTAGATCAGGCTGGACTTGGCCTGCATTCTCTCTCTCTCTCTCTCTCTCTCTCTCTCTCTCTCTGTGTGTGTGTGTGTGTGTGTGTGTGTGTGTGTGTGTGTGTGTGTGTGAAAGAGAGACACAGAGATAGAGGCAGAGAAGAGGAGGAGGCCCCTACTTCCATGGTACCCACGTGCAGGACAAAGAACGACTTTTCTTTCCTAGGCAAGGTCTGTCTCGGCTCCGCCACTGTGCCGTGTGCCGGTCCAGGAGTGTCGGGTTAGAGACATGTGTACCACTGCATCCGTCTTCTCCTATGGGCCCCGGAGGTGGATCTCAGGCCGTCAGGCTTGCCCAGCCAGGACTGTCACCTGTTGAGCCGTCTCCCTGGCCACAGCACCCTAGTGTCTTCAAATTAGATTTTGGGATACAGAAATTTCTTTGTACTTAAGGGGTGCCCTCAAACTGGCTCCCTTCATTGTTGGGTTCTCCCTAATTTAGCAGTTGAATAATCTTGGGTTCACCAACTTCTCATGGGGTAAACTGCCCTCCCTCCTTTCTGTGGGTATGATACCCCTGCTCCCCCCCCCCCAAGTCATCTTTCCTCAGCCAAACACTTTCTATTCAACTTGAGAATTCAGTTGCTTGTTACCTACAAACAAGACGGCATTCTGCCAGTCCAGGTGAGAGGTGCGAGGACCTGTCTTGAAGACCCCAACACAGGGATTCAAATGCTGAGTGTCTCCTATGAGCGGAAAATCGCTGTTCACCTCCGCAGACTCTCATTCTCTCTCCACTCAGGAAACACTCACACGGGCCCTGCTGATCACACTAATGAGGGCTGGTGTCATCTGCCAAGCGCTTACGCTGAGAGAGGTGCAGCTTTTTCTATTTTAGAAGGAGAATTAATCTCCACCAGCCTCAGTGGAGTGACTGTTGCCTCCGTGTTGGAGATGAGCAAAGGGAGCCAGAGAGGGTCGTTACTTTCCCAAGGCCACACAGCCTGCCGTATAGTACAGTATGCTACCTCTCGCAAACAAACAAACAAAGCTCTAGGCCAGGTCAATCTATGACAAAGACGTTGCCCTTGGGAAGCTCGGGTGCTCATGACTCGGAGCAAAGACTGCAAGCCTCTGTGATGAATCTTCACGTGCCAGGGACACGTGCGAGGTGACAGGAGCCACCCAAACCTCAGCGCACTTCCTGGATCGAAACCCTGATTCCTCAATAAGGCAGTGTTGGTGTGGGCCTGAGCGGGAAGTCTTTGGGTTGAGGGTTGTTGATTAGTGTGTTAATGCTTATCTCTTGGGAATGGATTTACTTTCCTGGGAGTTTGGCGTGATCGTCTCTCTCTTAGTTACACCTACATGCCCTTCAGCTTTCTGCCATGTGTTGAAGCAGAATGAAGTCCTCACTAGACCCAGCTGCCCAACTGTGAACTTCCGGGACTCCAGACTTACGATCATGTATAACTATCTTTTCTACATAAATGGCCCAGTTTCAGGTGTTCTGCTATAATGACAGAAAATTAAAACAGACACCTAAGAAAGGGGTGTTTGATGACTAGCTTATGGTTTTCTGGAGTCTTAGAAGAGGTGAAGGTCAGCGGGGTCCTACATGGCAGGTAGGACTTTGGTGGACAGGTAGGTGTTGGGTTCACCAGAGGAAGCGATCTTTGCTGACATCACGTAGTGGGAAATGGATAATGACCTGAGGCAAGGAGAGACATTCTGAGTAGTTCACCAGGCCCACAAGGTGAAACAGCAAGCACTAGACTGGACAGCGACTGGGACAGTCCGCAGAAGATCTGGAAGAATTGCACTTCATTTGTGAGGAATGGAGAGAGTCACTGGAGATGTTTACATGGAACAGCGGTTCTCCACCTCCCTAATGCTGCGACCCTTTAACACAGTTCCTCATGTTGTGGTCACCCCCATTATTAAATTAGTTTTGCTACTTCCTAACTGTAATTTTGCTACTGCTATGCATTGTAATGTAAATATCCATGTTCTGCGAAGGTCTTAGGCCGCCCCTGTGAAAGGGTCGTTCAATCCCCGAAGGGATCAAACCAACAGGTTGAGAATCACTGACACAGAAGATAACTTCCCTAGAATTGCACTATTCCTGTGAGCAGTAGGGGCGATGGGCAGGTAGAAGAGACGAGAATTAAAACCTGAAGACTTGGGCCAGGCATAGTAGCACATGCTTGTAATTCCAGCACTCCGAGACTGAGAGGAAAGGGTTGTGAGTTCAAGGCTACCCTCCCTACAGAAACCAGGCCAACAAGAACTACATGGCAAGATCCTGTCTAAAACAAAACTTAAATAAAACAAAAAAAAAAAACAAAAAACAATCACAACGCCACAAAATCAGCTGAAAGGTGGTTAGAATTAACCAGGAGAGAAACACACAGTCCCTTATAGAGGCATTGAAGAAGTACTTTGAGAAGTGGAATCATAGTCTGGGAGATAGTATTTGTCATGGAGTCTGACAACCTGAGTTCATCCCCAGACCCCACTGAGTCCTACAAGCTGTCCTCTGACCTACACACACACACACACACACACACACACACACACACACACACACACACACACACCGTGGCACACCCCCCATCCCAAAACACACAAGATCATTTTTTGAGAAGAAGAACCAATTAGACTTAGCCAGGGCTAATGAGGCAAGCCTATAATCCTGGCTGCTCTGGATGCCAAGGCAAGAGGATTGCATGGCAAAGGCCAGCCTGGGCTGCAGAGAGTTCAGTGATAGCCTGGGCAACTCAGTGTGGTTTTCAAAAGGGCGGTGTGGTGTTGGGAGGTATAGCCTGCTGTTAAAGCACTTGCCTAGCATGCCCCAGGATCGAGGCTCTCTCCCCTTAGTACTGCAAAAACAAAACAAAATAAACAAACAAAAAAACTCATCTAGACCCGAGAACCCTAAAGCTTCCTCCTTGAGCCTGTGTGAGTGAGGCTGATATAAACCAGCACAAGGAGTAAAGGAAAATTTGCTCAGTTTATTCCATATACACTCTTTGGGGAACCCATGTAGCTT